>NW_009259237.1:1835226-1923305 GCF_000687185.1 Egretta garzetta
CACTAAAATTTATTTCACTTCCATCAGCATTGCATCTCGGTGTCTATTGACAATACCACCGCTATATCCACTTTCAAAGGCAGCAGTGCTACCACCTTGTCCTCTTTGTCCCTGCAACACTGCTACTCAGCTGGAGGATATACTACTATGTATGCCATCTCCCGAGAGCTACAGAAGTAAGGTACTACCATCAGAAATGAACTGAATGATCAGCATAGCGAAGTGGAGAATTAGTACAGTGCATTTCTATTATGTATTGGCTTTCACTGCTTATCTTCCTCCTTTGGTTGGTAGATCGTAACTATGCTCTGGTACAAGATGCTATGACTAAAAGCCAAAGTACTTTCTCATCAGCTTGACCCTCTAACTCTTGTCCGCACAGAGGCATGCAAGTTACCCTATTTCACTGTTACACAAAGTGTGACAACAACAATTCAGGAAAATAAATACCATAGGAAATTGCTACCTTTGCATTTAGAAGCAAGCAAAACAAACTCCATTTGCTCACAAGATTGTTTGAACAGCATAAACAAGAGACTTGCAAGCCACATGATCTTTCCCTTTCTATTCAGCTCAAATAAGGAACATTTTTCACTTCTCTCTCTCTCCTCTTATCTCTTCATGATATAGTGATTTTTTCCTCCTTCAAGCTTAGGCAGTGGAACCGAATGCTGATGAGACAAAACTAGGTGCAATACCACACACTCACTTTTAGTCTGATTCCCTGATTCCCTACCCACCCAACTCAGGCTATTTGTAGTGACAGGTAAGCCAAATTTACCAAACTGAAATGAGTTTTACTCATATATGCTAGGTTGATCAGGCCATTCTGTTATCCTTAACCAGTGATGAACAAACATGATTGTTTTGGGGGGACTGGAAAAATAAAAGTTTCCTAACAATTTTCATCTTTGCAAAAAGAGCTAACAGGAGTTACACGGCAAAATCCCACTGAAATTCCCTGTTCAGGAGAAAGACATCCTACCTTCAAAAATACCAAGATATTTTCAACTACCTTTACCTGAAAGCTCATCAAATAGCTATGACAAATATTTTAAAGCTCCTTATATGATGACATAGGCTTCTTGGCTTTCCAACAAATGATAATATTGACAGATCATCGTCATGCCAATCATTAGATAGAGCAACTCATAATTTACGAATAAAGATTCAGTAGAGGGTAACCATTTGAATCTGGGGCCAGATCCAGCTTTCTCAAAACAAACAAACAACCAACAACAAAAAAAAGCCTCCATTACCTTGATTTAGAAAAATCACTGCCCACACAAGTTGGTAAAACTGCTAGGGATTTCCAAAAGAACACAAAGGTCAAAGTAAACAAACTTAAAATCTTTGGGATTAGATTAAAAAGCTAATGCCGCATCTTGATCCAAGTATCAAATCAGCAAAATGTACCTCATTACTTAATGTTAAATATAGACCATAAAAACCTTTCTTCATTTTTTCCAGTCACTTACATTCATATTTGGATACCATGGCTTAATACCTAAAATTTTAATTTCCAGTGAAGTGAACTACAAATACATTAGGAATATTAAGTTTGATTTTTTTTTTTTAAATTCATGTTCCAAAAGTAAGCATTGGAACGACTTTAAATACATCTTTAGCCATGAAGCCGTGAATCTGTTTTTAGCCAAAATGATTGAAATCTCACTTCTCCATTCTGCCAATCAAGTCAAGTGGGGGTTTGTGTGTTTTAGAGATAATGTGGCCTAAGGCCTTGCAGGGAGCTAGAGTTGGGAGCAGTGCAGGTCCTTTCAATTCTTGATCTTTTTCTCAGGCCAGTTTCACAACTAGGGAACAACCAGGATCTCATTCTCACACACTCATAGTACAACAAACCAAAGTGAATGTAGCTCTGACGGTAATGAGGGATGGATGGAGGAACAGACAGAAGGGTGAAAGTGAGTGGCACACCCAAGGGCAGCACAAACCATACGTTATAAGGTAGCTCAACTCCTGACTTCACAGTACTAACACTGAGTCATGGTGTTTACATGGGCTACCTTTCCATGGCTATATAACAGAATAAATGGAACAAGAACAAGTCTTCTACAAAAGAGTAAGCCCCCCAAAATCACACTGTACTACAATAAGATATACAAAAATTACAATATGCTCAGCATGTCATGTAATCTTTCTATAAATTTATGAAATACTACCTGAAATACTTTTATTTTTTAAATTCAAAGCCAGTGTGGGAGGCTATTCTAGAACTTCGTTCTTCTAACAGCAATGGAATCACATTCTAATTTCCAGTCTAAATGCATTTATGCTTAATGCTTATCAATTTGATCTCACAGAACTATTATTTTTAATTTAAAATAATTCTTCTCCAACATTTACTGCCTACAAATTTTCAGAAACAGCAGTCATTTCCCCTCTCAATCTTTATTCTGCTACATTAAACCAACCAAGACCTTTTTATCTCCTCCAATAAGACTAATTCTTCATTCTCCTCATAATACTAGTAGCACTCTTCCAAAACTGCTCCTGTTTCCATGCCCATTTCTAAATGGACATACAACTAATACCAGTGAATTGGTTTTTTTCACAGAAGTGAATAAAATGTTCCAGTAACATTACCAAAAAAAATCCAAATAACAAACCAACAGTTCTGTACAGAGTTCATGCATCATATTTGGAAACTACATTCAGAAACTGGATTTTAGTATCATTTTCTAAGCAAATCTCAGAATACACTGAATTCTAGAACAGTTGCCAGTGTTGGCAAATTAAGGAAAAAAAAAAAAATCAGCAGCAGGAGGGGGATGGAAATTTGAAATTGGGAGTAAAAATTACCCATGTCAGTAAAAATTCTGTAAGTCAGCATTCCTCAGTTTTTTCTCTGCTTATTTTTGTTAGATATAGTAAGTGACAGAAACTGATCTGCATCTTTTCCAAGCTCTGTTACACAGCTTTACTTTGAAAGTCAGTTTTGCTCAGGTTTAAATAAAAGGGTTTAATCCCCGCATCCACCTGGGCCATTAATTTGGAACAGTTTTGCTTTCTTATATTCAGCCTCAGAAAGAACTCTCCAACTATGTCAACTCATTCAACTACTGCAACTCACTTCAGCAATAGTGTCTGGTATAATCTGTTACCCCCAGTCCACCACACACAGATCATGACTGTAACTTTTATTTTTGAATTCACATTGTGATAAACTGTAAAGAACCCAAAGCATTCTTAAGAAAGGGTGTTGCACAGTGAAGACACAAATGGTACAGAGCAAAAACATAAAAAGGGTGGGGGGAATAGGAAAGCAAAAAAGCAAGCAAATGGCCATGCTTTGTTTATTTTTAGCACTCTCTAAAAAGGTTTTTATTATAACAACAATATATATATAATTTATGATGCATATGGTTTAAAAGTAAGAGGAGCAATACTTGAATTTAAAAATTATCTAGATTGATAGATTATAAATAAGGAATGGAGTATAAGCAAATTCTATGTTTTCATTAGCAACACAACTGTCATTCAGTGTTCAATAGTACAGGGAAAAACCTGACCATTTTATACAAGGTGAACCTACCCAGCATAAATTCCTGCAAGCACATATCAATCACCGTGACCTTAATAACTCTTAAATACATGTAAGTGTATTTGTGTTTCTATGTAGAAATATATAAAGATGCTCAATAGTCCAATTTCTATTCAAATCCTATCTGGAATTCTTGGTTTTGCAAGGACCAGTATGTATCTGATTCACATTTGGAAACCCTCTTGAATTTTAGGATGAACCAAATAGCTATCTGGACTTGATTTAACAAGACTGATGTTAAAAATTTTTTACGATGGTAAGGTAAAACAGTATGTATGGTCAATAGCACTTTCTTTTTAGAATGTATAGCTTTAGATGTACCCTCTAGCATACCTCCAGGATGTAACTTTCAGCACAGCTCCAAGCAAGTCAAGAATTAGAAATGTAAGAGCTAGCTCAGAAAGGGGGGAAAGAGAATTAATAAAAGACATCTAAATAGGCTTGTGGAAGAAGACTTAAGTCACGTTTCTTAGTGTCCCATACAGAGTTCAGAAAACTAAGGAAAAAAAAAAAAGATACTCCTAGTGTAAGCCAGCAGAAGTTGGGTATGCCACTGACCCCCTAAACACGCATCCTTCCAGCAACAGTCCCACCTCATATCCTCCTCACTATATCATATAGCCAATACAGTATTCTCATTTTGCTGTTGGTGCTCTGTGAATCACCTGAGAATAAAAATTATTCTTCTTCTGCTAGTGACTGGCTCTGGAAAAATAGTTCTCCATATAATTCCTGGGATCTGGTCTATAGGCCAAGAGTTAAGACACAGTTCAAATGTGTGCACAGCTGTTACATGTTCTGCACAGTTCCCTGTTAAACCACAATGGAAAATAATTTTGAGAACATCCTTGTCTGAAGATGGGAAATAACATAGATGTCCTATTGCTTAACAGAAACGGACTCTTAAATTTCATGTAAGACAAGTGTACAATGGTCCCAGCAACAGATCGTGAGGAATAACATTGGTCTTCTGCTTGATGAAAATTATTCAGGAATTATGATCTGCACTGTATGAAGTTCTGCAGATAGTTCCCTGTGAATTAAATTTAAAATGTTATATCTTAATTAAGCTACATTCCTTCCAACCTGCCTTCTTCCCATGAGTCTTAGACAGAAGAGTATTTGTTTGCCTCTAATCTTGAACCTAGGCCTGAAGCAGCTCAAAATTCTTTAAGTACACTGTGTATCTCTTCTGTATTTACCACTTATGTATCAGAAGACAGCTGAACAATTTAATCTCTGTTTTCAGAAATATTGTATGGCTGCTAAAAACATCTTTCAAAAGGACTTTCGTATTGTTTAATAGCTTGCATGAGTATTAGTAGGTTAAGATTAAGAAAAGGAGCTTGAGGAAAATATATTTTAATTAACACTGATTAAAATTTAAAACATGGAGCAAGAGCATGAATATGAATTACAATTCATATGCAGAATAATTGTCCTTTGCTAAGTACAAATAACATACACAGAAAAATATTACAAGAGAAACACATATCACACCTTAGCTAATACGCAATGTTAAGGACGTGAAAGTAACCTTTTTGGTTTATTATGCCTTCCTAATTCAATTAAATGAGAACAAAACTAAGATGAGGATTACATTTGCAAAGACATTTGGCATCGTTAACAGTGTCTGCCAGAGCGCTTTTTTCCTTTCTTTAATTTCCTTAAAGAGAAAACAAGAGCATGGCCTTCAAAACTTTCTATTTTTTAAAAAACAGAAAGGATAGGACTTAATGGTAAAAGCCAGTACCTCAACATTTTAAACTATAAACTGTTTATGAATTCTATAGATAAGGAACTCATCTGACATGATACCTGCTTTTTCCACGATGGCATTAACTCGCATTGCCAAAAGGAAAATTGAAACAGGGTCAATATTTTTAGTGCACCATCTAGCAGTGCCACAATTTCTCACTGCCTTTTTTTTTGTTGTTAAAACAAAACAAAAACTTGCTGTCTTCGAATGATGTGTCCTCAAAAGGACTACAGAATGAAATCCAAATTTACATTAATTTTGGGAAAATAGCAGCCCTTCACAGGTACAACAGGCAACGCTCTTAAAAAACATGAATATGAGTGCACAATAACCTACTACAAGTGCACACAGCAAGCCAGGTACTCCACCGTGCGGGCACTCCCAAAGAGAGCAAACGCACTTCAATTTGTGCACCAAGGTGAGACACCTAAATCATCCTGCTGAGGAAAAAGCAGTATGTGTGAGGAGCAGGCTCACCATCATCTTCAAAAGAAAGCCTGAGATCACAGCACTGAAACAGAGGAAACTGCAAGGAAGAGAACTTTTGTGTGCCAGGCTCAAACACAGCTCTACCAAGCATCTAAAGCTGGTTGTGCAAACATGAAAATTTCTGTAAAATACACTTTGTGTAAACAGAAACTTAAACAAAAAAAACAAACAAAAAACCCAAAACCCAAACACAACCACGCACCACAACATCCACACAACTACTAGGCACTGAAAGGAACAATATAATTTTTACTAGAGAGGAAAGAGCTGATAAATATTCCAGACAAAAAAAGAAAAAAAAAAAAAAAAAAAAGATAGCTTCTTGATCTCTACGCATAATAACTAAACTAGTTACAAGTCTGAAATGGAAGCAATATATGTTTATTTACACCATTTTTCTCTTACTGGGTTATCAGGGATCCTATAGAAGAACATCTACCTGCAGATCTTGTTAGCAGCACCCAGCACATCGTCTACAGACTGCTTTCCTGAGTGTCAGCTTCCACACAGGAATCTGATGCTAGCTCACACTTTCCTTTTATTATACAGAATAGCTTAATTTCTGCTGTGTTTTTCCCATTTGTTGAAGATTCCTGTAGAAACCATGTTTATAACCCAGATACTTCAAATTAAGTGACATTACATTTCCATTCCTAGAGAACACCGACAAATAAGAAGCATCATAGAATTTCCTTTTACATTATTTGCTGTTGTCTCTATCTTCATATTGATGCTCAATTCCTACAGAGTAGGTTGCTTATTATGTAATAGCTATGTGTATTTGATAATGCTATAAACAATCTGCAAAACCCTCATTTGGTCAGGCAAATCTATTCTTCAGAAGGTTCAGAACCAGGCTGGTGACACTGTCCAGCCCCCCCACCCCTGCCCGAAAAAAGATTAAAAAGACCTAATGGATACTTAACCTTATCTTGCCACACTTACATTACAAGCTAAAGGATGCTTTCTTGTTATTTTATGCGAAAATACAGTAAACACCATCACAAAACCATTCTGCCTTTTGATTCTCTTCAGACATTTCAACTGACTATAGTGCATATTTTCAGACTCGCCAGGTATTCCTCATTATAGCAATAGCTGAATAAAATTTCATTTCCACTGATAATGAAAATCTGTTACAAACTTCACATTCCAGTTAGCATTGCCTACAGCGTGCGCAGAGAAATGTCCACGCTAAACATAATATATGCAACCAAGGCTCTAGGAAGATGATGCTGTCGGCTGCCAGAAAAGCAATGCTCTCTACTGTCCCAATCCCCCACCCACAGAGCCACCCACTCCCGTCCCTGTCCTTTCCTCCTCATTCACTGTAGGCATTTGTCTGCTGAGAAAATAGAGGCTGACAGGGAAGGTCATTGTGACCAATTCTAAGTCTCAGCATACAAATGTGCCTTTTAGCTGTTGGCTCCACAAACAGTGACCGTGTCATATTATTGATAAAACCTTGAAAAGACTCTAATGTATCTTCATTTCAGAAAACAACTGCCTTCAAGGCTGCTCCGAGAAAACAAGCAACCAGAATGCTGAAGAATTCTCAAAGTTGGCATTCTCCTGAAGATTAAAAGATAATAACACTTCTATTAGAATCACTCTGCTACGCTGTATTGATCTCATCAGGGAGGCCACTGCAGGTCTAATATGAACAGAGCAGTTTTAGAATTAATCACAGGGGTTTTTATTACGGTTCATAGGGCTCCTCATTCAAATGGCATCGTTTGCAATATTTATGGCCTGGATTGGTTGCCATTATTAAGTGCAAGTGTGCCACATGGTGTCTGGCCTGCTGTGTTAAAACACAAAGTCATTCTTCAAAAGTAAATCTTATCTAAACTATGCACAAAAAGCCAATTACTTTTTGATTTACATTTTAATTTCACATTCAGCTTTCCCCTTATATACAAAAACCTTACTTAATCTTTGTTTTGGATTAACTAGCACAGGCATACAAGGTACACTTCGTAGTTTTAAGTGGATTGTTACAGCATATTAATGCACTCTGCTCAGAAAGATATATATTTGGTCAATGACAAGGTACAATTTCTCCGTAAAAGAAGCAAATGGAAAGGTAGAAGAAATACAGCATCTTGGAAAGTGGACTGGCCACTGATCTTCAAGATAAAACTAACTCATTAAGGCTCTCAACTAAGACTGTGCATTTGAAAGTGAAAAAAGTGTTCGCCAATGTCATAGCAAGCTCTCACTGACCAGTTCCAGTAGTAATTTAAGGTATGGCTGTTTGCATTTCCATGCTCCCTGCTTTTTCTTTTTTAAAATGGTCTTTGCTACTTCACCTATGCTCGGTTATATCATTTCTCTTTACCCCACCCCAACAATATTTTTTTGCCATGATGGTGACAGAAGTTTGATCCAAGCAAAGGTAAATGAGTATATTCACTCCTGATATTAAGCTAATAGATTACTTGAAGTCCTGGGAAAAAGTTTCTGTGTGGATTTTGGGGGGAGGTTGTTTCGGTTTGTTTTTTTAAACAGGAAAGAACCTTAGACGGGACTGTCCTTTTCCTCACCAAATGCCAGGATGGTCAAGCAAGCTCCAGGAGCCTACGAGCATGCTAAACAAATAATCAAGCCCTATGAAGCATACCCATTTATTTTACATTTATACCCCTATGGTAGGATTAGCTAACTTACTGTCACATTCTTAAAATCATCCCACACAAAAGCAACAGAAAGAGTGCTGTGAACAGTAAGACTGGGCAGCAAGGGAGCCAATTTGGGCTTGTTGTTGTTAGCCAGAGAGAAGGGCAGTGGTTTTGTCACTGACTCAACATCTTCTCCAGTCCTGTTTTTGGCTGGGATAAAGTTAATTTTCTTCCTAGTAGCTGGGATAGTGCTGTGGTTTGGATTTAGTATGAGAATAATGTTGGTAACTCACTGATATTTTAGTTGTTGCTGAGCAGCGCTCATACTAGTCAAGGACTTTCAGCTTCCCATGCTCTGCCAGGTGCACAAGAAGCTGGGAGGGGGCACAGCCAGGACAGCTGACCCCAACTGGCCAAAGGGGTATTGCATACCACATGATGTCACGCTCAGCATATAAACTGGAGGGAGTTGGCCAGGGGCAGCGATAACTGCTTGGGGATGGGCTGGGCATCGGTCAGCAGGTGATGAGCAATTGCATTGGGCATCACTTGCTTCATATGTTTTTTTATCATTATTATTATTTTAACTATATTCTCTTCCTCTGCTATCCTATTAAACTGTCTTTATCTCAGCCCGCAGGTTGGGTTTTACTTTCTCTCCCCCATCCCACCACAGGGGCTGAGCAAGCAGCTACGTGGTGCTGACCGGAGTTAAACCATGACACCTCTCTGAGGTAAGCAACACCAGCACAGCAGAGCTGCATCTTTCTTTGTGGAAACTACACAAATTAGTAACCTTTGCAAAGGCTTCCATGACTGGAAAAGCAAACTCTGCAAAGACTCGATTATAATGAAAGATGAAACCTTTCAAAACACCTCTCTTACCACCACAGCTTCTCCGGGATGAATAATTCTGACATCTCTGCAATGGCCTGGCCTATAACGATGCAGAGAACAGCCACAAGCACAGAAAAGGCCCCACCTTCCTTTACACAGCAAAGGGCACCTGCCAGAGGCTGCCAGGGCCCCGGGGGCAGCCTGCGCCCTCCCCTGCCTGCGGAGCCCCCCAGCCCCTCAGGCTCACAGGCCAGGCCGTGGCTCCAGCCCGAGCCTCAGCACAGCAGCGCCGGAGCCTGGCCCAGCTCCCTGAGTAACCTCAGGCCCACTCGTCACCATGCCTGGGCCCGACTCCCCCGGGGCCAGCAGCACCGCGGGGCTGTCGGGACGGGCCCCCCAGCATGGCCACTGCCTCACTGCTGCCGCAGGGGTGCTCCTCCCGACCACGCAGCTGGGATCCAAGGTTGAACTTCCACAAAGACTGATGGTGAACGCAACGCTGTGGGCAAGAAACACGCTGAGGGAACAGGGGGGCGGCTTCTGGCTGCGTCTCTTGCCAGTGCAGCGGAGAAGCAGGCCTGCTCTGGAGACCGCACTTATCAACATGACTTATTTACAAATACATTCCCAGGTGCAGATTTCAGCTAAATAAAGTCAGAAATTGCATTATATACAAACAGGGTCCTCCTCTGTGACAGAATCCTTTCTGTCCCATAGAAACGCATACACATTACCATCTGATTTTCCTCCTTTGCAGTTTTTACCGCTTTCTTCTTTATTTAGCAAATGGAAATCTGACTGAAAATATTTAGCTTTCAGGATGGTTTGATTCTGAATATCATCAACACATACAAATATCTTAAGGGTGGAAGTCACAAGGATGGAGCCAGACTCTTCTCAGTGGTGCTCAGTGACAGGACAAGGGGCAATGGGTACAAACTGAAGCATAAGAGGTTTCAGTTGAATACGAGGAAGAACTTCTTTACTTTGAGGGTGACAGAGCACTGGAACAGGCTGCCCAGGGGTGCTGTGGAGTCTCCTTCTCCAGAGATATTCAAAGCCTGCCTGGACAAAGTCCTGTGCAACATGCTCTAGGTGAACCTGCTTTAGCAGGGGGTTGGACTAGATGATCTCCCGAGGTCCCTTCCAACCCTTGCGATTCTGTGATTGATTCTGTGATAAGCCCTACTGTATAACCCCCCTCAACCCCAAAGTTTACACTGATGTTTCCATCACATCTCAACTGTGCAGTGAAACAGGTTTGGAGAACATGGGAGCACCTCAGATCTTCCCCCATACAGCACAGCATTTCATTAACAACCATCGGCACTTACTGAATGCATGGAACTGGCAGGAGAGGTTTTAATCATTATCATCATTTCACTAAAAAAAAATCCTTCCTGAAAATTTATTATTTAAATAAATTTAGTTGTTCAAAAGGGTTTCCAACATTCCCGGTTAAGTATGTTGATAATTTTTGTCCTAAAGCTCAGAGTCCATTGAATTTTTAGTGAATTTTGAGCAAGAAAACTGCACTGAACTTTGCAAGGCCATGTAAAGGACTCTCCACACCAATTTCCCGTTAAATCTAATCATTAACCTACAATAAAATGAGTAAGAATTGTTTGACTAAATATCTCTGTTGACTTTAAAATCCCTCATATTTTCTTAACTCTATTTGCAAGAAAGCCTTCATTATGACATTCATTTCATTTGAGGGACTAATTATATGTGGTAAGCACGTACCTAAATGCTTTGAAGGATGGAAACACGTTTAAGGAACTTAGAGAATAATTGTATTTATCTGCTTAGTCAATGCAGAAGAACAGGTATGCTGCTCCATGCTTGTCTTTCCTGAAAGCATGAGGTATGAAGCAGTAACGCAGAAAAGATGAAATAAAAACGGATTCAGAAAATGCTTCCCAAACCCATTAAGACTGCAAGAGATACATGGTTACTAGCTTTTAATTCTGTAGACAAAACCAATGCCAAGTTCTGCTGAGATTGCATCTGCTTTCCAGTCCCGACCTATTCACTGCATTCCCTGTCTCAATTCACTCCTTCCAGGACTCTACTGTGAATCGTCTCCACATATTTTTGGATTCTTCTAGACTAAATGACCCGAGAAACAAAATAACCTCTATGACTTCTACATGAGTATCATATGCTTGAATACACATGCACACACTCTTTTTCATCTTTCACCTATACTGACCGACTCATAACTTCTGTAAACAACTTGCACTGTAAACAGCTCTCTTAATGGCTACCAGTGAATACGTTGGTAACAAAGAAACCCACCCATCTGAATTTCAGCCTGATGGCCAACAACAGTATATCACGACATGCTGTTTAAGCTGGTTTTTTTCTACTTTCTATGTATTTTCTACACTTAATGGCTTATTTATATCCTTGTTGATCACTGCACTTAAAAGCCAACCGTATAGTATATGACATCTCCCAAACATGAGCGAAATCAAAACTGAGATTGGAATACAGAGCTCTGAACATCTTTCCTCTCACAACATCCTAGGGACATCCACTTATGCTCATGTTTTGACAGCTAGTGAAAAAAGTTGTTTTGTGTTTTTTCTTTTTAAACAACTACATATTTTCTGTGTAACAGAAACTTCTGAAAATAAGCACTTGGATCGCAGCACCATCTTATTTACCCATCCTCACCAGCTAGGCTCCTGAAATAACATATTGACTATCATTCTCACCTATGACAGATTCAAACCTAAGTCTCCTGGAGTGAAAGATTAGGAAGTTAATCCATTTTGAAACCTTGCTACAAGATATTAATGCTTTAAAAAACAGAAGTGATGGATGAATATTATTCAGGTCAAATAAAACCAGAGTGCTAAGAAGAGCTAGCCAGTTTTCAGTTCCAACAAACAGTGTATGAAAAAAATCAAACCATAAAGTATCTTTCCATAACATTATTTTCAGAAATTTTCAGCCTCTTCTGCATGTGTGCATGTTTCTACATACACAGTGTGTATACCTGGATACACACACATATTAACGCAGTATCTTTTCCACCATTAAATCCAGCTTTCTCATATATATATATATATACACACACACACACGAAAATACAGCCTTCTGAAAACCTCCAAGTGCCATATTCAATACCTGAAATTCATACTTCAGGCTCTATTGGATTTATGCATTTTTTACTGAAATTGCCTATGCAATACTGTTCAAGTGGTTGTCATTAATTATACACTTGTATTTATGCCATAATTTAGTATGCACTTGAGAACTGTAATTCAGATTCACTTAGATTTAGTTGCCCAGCTAAAGGGAATGAGACTAATTGATACATGAAAAGGGCGACACTTTGGGTAAGATGGGAACTCCCAAACCAGATATAACCAGAAAACATCTCTGGAGGACGTCAGGAAAGGCTGAGTATTTCAGGCTGAATACATGGAGGCTGTCCAGAGAATATAAAACAGGGCAGCATACCTTACTGGGGCAAATTACCCAGCTCCACCCAAGATGCAAGTATTCTCTGTGCTTTTAAACATACCTAAGATGTCCATTAGAGACTTAAGATGTACTGGACCTAGGAGCCACTGCCATGCTTCCTGTAGAAGGAAAAACAGGGAAGTAAGCAGGCAGGAGTTCCCGAAGAACAAAAAAAAGATACAAGGCAAAGCTTTTTCTTACACCAAGTTTTAAATAATGCTGCACTGAAACTGGATAGATTTTGACATAATTTTATTAAGCAATAAAGAAGTTGGCAACTAAAAAGCCCAACTCAACGTTGAACTCCTAGAAGAGACCTCTCTCTAGGAAGAGGTGAGCCTTGTGAATGAAGACAGTATGACGGGATGTAAAATCTTGATGTAAAAGCCAAATTCTCAATGGCCTCGGGTACAGAGTTACTTAAAGACTATTCAGACTTTGGCAGGTAGTGGCCGGCACCAGTGATATCACTGTTTAGCTCACAGCCCAAAGCACGCGCCAACAGCCTGCTAATGCATACCCGCTGTGACACAGCAAGAAGCGTGAATGGCACTCTCTCATAAAGAGCTAATCTCCCTATGTTGTATATTTGCTTAAGAATCCTTATTAGTGTAAAAACATTAAAGATAAGCACCAGGAACATTGTTATAGTTTGTGAAATATGACACTCTACCATAAAAAGTAAGGCATTTGCTTTGTAGGTTGACCCAGATAATATATCGCTATAGAACCAATCTAAAGAGCAGGTATGTCACCATTTTTCCTTGAAGTTATTTTATAGATAAAATAGTAAGAAACTGCAGGACAATTATGGAGGCACCCCTTCAAAATACTTTCTTAATTTTACTTGTTTTCTAGCATATGTACTGCCCTGGAAACTGCAGGCGACTTCCTCAGCTTGAGTAAATCCATATAGTTCTGTCCTCTATAATGATTTTTATATCACCAACCAAAAATTACTTTTAGGCAGAAGCTGGCAGGCAAATTCAACCCCTCGTGGACACATTTTTATTTTACTGTTGCTGAAAGTGGGAACTTAACAGCAGTAACTGTTTAAATACAGCAGATAAACACTTCTCTTGCATCAAGATACCCTAAAACAGCACAAGTTGCTGAACTTCCATCTAGCATAGCCATGACTTACAGTTAAGTCCACAGGTAACAGCAGTATCCTATGAGGAATTACCAACAGTACAGTGATGTTTAAGTAGCAACGCATTCAAGATATATTTCTAACCCTCAGCAAAGCTTGTCAGCTCAGGCATTGTGGCAGAATAACACAGAATCCTGATCCAAGCTGAGTCACAAAAATTCAGAACAAATATCTTCCCAGACCTTCTGGTTTTGCAACTGCTCCAGGAGCGAGCCTGGGTTTGCTCACTGTTACCAAACACGTTCCCATGGCTCTGAAAATGTAACAAGGAAAGGGTTTGAATTCTGCAAGTAGCATAAAGTTTCAAAGTATTAGAGCTCTCTGATCCTAGGCGCTGTCAAAACATATAACGAAAAGGCAGGGATGAGCAGATCTGCTGAAACATGCGTAAAGATGCATGTATATGCCAGTGCAATGATTAGGTATTTTACCCGACAGCGTTAGCTACAAGCCAGCTGTGCAGCTCTCAGCAGTTCAGGCCTTCCCCACAACCGTCTGGGCAGGTCAGGCAGAACAGTTGGCCCAGGCCAACAGTGACACAGGCAGAGTCACTGTCAGCTGCCTCTGCCCACCTGTAACCAGCTGGGAAACCAAAGAGCTCTGCAAAGCACTAGTACCACAGCCTAACACTGCTTTGTTAGTCCCTTCTGCCATCCTGTCCCCTGCCTCCCTTGGGTGTAAGATCCCGTAACTGAAACACTGCTTGGCAAAACACCACCACCACACACACGCACACACATACAAATACCTGGAGTTAAGGTTAAATTTCAACTGTGGAGTTAACCCCCAATTTCTTCCTAGCAATGCTTCAAGGAAAACATAAAATATTGCAGTAAAGAGCACCACAGGCATATATCACATTCATCACATTCTTCCATTGCTTTGATTTTGGTGCAAAAAATAAAATACAATTGTGAACTTCAAACTCAGTGACTACTTTTTGACATACTTGGAGAAGGAAGAAATCCCCAGAATAAGTCGTCTCCAGTCAATTGACAATGCACCATTTCAGAAAAACAGTTTTAAACTGTCAGTGATCTACTTATTATATGCTTGACTAATTCCTTGAACAGAGGAAAGCCATGCATGACTACTTAACAGATATAAAAGGCAGATGATGTACGGACTTCCTTTTGATGGAATCTGATTGCTGGTTTCTATAAATATGAAAATATATTTTTTGCGATACAAGCAAAGGCAAAACGTGACTTTGCCTCCTAGTCTATTTGAAAATGCAAAGGTTTTTCACAGTGAGAAAAAGCCTGGACTGTGCCTTGGATGGAATGATCAACTAATGCCTCAAATCCCCATAGTGCAAGTCTCATTTATATATTTCTAACTCCCACTCAGGGTTTTAATATGGCAGAGATTCACTGGGAATACATGGACTGAGATTCATTTTCATTTTCCTACTGGGAGGTGTTTACTGCAGAGAAGCTCACCTTTTTGTATTGTACATTGACATTCTCTCTAATCATTTTTGATTCCCCATGCCCTCATCGAGGCCCCGTGATCTTCGTCTCGGGACCACATCTAAAACCCCAGTTGTCTTAATCTTTTAGATCAAAGCGTGGACTGAATACAATCAAAGTCAAATTATGGGATAAACTATTTTCAAAGCTAAAATCATAAATAGTAGGCAGGAATTATGCAGCAGGGGGAGGTTACATAGCACTTTTCACCTGAAGAACATGGAATTTCCTCTACGTGTATTAACCCTTGTTAACAGAGCCGTCACTGAACTGTAAAGACCACTTGATTAAGCCCACAAATAATGAGTCAGCCTTAGAGGGGGGAGCAGAGACATGGAGATGGGTAGGGGGGCAGTTAAACTTTTTATCTTTGCCAGTTCACTGAACGTTTCAAAACAAGACTCAACACCTTGGCTTAGAAATTAGATGCACTTTTATTTAGGCTGACCACCTGCCTGTTCACCTTCCAATGAAGAAATACACTGGCAAAGATATTTTAATGCTCATGAAACTCTTCCCACAGTTTCCATGCCCAGAAGCCGCTCAGAAAACCCAGGTTACTGCAGTACAAGAACTATACAATACCTCCCCCGTGGTCCACCACACACATTGCCACAGAGCATCAGTGGGACCCAACACTTTTACACTCGGAGCACAGACAGTTTGTGCTCCAGCTACTCAGTGGCTTGGAAGTTTCTCCCCAGCATGCTCTACTAGACCACGCAGGTGTGCCTAGCGTTACGCTAGGTTCGATACGGCTGAGGCCACTAAACCCATGGTGTTCATTACCATGAGTACATATCATCCAAGTTGAACATTAAGATGTTTCTATATCAAATCAACCCTCAGTCAAGTGCAAACTGATAAAATCTCCACTACCTGTAGTAGAGCTACACTATTTCTACCAGATACAGGTTTGGTGGTGCTGCTATAGTGATTACATCTTCTTTACATGTTCCCCAATTCGCTCTCCACCTAACCCTGTTTCAGAAGTCAATTATCATATCCTAACACAGATTTCTAATTACTAGAGATGGGGAAATCATTATACTCCATCCACAGTTCCTGACAACAGTACCACACCTACTTAATTTCAGCTGCCCGTATTTCTCTGGTATAATGAAAAGAATTCACACACAAGAAATGCTGTGCCTATTCAGTGCCTAGCTGCATATGTCAAATTATCAACTGCCAATTCATACTGGTTGAATTCCTTTCATCAGTGATAATGAATCACTTCTGTTAGCATATGGTTACACGCCATGTGTCTGAATATACTTTTGCCCTCTGAAAAATTATCTGAAGAGCTATTTACTGAAGTTTTAGATATGGAGAAATTCAACATTAAAATTATTGATGCCCACCATTATCTGTTTGCATACACAGTCGGCAGGCTGGGCATGGAATGTTCACATAGCAGCGGTGGATTAGTATTTTTAAACTATTTCTATTATTGATTTAACCACTTGAAGCTGCTGGAAGCAGAGTTCCTGTCACAGCTGTTAATGCAAAAGGCATTAGGGAAAATCCCTACTGTGAAGGTGTGCAAAAATGTTCACACATAAAATGGTGAGATTTCACTTTTCATCAGCATCATGTACAACCAAAAATCCCCATTTTTATTCAGCTCAGCTAGATAAGAAACACGAAAGGGGAAAAGCTACTATTTTCTTTTTCTCATTTACTTTAGTCCTGTCTAAATACCAGATCCTGCAGTCTACCCGAACTGAGTAGCACTTTTTTCCCTCAAGTTGTTCCATTAAAGCTAATGCAGCCACTTGCAGAGCAGGGCTATTCAACGAGAGGAAGGGTATCAGTGTAGCTCTGCGTGAGCACAAATCCATTAACAAGATCCTTAAAAATGAAGAAAGCAGCTTTGTCAGAAGTTGGAAGGGACCAGACCCTGCAACACTGTTACAACAGCTCTTGGCCAACACAGAGAGCAAATTAGTTTCTTAATCAAGTTAAATTAAAAATTAGTAAGTAAATGACTGACTTCCAGACAACCTGAATTAAGAATAAAAAATCCATTTTGTTTTGTCTTTGCAGCTTAAAATTCATTCTGATTGAGGCTGGAGACAGAGTCGTAGCCTAAAAGCTACTCTAGAATAGTTCCACATTTGGCACGTCTTACTTTGAATACTCCCTCTCTTAATTAGCTATTCTAAAATAACTCCTGTGTAGACAAGCTCTTACAAGGTTCATGAAGGAAACACTTCAGAAAGTGTAATGATTTCCAAATTCACTGATGGGCATTTCGTCCCTCACTTATTTTTCATGTTAGTGCATCTCTATTCTAAGTGATTATTTCATTGATGCAAACAAAAATTAACATATTATTGCCATGAATCAACTTCATTCATTGCCTTGACAACGCTGCACTTCAATTCTGTAAACACTTGAAAACTAAAAAGTACAAAAATTTGGAATTTGGGGAAAAATGTTCCAAAATAGAGCAATAGGCCTAAGTATCAAAAGCCAAGCGCATATCACTCTTGCCACGCAAATCCAGACGTATTTCACTTGTGCAAAATAAGAAAGCAAGATAATTCTCATACAGAAGTGCAAAAACCTGCCCTATAACTACTTCAAAGTACGCCTGCATACTGAAGACATGCGTGCCTGTGCGCTGTGATTAGCCACCAATTAATGTGCTACAATACTTCAGGTAGTTCACCCACATCTAAGTGTCTGTAGCTCTGTTGACTTCAAATGGCATTAAAGCATCAGCAGTCACACTGGAACGAGAGGCATTTCATTACCTATGGACTTCAACGCTAATACTCTTCAAAGCAGAGGGGAAACACTGAAAAGTCGCCTTCTTAAAACATTACTGTTCTATTCTGGTTTTATATACAAAATTCCTATGATAAACTTAATGGTTCACTACTAAGCTGCTAGCATGCTCTTTTTAAACCCCCTTGGTCTATGGGTCCAACTGATATGTAAAATGTGCCCATTGCTGCTTTCAAATACATATCTGGCAGAACTGTGAATTTGAGGAGAATGATTTTCTATTTGAATTGAAAACAGACAAATGACAATTAAAAAAATAAAATTAACCAGAGCAGAAATGAGATAATTGCACAAATTCAACTACTAATCAGGGAATTTATTATATAGGACTTTGGCCTATAACGATCCAAAAGTCTAAGGATACAGCACAAGTTAAACACAGAAATTGTCTGTTTGCAAGCAGTATTTCAGTGATGCTGATCAGAAAATACTGCTTCTGAAAAGCGGTATGGCTTAGATTTATAGTGCAAGAGAGCGCTGATAACATAACGTACCCACCGAACCCATGGCTCTGTGGGTATGCCACTGTTTGACAGCCCTATTGTTGATTATACTCATTTTCTACTTCAGCAAGCAGCAAAATTTTATGAGATCCACCCCCATAGATGTTTGTTCTCTGACACAATCTGGTCTACAGTTACAGAAGTTGCTAAATATGATTATTGCCTGAGAAGCAAGGAGAAAACAGAAATACTATAACCAAATATGCTAATCCTAGTGATTCTTCTTCTGCCCGCCCCAACAATAATGTCAATATGAGGCACTATCACTGAAACCCCGCAAACTCTGCAGAGAAACAGAAACCAGTAAATTAAGTTAATGAGTAGAAAGGCTGGTTGTTTAGTTATATTTGAAGATAGCACATGGATGATACTGCTTTACATCTTTCTCAAACAATAGTTGGGGTTTTGACTGTTTTAAGCAAAGGTAAAAGTGTTTGTAACTACCCAGCTGTCAAACAGTTGCATGGGTGTAAATGGGGACAGAACTATTCATTCATCTTGGGACCCAAAGCTTAAAACCTGTAATAACAAATGTCTGATAACATACGGAATACAAAGTGATTTTTGGTGCAATTCCTTTGTTCATTATTTCTGAATGTAATGTTTCTAAACAGTCTGGTCTCATGCTGTAAACAAAATTATTCTCCTCTGCTGCTGCTTTGCCCCTCAGAGTAATTTAACTCAAAGCAGAGCACTGTTCCCTCTGCCCCGCTTCCCCCCAGTTACAGATTTGGGGCATTTAACACCCCACATCAAGCAGGTGCATGTCAGTCAATGATCATTCTCCCTGCTGCATCAAATTGCATCCTTTCATCAGCAAACGTTGCCAAACAAAGCAGTATTCTGATAACTTCTCATTTCCAAGCATATTAAAGGATTACATCTTAGACCAATTTTACTGTTATAGATTTAGATTGAATCTGCCTCAGTAACGTTGTCCCATTCTGGGCTGATGACGAAACCTGAACTATCCATATGCTTAATTGCACTCATAAATGGAGCTCTTAACAGTCTGTGGTAGTGCGAGTGTTACAGTTGCTGTTTATGGAATTGTTCTCCAATTCCCTTTTTTGTAAACTGAAATATTTTTTCCTAGGACTTGCACACATTCTGATAGAGAATCATATTTTTCATTAAATGTACTTGGCCTGCAAACAGCAGCAGAAGGGAAAGGGAAGGCAAATGAGAAATAACGGAATGAGGTAAAGAAAAGGTAACTCTGTACCCAACCTGGGAGGAAATCATCCTCAGTGTGATCTCAGACACAACCAAAGTCCCCAAAAGGGACATCGAGTTATCTGAGCACCCAAGGAAGCCCATTTGTCTTGTGGCAGCCTCTCTCCAGACAAACACTACCTGCCAAATTCCCTGCTGGGCATGGCCCATCCTGGACAGCCCCCCCAGGCGGTGGGAGGCAGTACACAGACCACATTGCTCTCAGTATCACATCAGCAAGGGAAGGATTCAGTTTTGATAAGAAATATGAAGAGGCAAATGTAAGGATCTTTGTCAACAAAGTGTTTCCTTTAAGGCAAATTATTCACATCTGGGATAACTCAACAGGGAACCATACAAATCTACATGCGTACCAAAACTTTCAGACCATATAATTTATGCTTTCTTAATATTCATCAACATTTTCTTGACTTATTGCTTGCTTTTTTAATCTTTTCCCAGGTGTACACACGATCTGTAATATTGCCTATGAAATTTCTTAAAACAACATTTTGACTGACACTTTGAAATTACATTCCCATTTCAAATGGAACTCAAATAATTTTAAAATGGCAACAAAGGTTCAACAAAAAAAAAAATAAAGAAAAGATTCACTTAAGCTAGTCATTATGCCTCAGGTTAACAGAAAACAAAAGTGCTAGCTGGAAGAACTCCTGTTTTGGTTGGGGAAGGCAATCTTGGAAGATGATATTTCTGACTACAGTGAGAATGACGGGGTGCCTTAAAACGCTTTGTGAAAACTTTTTTATAAATACTCATGTCTGGACAAAGAATTCTAACTCTTGAAAAGCAGTCTTAATATTAAAATCTTTGCTGAATTTGATCAAATTGCTGCTTTCAAAACTTGCAAAAATTAAAAAAAGAAAAAACAAAATAGACCTTTCTTTCTCTCTGTTGTATGCACTGTCCCCTTCCTCCTCACTACACCAATAGAGAATTTTATCAACTTGGATAGAAATACATTCTTTACAGGTGATGATTCCTTACAGCATCAATGATTTTTGGAAGTAAGACCTCTCAAACTATGTCTATGGCATATCCGATTCAGTTACACATCTCACCAGAAGTACCACTTGGCCAGAGGTGATCGGCCAGTGCTGCTTTGCAAGTATAAACACTAATAGTAGCAAAATTCTACTCTTCATTATATTGCAGCACAGCTGGCAGGAAGGTTATCAGATATTTGCAAACTGGTTAAAGCCCCTCACCCTGTCACTGCAACTGTGAACTGTCAAAAGGATATAATGATAGAAAGACCCTCTGATGCCACAGGGAAATTATTTTAATCATTTATAAGCTGGTCAATGGGGTTTAAAAGCACTCAGACATGCATTAAAATGTGTCTGAGACAGGAGCTTGAAGTCAATTTTCAATTGATTCTGTCTAGCAAATGCCGCTTAAGTAAGAACGTCAGTGTCTTTTCTTTTTTTTTTTTTTTTTTTTCTCCTTTTCCTCCAGAAGGCAAAAGCTTAATTAGGAGGCTATCATTTTGGTTTACATCCCACAAAGTATGTAACAGCAACATTTCAATAATAATTTTTACATGTGTACCACACTTGAAGTAACCTAAAGAATGTAATTCCCTACAAAGCGCTGGGAATTATGTAATACAGTGCACAAGATAGATCATAAAACCACAAAGTATCATTGTTTCACTTAAGTATATTTTACCTTGCAGATTTAATGCTCCTCTACTGAGAAGGAACAAGTTAGGGAGAATCAATTTCACAGTTTTAATATATAAAGAAAAAAAAAATCTGACTACAGCCTGAGAGGTTGGAGTCATATTGATTTTGCTGTTTTTCACAGGACTGTAATATCAATTCCGCCTGCAATTATTTTGCATTACTAATCAGCTCATTACAAGCCAGTAAGACAATGTTAGTTTATGGCACAATACACTTGTGGTTCATTTGCCAATACCAATAAAATTTCACAATGTATCAGGTAAAATTTTTTTGTCATTTATGATATCTATAGAGGCTCATCTGCATATCTGCTTTATTGATAATGATACAGCTACCAGAGCTAGTAAAACCACGTTACACATGAGGAAATACAACATTTACAAAAGAGGATATGTCTTTTGGACTGTAAACTAAGCATCTGTAAAGCAACAAGGAACATCCAGTTAAAGGTGCTTAAATTGAATAAGCATTCAACTCGTAGCCTAGTTTTAGTAGTAATATTATATATCTTAATACTGGGTCCATAATATGCAAAACTCAGGCACAGCTACTGGAATTGCTGTCTTCAATAGCAATACCAAGACTGTTAGCAATACAAATACGGCCCATGACACTGCAAGAGCCACATGATAGGACACTTCAAGATCCACAAAACTTTCAGAGCATTACAGGGCAAAACTGTAAGCAGCATCTTAAGAGGGTTGGAAAAATTTCGGATTTCTTTGTAAATGTATAATCTGTACAGTGCAGTTGGGTTTTGAAGCTTCAGGCATATTTCAAATATGCTGAAATTTTCTATTTTTTTTTTTTCTGCAGTACTGTTTTCTCCATAATAAAGTATGCTATCATTTAGAATAAAAAGGAGAAGGAAAAAAGTGGTATATTGGGACCCTGTATTTTTCTATAAATCGTAACACTTACTGCACAAAAAAAAAAAAAAGCATCTTGAATTTTATTTCAACTAATGACACAGAATATGAAATGTAAGGACAACTAGTCCACTGCACAACCCTTATTAGAAAATAAAGCTTTTGGTTTTTTAAATATAATTGACTCTCCCCAAAACACCAGTTATGACTGCAGAGTCATTTTAGCATGAGGTTTGTATTTAGAATTTTCAAGAATTACTCTGAGGCACTAAGGCTGACAATAGAACTTGACCACACTTCTCTTCCATATAAAGTTCTTAAATAACTTCTTCAGTATATTTCTTTTTTCTTTAACATTTCTAATTTGGTTGACAGTATGGCTAGCTATCCTTTGAGAAGCAATTAGTCTGTAATATTTTTCCTTATTCCCTGATCAGGTGTTATTTATTCCACTGTACTCAGATTTGCTTTGTAAATGGTCCTCATCACTATAACACTTTGCAGTTTTCCAAATAATTCATCTTCACAACAATATTCTGAGTCAGAAATGTGGTAACACAGAGACACACAGAGATTAAAGCAAAAAATATCTCGGATGGGACAGTCTGGTGTACATGTCAAGTAGGACAGCTTTGTGCACTTCACATTGAGTAGAACTACATGTAAACCCCACTCAGTTACAGGAAAGAAGACCCAGCAATTTTGCTAATAATACCCAAATGCCTCAAGCCAGATAAGACCCCCAAAAATCCCCAAACACATACATAAAACTGATGAGTCCCATGCTTCAGCAGTCATGTTCCTCTTCCTTTCCAACAGCCTCCCTACCCAGCCATTTCGCAATTCCTGCACTTGAAAGGGGTTTTTCCAACATTCTGAAATAAGATCAGGTTTAAATAGACAGTACTAAGAGTTGCAAAAGCTAGACCCTGGCAACTTTCAAATCTCGGCTGAAAAGAACAAGGACATGAACAGCTTTCAAGCAAAGGCCAACAAGCACCTATTAAAAAAAAGACATAATCTGTTTTGCTAGCTTGGTCCTAAAAAATATGTCTGCATGTAAATATGTCTATTCAGCTAGAAGTTTTCCAGAATGGTTTGATTTAAAGCTCATTTCCAAGCAGATGAAAACAGATATTTATCATGGGAATTATGTACAGCCTCAGTAAAGGGCATTTTTATCACTACAGGCTGTGTATTAGGCTTGTTTGAAGCAGATTAGCTGAATGTCAATAGTTTTGAACACTCACAAAACAACTTAAGGTTTTATACTAAAATTATATTACTTTTTTCATTCCTTCTTTCAGCTCTTTTATTATTTTTTACAAACACTTTATTTCAGCATCCTGCTTGGATGAGATGTACAGTGAGGAACATCTTCAGTTTTCCATCAAACTAAGTAATTAGGATGCCAAAATCATTCACCCAAATTCAAGCATCCCAACTCTTACAAGAAGATACAAACCACACCTTTGCAATCAAACTTTTTGCTATTATGGTCATCAGACAAAGCCACTAAATACAAAAGCTTAAGAATAATGTTTATCACCAGGCATTTCTCTGGAATTTCTGATCATGTACCTGCCACTATTAAAACACAATATTATTGTGCCATGTAAGACTGTAAATTCATGTTTGACATCATAGTTACATATTTTAATGTTGTGAGATTATCTGCTAGATATCATCCTTATTAGATATGCAGCAGTGTATTTATCATACTTAAATGCCTCACAGTTACCAACCCTGAGTGTATTTTTATCAATATATACAAGTGATAAGAAATACAGAGTACAGAAGAAATTCAATTGTGAACCGACATTACCATCCACTTCAGAGTTCCTAATATTTCTATGCGTTGTGAAAGGCGATTTGCCCTGAAATGAAATGTTTATCTTGGCTAGTCTACGTCACAGTGGTAGCCCTTCTAAATGCTCCTTGAAAGTCCTTTCAGATATTATCTCACTCTTATTCCTCCTTCTTCCTTCTCTCCTTCCCCTACTAGATTCTAGGCAGAATTATTTGTTCTTCCTTTTCTGTGCTCGGTGTGGATAGACTGCTGATGTGAAGAATTCCTGTTCTGTGTATTATACCATGCAAGAGGCACCCTGATGTTTTTCTAACACTGAACTCCATTCAGCACAGCAGTACCGATAGACTAGCTAAAATACCACTGCTTAACCAAGAAAGGAAAGTAGAACTATGGTAACAGTTATGTTTAAACTTGTTTATGCTCAATATTCAGAGACACAGAGAGAGACTCCACAAACAATCTAAGGAAGCCTCGTATACTATTATCTCATTAGCTTTCTTTTATGCAACAGACAGCACCTTCATCTTTGCACAGAACTTAAACATTAAAAAAGCCTGCTGCATAAAAAAAACGCCTTTCAAAGACTATTTGCATTGTTGTGAGGGATTGAAATATTACATTTACAGTGTAAATAGATCTATTCACTAAACACACAGCTAGTAACACCCACACCTACCAACTACGCCAATTTTTTTTCCACATAGATTTCCACAGTAAATGATATATTTGCAATTTTCACATTTGACTGACTATCTTGGACCTGATTTCTCCCACTGTCTCCTTTGCACTGTAAGTCTTGGAGTACACATCTAGAACTCAAAAGGCACAGTGCACACAAGTGATGCACGAGAGGGTAATCCTCACTCGTCTTGCCATTTAACATAAATACACAAAGATCTTGTTTGTATTACGTACCTTAGGTCTTTATACAGCACCATGACAATAAATATAGCACAACAAAGAGACCAGAGCAACTGAATTCACTCCAGACCTGTGAAAAAGGTCATTTTAACTTGATCATAGCATGTCAACTGGAAAGTCAAAGTTGGTCAGGTGCAATGCTAACCAGACTTCGCTGTGTAGCAACCATAGAAAATTGGCACTTTTTAGACTGGTCTATGATCACACTACATGGTCAGAAATAATATCTTTCCATAATCAAAATAAAGACTACAGTCTAAACACAACAAGCAAACTCCCTGGGCAGTGGCATTTACCTTCGCTATAAACCTGCCTTATAATAAAAAGGAGAAAAAATAATTTTGTGTGGCGAGGTTACACAGTGGTGATTCAATTTTAAATAAATTGTAATATCACGGTAGCTGCAACAATGTGATTCATCAGCATGGCCAGCACAGCTGGAGCCAAAAGAACAGGCCATGCCTACGATCACACGGCGAAGTACTGTCATCAAACACACACTTTTGCGAAAGGGTGAAAAGTAGACAAGGAAGATCCAAGCTAACACTCCCCAAAACATTCAGCCATACAACCCTTAATGTCTCTTAAAAGAAAGCAAATTGCCATGGGATAAGAAAGTTCTCACAGGGTGGGAATAGAGACATGCATTTTCTCAGTGGGAGGAAGAGTGTTCCAGCAATCTGGGCTAGTCAGCAATGTTCACAAGGAAAAAGAAAAAAGGACTGGTTAGGTAACAAAATTCTTGAGAAGTTGCTGAGAAGTTACCAAGAGTAGTGCACACAGAAACTGCAGAAATCCCTCCCAATACTAGTGACTGTGTGATAAAATGGCAGATGAAATATGAAGTATAAGTAAATGAGAAAAAAAAACTTAATTTTATACTTAAAATGTGGACTAAGTATGAATACTAAGAAATTAACAGTTGGGGTTAAAACAGTTCAATTCAATGTTCCACAATAACAAAAAGATAAATCAAAAACTTAAAAATTATAAGAAAAAGAGCTACTAAATATCCATGTGCAGTCATATCCTGAATGCTGTTGACTGTTTTGTTCCCCCATCTCTAAAAGACTACAGATTTTCTAGACACACAAAAAGGTACAGAGAAAGGCAGGAGAACTAAGTAAAGGTGTGGAGCAGTTTCAGTGTGAGGACAGCTATATGTGTAAGTATGTGTGCGCATCTGTATGCGTGTGCATATGTTCATATATATACACACATGTATAAAGAGTCTTCTGACTAGAAGACAGATAACTGAAGAAGGATATGACAAAGATCTGTGAAACTTTACCTACTCTGAAGAAACCATGATCAACAGATCCTGTCCCTGCAAATGAAAGACTAGTGGCAACAGAAAAAAAATTGGTATGTTCAGCATTAACAAAAATATTTAACTTCTTCACACAGTGTACAGTTAAGTGGCACATTCTGCCCCTGGATTCTAGGAATGCGAAAAGAATATATATTCAAAAATCCATTAGATTAGGAAAAGAAAAATCTGTCAAATACCACTAAACACATGTCTCTCAGTCACATCGCACAGGAGCCTGGGGAATTACCACTACATCTCTGCCCTACTCTTCCACAAGCATCCACCGGACGAGGGCAGGAAGCCTTTGGTGCAACACACAGCTGCAAGGGTAGAAATTTAACCACTTTTCCAAGTTCAAATCCAGACAACCATTATTGTTTCTCCTTAATACATTTTGTGATAATTCAAGAAAACTTCCTCATACAATTAAACATGGTTTCACATTCCATATTCTGTTTTTATTTACAATTCATATGTTCATGTATCTGTGCGGGCAGGGCTGCCCACTTCTTACCCAAATAAAGCAGAAAAATGGAAGGTCTAAAGCAATTAGTCAAGCTACACTGCCAATACTTAAATGAACCATCTGTTCAAAGGTATATAAGACCAGAGTGGTTTTGAGCCATAAGGCAGCTCTCATTTCTGCAATATCTATCTGTGATTCGGCAATACCCATCCTTGGTTTGGAAAGGTTATGTCTGTTACTGTTTCGTAATTAATCATAGAAAGGGCACTAACGTCATCCTCTTATGTCACACAAAGATGTTATTCTGTCATAGATTTCCTTTGGTTTGCGGGGATTTTGGTTTTGGCAGAGTTAGAATATATGTGAACACTTTGTGTGGGAAAAGCCACTCAAAAAAATTTCCAGAATGCATTATGCAAACTATCACATAAAAATTAAGGTCAAGAGAATGGACTTAACAGCATTTCACCACAGCACAACGAAATTCTTCCTGAATGAAGAAATGTGACCCCCTCTTACTGCTCAACTACAGCTTTTATTTAGGAAGGAAAGGGGAAGCAAAGGGTAGGAGATTGCTTTTTTGTCTCCTCAAAACCAGATCGAAAGCATGACTACCTCCAGCATCCAATTCTAGAAGTATTAGTACATCACTGACATTTATATATGCCAAGACTGAACATGCTCATTATGACTGTTTATTAGACAAAAGGCTACTAGTAGAATGATAATTAATCAGTTGGCATTGATTGAAATTCTTGATGAAATGAAGCGTGAGCTGTTGAAAAATAATTGAATGTAATCATAAAATCTATGAATCATCCATAGAAAGCACATTTATTAAACCAGAATTCATAACGAAGATATTTTGTCTAGCTGTTTTTCTCCTCTTTGGATTCTCTCCTGTTGAATAAAAAAGCCAGATGTTCCTACACCAATCTGAAAAGAACAGACATCGGTTAAATATTCCATGCAATAGCAGAATATGAGTTTTGATATGTGACTTATTAATGAACTCAAAGAGCTTTTATAAAGTACAAAACTAAAACCTCATATTTGCCATAATAGCTCAAGAAAAGTGAAACATTTTTGTGTCAAAAAAGAAGTTAATGAAACCATAGCAGCCTTCAAAAGAAGTGACCAAAATAAGTTTTCATTCTACTGTAACTGAAAATCTAAAATTAACTCAGGATACATCTAGCTATTCTTTCTCAGTACCATTTTCTGATGGAAAAAATACATAATGCAATGTCACAGTTTCAAAATCATTGACAGAAGTATCCCTTTGCAGACAGAAATCAAGTTGCTAATGTGTTTTTTTTTTTTAATCTATCATTATCTAAACACTGATAGAGCCAAGATGACTAAGGCTTCCAGTATTAAAAATTGCAGACCATGTTATCATGAAAAAGATATTTAAGAATTGGGATTGAGTTTAAAGGTAACCTCATTTTCTGAAGATTACGAGCAAGTCATTTTATATAAATTCTGCTTTTAGACGTCCTGAGTAGCGATTAGTGCATCCAGTATATGAATCAAATTAATTCCCCCTTACAATGATCGATATTCAAGTAAACGTGAACTTTGTCCTGACAGAAGCTAAAATATTTGTATTACAAGCAAAATTGTAATCCTAAATGTTAGATTAGATAAAAATACATCTTTAATCATATAACTTGATATTATGCAAACTAAAAAGCTCAATCTTTTAATAGAATTTCAATAAGAATTTGTTTCTGCTCACTATATAAAATTCAAGTCTTTAAAAACAAAAGTTTAAATATGTGTCAATAATACCATGATGATGTGAACAAACATAAAAGGCACTGATTTATCTGTTAAATCACAGAAATATGTATCAGAATATTTGAAGTACAGAAATATTTCTGTTGCAGTGGATCATGTATCTCAGAAAATCTTACTTATATCCTTCTTCTCACGTCCACAGAGAGCAGTTTAGCAAGTCATAAGAACAATTCTTTCTTCAAACAGCATGTAGTCGCAACGTGAAATTGCAGGTGGAACTAACAGGTAAGCAATAACTAAAAACATCTTTCTATTTCCAAATGCATTTCTTCTGGATGAAGAAATATCTTTTTTATGCAACACTAGCACTTATAGTCACTACGGATAGTGCTACAAATTCCTTAATTGGTATCACTTACTCATGGTTAGCCCAAACCAGAAGGCTAAATTATGCAGCATAACCTCTGAACTCTACAAGCATCATTTTAGCATTCATCTGGCAATGCAAACAGGGTACTGACCTAGTTCTTCTGCAAAAAAACCTTTGCAAAACTCCCTATGAAAAAAATAATATATGGTAATTCTAAATGCTAGTTGAATAAGTGGGAAGGAGGGAAAAATACATTACACAAAAACTTCTGCAGCATATGATTCCACAGCCACCACCATCCCCTTTGCTATAGGATATCAGCATTTCTCTAAAGGCATTCATCAAGGATATGTCAAGGAACATGACCAGGAGTAAGATAAACTGGTTGCACTATCAGACTTTCTGCCTCCCTTTTCTTCCTAGTACTGCTTTCCTCTGTCAGAAGCACTTATTAAAAAAGTCCTGAGCTTACATGTTACAAAGGCAACAAATAACAGAGCATGGGGCAGGTTTTAATTCTTATATCAAATACAAACCCCACCGCAATAAATTAATTTCAAACACAGCTAACTCTACAGAGTACAAGTACTCTCTTGCATACCCCCTCTATTCTGATGTATGTATAAAACTGTAAACAATCAACAAATACTACCATCATGACATTATTTTAATAGGGCACTTAAAATGTGATACCCATAGAACATAACAACTAAATTGTCTAATTTTTTGTTGATGTGGATTTTCAAGCCCTACAACTTTCTCAAAGAAGGAGTGATTACGTTGAACCCAAAGATCTGATTTAAAGCAGACTTGAGAGGAAACTACTGCTTTTGCAACATTACCAAAACAGCTGCAATGGCAGTAGAAATAGTACAGCAGCGGCTGAAATTTTGCCATCATTATATTATTTAGACATTTCTCTGAGCAGAATGATATGACAGAGTGACTATTGCCACCATTGATAGAGCATCTACACGAAGAAGATAGTACAAGATGAGCACAGGCACAGCCTGCATATTACAGATAAAGACAATACAAATGCAAGCTCTAATAATAACCTCTTGTAGAATTGTACCAAATAGACTTTGTTTCTATGCATTATTTATCCACATCTACATTTCAACAAAAATGGCCTCACCCAAATTAATTGAAGTTCTCCTTTGGTATATTTGTTAGGAATCAGTATTACACATACCCTGGTTTATGCTCTATTCCAGCGCTGTATCATCACAGGCATCCAATAATTATAAGTTGAGTTATTTAAAGTAAATAAATGACAAATAAATTCTCCATTTACTTGTTTAAATCATCAAATAAATGTGGGGATTTTTGCAGAAGTCTGAGTAACTAATGTACAGCTTTTTTGGTTCTTTCCCTGCTATTATTTCTGAACCAGTGCATTTATTTAAGATGGAGTGCTCTACAATGTTAAAAAATAAAATTACATAGTTCAGAAATTAAAAATTTAACTTGTGGAAGATGCTGCTATAACTAGAAGCTATGAGGATTTAATGAAAGTATTCAGAGTTCTTTTACTATGACAACAGCAATTATTCCTTTTCTTCCTCAACAGTGATTTCCCCTTTACTACCACTTTCTGTGTATTAAACAAAGCAGCCCAGTCTCATAAGCAGGTAGGGAAAAAAAATCCCTACAGGCAACCTCATTGCAGCCTTAATGGTCCCTGTGAAACTCCATTGCTTAACCCCTCTCACGTTTCCTTCCTGCCCCACCACAAGCAAAAGATTAATGGCTTTTCCCCCATGCTTTAAGTTTATTCAAGCCAGAGAAATGATGAAGCTGCAAAGTGATTTATTCCAATTTCTGACCACTATACCTGATGTCCCTCAAGAAAAAAGCCTCAGCAATGTCCAACATCACTCAATTGTTTGGTCGAGCAAATTTGTTAGTCTCTGGTTGTGCAGCAGGGGAAAAGAGGCAATGGAGTTTGAAGAATAGCTCTTGTAAAATTAGAACTCCTAAACACCAAATTAAGGACAGACATAAGAAAAAAATTAATCCATATTTATAGCTTTTGAAGAACCCATATTAGAATGAAATTATTAAATTCTATGACTTATGTTCATGACTACGTTCTGATTTCATATGGTGCCACTGTGCATTACCCTAGATACTGCAGTTGCCTTATGCAATGCTAGGAAGAGTGAGGAAATCTCTGTGGATATTGCTGCTTGGCTTACCACGTAAGGCATAGAAATATAGGAGGAAAGCAGGGAGCGAGTACTCCTGTGGGTACGGCACAGACAGAGCACAGGCGATTATGGGAAGACAAAAGCTGGAACAGGAGAAACAGAGGAGCTGCACCGTGTGCTAAGCAGAGCAGAGGGATGAAGCTCAGAACAGCAGGAGGAAGGGGTTTCATTTGCTGCAGGCTATGGTAGTAGTATGTACATAACTTTTAACTGTAAGACACAAATGTTAGATACGTTTTGTGTGTGCATGGTTTCACAATAGTTCACATGGTTTCACAAGTGGGTTAATTTAAGGAAAACATATTGTAGAGTTTTAAAGGTTTAAGAATGTATTGGTAGGAGGTGACTACCACACAATGACTCTTCATAACGCCTGCACATGTGGAAATACTCTGCATTTATTTGCAGTGTTCCCCTCCCTGCAGCAAACATGCTGCCTTTATTTACCTTGCTGCTTTTTGACTCCTTTCCTGCTCAACTTTTTTATCCCCTCCACAACTGGCCTCCCAGGATGCAGGCCTTCCCCTTGTGCTTCCACAGGCTGCTCTAAAATGGTGCAGCATACATAGCACAGGAAGATGTGCTACTCTCATTACTTTATTTCCGGCCTGACTGTAGACCTCTGGAATTGAAGGGATCTGCTGTAACATCGTATGACACTTTCTGGTCCCAGTACCAGAAAGCCTTACGTACTTCTCTGCAGATAAGATGACAAACTCCTGTGTGCTTCCAAGACCCGAAGGCTAGCAGTCCTAGCCTAGCCCCCTCTGCTTTCACACCAACCTGAACCATATCGCAACACTGCATCTTCCATACAGAGCAAATATGACCCAAACGCAGTTTCCATTTTTGCACTTCTAAAAGGAATGAATGTCATGATAAATACTACATACATCTCACCATCGGCAGTGGCAAATATAAGCTGTGCTACTTGTGTTTCAGACGGTATCTACATACAGCAGGAGATCAAACAGTAGGAAAAGATGTTTTCCTTTGCTGGTTTGTTAAACCAAAACGGCACATAACATTGTCTAACTGCAAAAATACCATCCTGTGTTTTCTGGAGAGCATCCTGTAGCGCTTACGCTGAAACAGCTCTCAGCTGCCTACAGGATGCTATGCCCAAACACAAAACAGGGCCTTCTGCCACTGGTGGTTATGAATGCAGCCTTAGTAAGGTTTGTCTACCATATAATCTTCCCATAGCTATTTGCTGCACAATCATTCAAGGTAATGAAGGAAGTCCTGACTCCATGCTTACAGCAGCCGTGAAAGCTGCTGCCTCCTAGATAAGGGTATGCCCTCTAGGTGAAGTGGGGGAATTCTGCCTCAAACCAGCATCGTGGCCCTGCTGGTGAAACAATGGAATCCTCACTGTTGCTGAAGATCATCTGCCTTCTGCTCAGCTCAAGTGAGGATTTAGTACCATCTTTACAGTGTCTTATGAACTGGAAAAAAATGTTCCTTAACAGAGCTGATGCTGAACACATTTAAAAATTTTTAAAAAAGGACAGGGGAGGGCAAGGGAGACAAACAAGCAGCCCCTGCATTCAGCAGTGATTGTGTATAACGAACAATACTCTTACTGAAACATGGTCCAAAGATGGGCTGATGCTAGCCTTAGCAATATTAATGTGGTTACTACTTTTTTCCCCCTTTTTATTTTGAAGGCTATAAATGGAAAATCGTTTTCTTACAGACAATGAACTCCAAATCAGAAAAATAAAAATCACGTGGTCAGTGCTATTCATTGTTATGCATTTCTCTCAAAAAGTGGAGAATTTATTCCTGACAACAGCAGATCAGATCGTGAAAATAAAAGGCCTAATTCTGAACTTGTTCTCTTCACAAATATATTGCAAGAAGATAACTTTCTCATATATTTTCCAGTGGTAGTAACGCTGCTCCTAGCAAAGCGATGAAAGCTGCAGTACTAAGCTTGCTGCTTGCTCACCAATTTCCATGTCAGAATCTCACTGGCAAGTGGCCCAGTCATAGAGAAGATGCTATTGTAATTAATACTTCTTTCCCCCCAAAAAATGGTGACTGTTTAATTACTAAAAGTACTTCTTTTTAACTAGATATTTTTGACTAGTGGGCATGACAGAACTCTTCTGTTCACAGGTTTGCTCAAAGAAAGGTTGTTCACTGACAAATAACTTCGGTTTGAATGTTTTAAGCTGGCTGTATCCTTAAATTCACAGTTCCTTTGCCAATAAGAAGCTGATATGAAGCACTGAACTTATTATCAGGCAATGAGAAAGTTGAAGTCCCGCATCTAGTTCCCAATTTCAGTCATCTTTTCCCTCACATTACATTTTCATTCCCTAGTTAAGTGAAGCAAACAATATTGAGAGTATCCATGAATGTTTGGAAAACTATTTATGTTCCTGAAAATAAGTATTTGTTTTTTCCTGACAACCCTGTGTCTTTTGGGGATAGCAGGAGAAAAGAAAATTAAATGCAGAAGCAAACTATTAATAGCCAAAAGATTTTGCTTTCAGTGCTTTGTGTACCTGTCAGGTAATTTTCAATCTGGGATCCATGCATGTAATCAGCATGGAAAGGGAAATTTTTAAGTGTCTAAAAATTCCTTAGACTTACTTATCTCCTGCCACCTGTCTAACTGTCAGAAGGTCCTTCTCCCATTCCAGATGGGAGTAAAAGGTCCCCAATTTGCACAGAACCCCCTTGCTATGGAGAACGGGATATACAGTCAGGGACCAAAAGCAACCTCCTTAACAATTTAGCTCAGTGGCAAAAACTGAAGCTAGATTGCCGCTGTAGAATCCAGAATCTTACTCCTTCAGTGCATTCAAGTATCAAGTTAGTTCAGCCTATAAAGGAAGGGGTCACCTGTCACAGTAAAACTGGGGAACAGGTTCAGCAAATGAGGTTGTTCTTATGCAAATAATTCAACCAACTGTCCACTTCTTCACAAGAAAATGTGCCATTTTAGCAGATTGCACTCTTACCACAGTGCCTCACTTATCCTAATATTAATCTAGGAGAGGGTCCTCATTTCAGGTCTCTTTGAATTGAGAAATGCCAGTCACTAACTCAGCTTCCGAACCATTTTGTGTGGTTTTTCAGCAACAGCTAACCAATGTCCAAAGATCACAGCATTTCAACAATCCTTACTCAGGTCTGCTGCAGCAACAACCAGAGTATGAAATAAAAGCTCTAGACACTCTTATTAGCACATACATTATACTTACTACATTTGCAAAGGACTTCAACTTACCTAAAACTGTCAACTTCTGCTTTTTGTGTCATTGCGTATTCTGCTGTGCAAGACTATACACAGTTAGGCAGCATCAGACATGCAACATCAATTCTAAACAAACAGGAGGTCACAAAGCTCACATTCTCAAAGCTATTACAGAAATTGCAGCCTTCATCCAATCTCAAATCCCAGCGCTCACTTAAAAGCTCTAACCATATAATTAAACGTAGGTCAGCTTAAAAGTGGACAATTCTTTTCAGGCTTTATACACCGCTCTTGAGTAAAGTCTTCAGCAATTCTGTTCTTTTATCTTGGAGGGCTGTCAGGCTGTCGTCAAAACCAGGGTCTTCCTGGCAAAAAGTTTTAACGCAGAGAAAAAGGTACAACAGTGTAGGAGGAGATGCTTAGAAGAGAATAAATCTCCAGCTTTCTTTCTTCAAAGCTAGAATGCTTCCCTTGTCTGAGGCATACTGAGGACAAGTTTAACCCAGGGTAACTCTTCCGTAGTCTAACGGCCTTACACCAATGAGCATTTTGACCCAATCTGTCTGAGACATGCCTGGAAAAATAACCTTCTATTTTCCTCACAGTCCTGCTGCACAGAGGGAAATCTTTCTTGTCACTCCCTCTAGCTGTCACATCTTAAGTTTTTCTAGAAATTCTCTCCTGACTTTCTTCACCCCTACCAGCCATTCTTCATAAGAGCAGGCCAGATTAGATTGTCCTGTGCTCCAGTGGATTTTATTCAGATATATTCTACTATAAGTGTTAAAAGAACCTGGCCTTGTTTTTTGGAGTCCTGCTATGGTTTCTTTTCTAATCAGAGCAGAGAGAGACTATCATAATCAATCAATTGCTTGACTTGAGGCAGGTATGCTTAGACAGGTTTTCCACTTTTACTGTGTGTTTTTAAAGATAAGTAACACAAAATGTACTTGAATTATTTTTCTCAAAGAAAAACTCTTCATGAGAGATGAAGGGGTACTGGAGACTGGGAAAACAAAGAACAATGAAACCCTAACCTATAGGTAGAAGCAGCCTACTCAGGAAAGGAAATATTGTCTGTAGCTTTGCAAAGCAGAAATCTGCTTGTTTTTCAACTCAGGCTATATTCTTTTTCAAGTTAGATCTATTTTAATCTCAATGGAACTTGGCTCACTGAGGCTTTTGTTCACTTAGCACAACTAAATCTACTCTATAGAATAAATGGAATCATATTCATTTGCCATACTTCTACATACGAATTTAAATATGTTTAATACTTTTAGTTATTATACTATTCTTGAAATTGTTTCAGCATGAAAAGAATATACTCATTTAAATTCCCTTTCACGGTAACCTATACTTTTTTCTTATCTTTCAAAGAAAAAAAAGCAATGTGTTCTTAGTGTTAAGTATTCACAAATATTCATTATCAATCTACTCTAGAAGACAGCTAAGCATCTTAATCTTTTGTTGTGAAATCAATTCATAATTTAATTACTGAAGATTAAAGACTGCCTAATCTAGCTGTAATTTTTTCGGTGTAAAAGCCAGTGATATACTACACCATTAAATAAAAGAATCCAAATCATGGCAATAACTGAGAAACATCAAACCAAAACAACAAAAACCATTTAAATGGACCGCTAAAAACCTCATATTTAGACAAATTTTCTACTTCAGATGTTTTATCACTATGCAGTATGAAAAAGCATCTCCTACCCAATTTAGCATTTAGCTAATTAATATGCCAAGAAAAAAAACCAAACAAAAAACAACACCCCAACCAACAAACACACCCAAACCACCAAGGTCCTTTGTACTGGACAATTTTCATTTCCACAAGGAAGCCCCATGGAATGGCATTATTCAAGACACTAGAGCCAACAGATTATTCAAGATAAATGAGCTATAATAAAAAAAAGAATCTGGGTTTAAGCGCTTGTTTCTCACCCTCCCTTTTCTCCCTCACTTATGTTTTTGCAGAACATGGCTCTCCTTCCCCAACACTAATAATATTGCAGTAAAATTTTCTTCTCTGAATCTAGTGTTATTATAATGATTAATCCACATTATTTCTGTATTACTCTATAACCAGATTCTAAACTCTATTTTCCATGTATATTGGCACAATGCAGACCTCTGACATCATCACTAGAATGATTTAACACAGATTCAAACAAACTGCAACTGAATTTGTTGATTCTCGATATAAACACTCTTATTCATGTAAAGATATAAAACTTAAGGAAAAAAATGGTGTTTTCCACATTTCTGTTCAGGACTTTCTGGAAAGATATGCATACACACTTGTATAGGTATACATGCATTATTTATCCAATTCTCGTAGTAGCCTGACAATCTGGATCCATTCATAGATAAATCTGCACAGTAGGTGCTCTTTTCCACAGTATTCCTGGGCATCAAGCTTTCGCCATGCAAATACAAACTCTCAAAATCCAGCATCACCATACAGGACTGTTTACTAATAGCAGTATAAACACATACTCGACAAAAGCAAGTATGAGTACTAAAAGAGGGGTGAAAATTCTATCCGTCCACTGTAGCAAGTTTTGACAACTTTTATTATTTTAGAATTGGATTCCACCTCCCTCCCCTCCTCTTTTTTCATATTAGTATCAAAATAGAACATGGAGCTTTCAGCCTTTATGAACTTAGGTACAGCAAGATGCATTGTACAACCAGCAGCACGAGTAGGATACCTGAAGCGACACATCATGCCTTCAGTCAATATAAAGTCAACGTAAAGCTGAGACCTTTGATACAGGCCTTGAACAATGCCTTCTGCTGGCCTCAGAAGAAAAGAGATCAAATGCTGGCTCTTCACAAGTTAAAACCCTTCACACCCCACCTCTCCAGCATACCAAAAACATCTAACATTCTGCTATCTACCACATCATTCCTTTCCATCTCTCCTTTCCTCAATTACACGATGAATTGAAAGGATTAAGCTCTCATTTACTTGATTCCCAAACAGAGAGAAGCTGCTTTTTTCCTCTTAGGCACCTAGAATTGTACATAATTCAAGTGAGAATTCTGAGAAAAAAGTGTATGAATACTGACATGGAAGACATCTTGTATGCTGAGCTCCAATTCTTCTACTTGAGTAGACTCCCACTCGTATGAGTGGATGAGAACAGGTCTGCCAAACTGAAGCTGGAACTGAAACAATTTAGTCAGTCCAAAGTGAAATACACAATTATTTATGTTATTACACAACAAATATTTAAATAGATAGAGGAATATAGGTCAAAAGTACTGATGCTGAACCAATGTATTCTGTTTACTCCTCCATCACAAATTATTAATGTAACTTTATGAATAGGTAATACTACCTCTATGCTCAGCAAGCATACCTGTGCACAAGTCTTTATTAAAGCAAGCTAGGTCCTCTTTTAATAAAGCAATGAAACCATCACCCATTTCTTCCAAGTTATTATTGCCACTGGAAACATAAATGATGAAAAACTTTCCAATGCTGTTTGTAAATACTGAACTTTAATTTCAAAGTTAGGCACTAATCCATGGAAACAAATCAATGCGGAACAGAAATACTTGTGACATATCCAAACATCACGCAAGTAGCATATGTCTTCTCAACTGATGTAACATGATTCACAGACTTACAAGAAAAAGCCTTCTTGTATGATGAATATGGGTAACAATTTAAAATATTTTCTATATGTAGCCCATGGGAAGGACTCACGTTGGAGAAGTTAGTGGAGGACTGTCTCCCGTGAGAGGGACCCCACGCTGGAGGAGGGGAAAAGTCCTCTCCCTAGGAAGAAGAAGCGGCAGAGACAATGTGTGATGAACTGACCTCAACCCCCATTCCCGTCCCCCTGCGCCACTGAGGGCAGTAGGTAGAGGAACTAGGAGTGAAGTTGAGTGTCCGGTTAGAGGGGAGTGATAGAGCAGCTTTGGTGAGACCCTGGTGTCCAGCCAGGGTCAAACCACCACACTATATTACTACTCACATGCTTTCAATTTAAAAGGCCATAGGTATATGTGGAAAAGCTCTGAACACTGAGTATTTGTGAATCTAAAGTTAGCTGAAAGCTGAGTAACTGGCAAGCCAGAAGTAATGCTGGGTATAAATCTTCTGATCCCCAGAGAATTAATACTGAGGGATGTATATTACTAAGAATTGCTAATTTGGGGATTTCTTCTTTTCTTTTCTTGGTCCTTCACTATTCATCAAATATCTTTGGATAAAGACATATTCTTCATGTCTGAATTTAAAGTCTTTGTTTCAGCACAGAGCTGAAATTATCACAAGGGCAGTAAATTAAAGTCTTAGATTTTTAAAAGCAGAAGGGAAAACCTGAGCATTCAGTAGTGAGATGTACATCTCTTCTTGCCTCTCTCCTTTATTTATTTTTTTTTACAGACAGAACAGAATCTACTACAGTCTTTCATGCCTTTTCTATTTATGGAATAGTGTTTGTCTCCTTAGAATCATCTCTGGCATTCTCCTTGGGACATACTACATCTGAAAAGAAGATAGAAACCTCCTTAGTAAAATATTTCAGTTTGTGGAAACAAAAAGTCAGATGCATAGGAACACAAACATGAGCTGTATCTTTGTATTCTAGCAGCCAAGTAAACCTCAAGGAAGTCTCTGAATCAAAGTAACAAAGGTAAATGAAAATTAGAAAGTGGATTTAGTAACAAATATTTTCCTTTTCAGAAGTCTTGAGATTGTGTTCAAAGACAAAGCAGCTTTTTTATTTCAACTACTAAATCTTGCATGTGATGACTCTCTTCCCAAGTCTGGCCTTCATGGTTGAGTACAGTTATGTTTTCCTCTGACTGCTGCTATTACTCTCTTGGAATCTTCGTAAAACTACTGGGAACTTGATGATACTAGGAAAGTGGTTTAGCATTAAGCGTTAACAGTAGAAAAATTAAATCATGATTAGGTAAATATAAACAAATCGTAAACTTCGCTCCAGCATTAGCTGGCGTGTCTGCCTGCCAATTTGCAATCAATTTTTAAGTCGTCTCACTGGGCCTTTTGCAAGGCACTACACTTTTCCTAATATACACATCGTGTAGGCTGCATGCCTGAGCCTGCTAGACAGCGCTTGCTTCACTTTCAAGAAGTTCCAAATTTTTTTACTGCTAACATATATTTGAAAGTGAATCACGAGAGCATTCCCAGATCCCACCATATATGCATCAAGGTGGCATCAAAGCCAGCAACACACCAAGATAAATATATAATTGTAGCTTCTCCCAGCAGAAGGGTATTATGCAATCCCTTCACATGGACTCACGTTCAGTGGGACATGAAGTGCATTAACAATGTCTGATTCAATCTTCAATCCTCAAAAAATAAGGAACAATTTTTATGGTGTACAAACCAGTGAGTGATTTATATTATATATATACACCACAAATACAGTGGGTGGCACCTGCATTATCGATTTGTGTACTTCTTCATATATATGCTCTCTCCTCTTAAAAGCTTGAGGTTGCTGCGTCAAAGGCGAAACAACTCACTTTACATACGTCCTAACTTCCATATATTCAATTAGCTTGAATTTTCTCAGGGAATGACCAGTTATTCTTTCTGAAGACAAGCAAAGACTATAGGCAGGGCAGGGCAGTAACATGAGACAGATACAGCAAGTGGGGAGCCTGTAGCAGAAGTGGAAACTGCCACCTGTGGAAGCCTCTTAGGAAAGGCAAAAGAGAAAACTACAGAGATTAGTGGACCAAAATAACTGGACTGGAGGAAAGGATCCATTCTAAAAGGGCACAAAGGTGGGGGGATGATTTACTTATGAGTCTTACTTCAACCTAATTCAACAGTTCTTTGAAAACTTTCTGTAGTCTACTTCCATTTCTTTTGCTTAGAACGCAAGACATTTCAGTAGTTTCTGTTTCTCAACATCAAGGAAAAAAAAATCTACAATTCTACCTTAAAGTTCTGGCAAATTTGGGTTTCAATCATGACAAGGAAGAACTTAATTTATTCCCAGATGATTTTATAAACACCAAGCTAAAATGAGCACAGGATGCAGTTAGAGAAGAGTTCAATAAAATGAGCTTCATATTCAGTTCTGCCGGAGTCTATTGATCATTACCAATGAATGACCATTAACAGAGTCTCCAATTAATTCTTCAATCCAGCAAAAGCAAATGTTCTTTCCAGTGCAAGTGAAGAATTCCCTTGTACCACTCTGTTTGAAGAGTAAAGCACAGAAGTCTAGCTACAAATTACATCATACAGTGTTTGAAGGAGGAAGAAAAGGAAAATACCTGATCTCCAACAGATAGGAATTTCCTTTGTTATTAAAAGAAGATTCACCAAATAGTCTGTTACAAGTATTAAGACATCCCAGTATGGCCAGTAATAAAATTACTGTTAAAGAGCAGAGAATAATAAATAAATAAATCAATCACACCACTTCTGAAATAACCAGCTATATATAATCAAAACAAAATTATCAGAAATTAAGGGGTTGTTTTCCAAACTATAAAAAAATATATTTTTTAAAAAGTCAAACTAAAGACTCCATTCAGCAGCTCACAATACTGCAATATCACTGAAGTTTTGGCGTAAATACTATCTGGGACAGGACTCATGGATGCCACCCCCCCGAGAGCTTTAAAAAGCCCACCAAATAATCCTGCACAACTGTCTCACGCCTAATTTCATTCCAGATGTGTATCACCATGTCTAAGGTGAACTCTATTGTGTATTTATGAAATGTCAGTCAGCGCTACAAATCAAAAGCTTCAATATCCAGTGGACACTTCTCAACAAAAAACACAATACAGAAATTTAAAAGAAAGGACCAAAATAAAAATTTAATACTACTGAATAGTATTGCACACTCCAAATCACTCATCTTTAACACTATGCAGTGACGTTACCTAGGACGGTAATAAAGATTATAGAGTGAAGACTACTACCACTGTTTTATTTCTGATTTTAAAGAATAAGTTTAATTGAATATTCAGGATAAGAGAAAAACTAAAAATGGAAAAACCTTCAGTATTTGGTGTTAAGTACTGAGTTTGTCATTTAATATTACTTACCATTCTCGTTTCCTGGTCTAATACCAGCATGACTGACATTTTCCCATTTCCGTAACATCAAGTCCGTAATGCTTAAAATATCTTGTGAAATACAACACTCAACATTTTCAACTTCTAAGTTATCAGCATAAAGGGAAAATAATGCCTGTGTCATCGATAACCTTGTATGTCCTACAAGGGTAAGACATCCAACATTCTTCCTTTTTTTCCCCACCTCATCTCTATCAACTGCCTCAAGTGTGGGAACGAATTTTAGGAATTTGCATGCTGCAAACAAACCTGTTACCAACTGGACCACTCTGACATCTTTTGCTGCTGGATGATGCAGCTCTGCTTTTATTCATGCCATGTTCCTCCCACACTAATCCTGTTCTTTACTAACATATCACTGGGTGATAAGCTGAAAGCCCATTTTCACACTCCAGAGTATAAACTTTAGCAACCAGTCCCAAAAGCAAAGACCATACAGACCAGTTCTCCTGCCATCATTCCACTGTTTGCTCCTTGAACTGCTGTCAGTAAATTGTTCAACTTGAGCTTTCTGGTTTATACTTCAACTGCTTGGTTGAAAACATTGAGATATGGCACATTAAACACACAGGACTGACTGGCATTACTCGTTTTTTCATCGCATAAGTAGTAAGGTTCCTTTGGAAACTAATAAATATCTTCACCTACATTACCTGGAAAAAGAGCAAGAGTGCCATCCTTGTCAAAGGCTACTTTCCTGTACCTCATCAATCCCCTCTAAGTGGTTTATGGTGTATTTTTCCTCACCTTACCTCAGGCAGCCTGAAGCAAACATCTTGTTGGAGGATGCAGATGGCCAGGAGAATAGGAGGGGAAAAAAAAAAAAAAAAAAAGTTCATTTCCCTCCCCCAAAATTCTCATTTAACCTTCATGCAGAGGGAAAAGCTTGTTGAGGGCTGCCATAGCAGTGTGTTTCACATCCAGCAGCTTATCCTCTAAGACAGCCATGAGCCTGCAGACTGAAAATTCGGTCTCTTGCATGCAAATAGGATCTGGTCCTGAGAAGGGCTAAGCATGCTGAACTCCTGAAGACTTCAAACTGCAAATAAGTGAAACCGGTCTTTTATTTTTTTTTTTTTAATATATAGTGCTCCTTAAGGCCTGTTTTCCTGCTAACCCATTTTCACATGAATTCTACTTGCCTGCACTACTGTTTGTCATTCAATACCAAACGAGCTGTCTAACCACCTGATACCATATAACTGCTCCTAATTCTTTTTCAAAACTTTTTAAAAGGGAACAGCAAGCATTTAGAAACTAAAAAGCCTAATATCAGTCTCTTCCTTTGAGTTTACAATCATCTGATAATGTCCTCCACCTCTACTCCTCCCTGTGTATCTCAAAATGTGCCATCTGTTTCAGAGTAGAAAATTATGTATAGGAAGGAAAGCTCATGCAGCTTCAAACCTGACCGATACGATGCCTTTTTCTCCTCATTTCCCTTCCACCAACTGAGTGTAGCTGGGTGGCTGTCTTAAAGGTGCAAATGTATCAAGAAAAATAATTAGCTAATGCTGTTTGCATGTGTTGGGTACAACTACTTTCACATCAAAGTTTTATTTATATCTAACAAAAGAAGTTAAACAAACATCCCTAGCAAAAGCATCATCTCAGAGTCTACCTCTGAACACCTGAGTGCTGCATCATAAAATCTTTATTGCACAGTGATCTTAGTGACACCAATGACTAATTGCCACCAAGAGAAAAGAATATTATGTGACACTGTTCATTTCAGTATACCAAAAAATGCATTTTAGAAAAAATGGCAAGAAGAGGTGCACCTTGAAACACCATGCTAGAAATTAAATGCTCTTCTCCTGGCAGGATTAGGTAAACAACACTGAAAGCTGAATTTCAGCCTAACTTAAAAGGAAAGTAAACTAAAAGGAAACTAAAAGGAAAGTATTACTAAATAATTATTATTACTAAAATAAATAAATAGAAAGGTATTATGTGTGTTTCAAAGCTCCAGGTGTTCTGTAATCTTTCTCTAATGAAGTTGGACTACTTAAATTTATGTTAGCTGATGACCTAACACTGCTTTAATACTTGTAGTGGATTGAACAAGATTTTTGTAATACACAAAAAAGGCCATTTCATGTCAACGTGCAGACTCCAGGCATGTTCAGATCAACAGAACTGGCTTTTGTCTGGGACAGGTTTTCGTTGCTTAATCAGAAATCTGTTAAAATTCATGAACACATAGTAAATCCTCACTCTGCCAAAACAAAGGACATTTGTAAAGTAGTCTTCCCTGAGTTCTCCAGCTGTTATACAACAGGTTCCTTTTACTGCATGGTTGTATTTGCCGACTCAGTTTCCCACAGTTTTGCTCTTTTATATATAGTATCCATAATTTCACAACATACATATAGGTTATATGTGGTTTTTTTATTAAAGACTTTGCACAGAACCAGGATCCTCTACAAGACAGACAGGAATGCACATCTATTCTGCTTTATTGCTTCCAGCCTAGCCCGGGTGAGATTTTATAAGGACCTTGAGAGGAAAGAAGGTGACAAACTGCCAATGAAAACCAAACAAGATAATCTTTTCAGGAATTCCTTCCAAAAAAAAAAAAAAAAATCTTCAAAAAGATGGGAAGACATTAAACTTTATGATACATTTATCATGAAAGCCAGCTTAGTGAACAGGAAAACAAACTGGAGGCAAACAGACCCAAAGAAAATCTGAACAAAACCTCCTGTCCCATAGCTAAACAGCTGCCTATCCTCACGCAGGTTATATTTCAGTACTATTTTTAACACATATTAACATGCAAGCCTAGCTTGCAGCTTTGGGCTTCAGTGACTAAAAAGCTGAAACTGTTAGAGAAGGCGGCTGTGTAACAGCAATCGGGATGAATGAAGATAGCAGCTCCTCTCCAAAGTGGGCAATAACACAGCATTTCTAAGATTGCACTCTGCAGTCATGAAGAAGTGGAAAAAATGAGTAAAAATCTTGAAGAGCCTGCATCGCTGCTGAGCCCCAAAAGCTCATGAAAGCTTCTGTGGCCCAGCAGCTGTGGAGGCCGTTTATCTTATTGAAATGAGTCTCATGGGAGCGCATTTAATTTAAGTCCCTGAAGTTAACATCATTAGAAGATACATTTCCTTGATGATTAAAAATTAAATACACAAGTATTTCAAAGCTTTTGAAATAACTTAGAACTAATGAAGGACTAATTGCTTCACTACATGTCTTCATATAATGATGTATAAAAAAATTGGTGTCAACTGTCTTATGTCAACTTTTGCATCAGTTAATTACATGTTTTCCATCAGTCATCCATAGTCACAATTAAAACATGAGAATATTATAATTATTAGTTTTCTGTTTTAGTGAAAGAGACAACTGAAGGAAGTGTTAAAACTCAGTTGACTTTTTGTTATTAAGCTGACACAATACTTACCACCATCTTAGAAATCAACTCCATGGCTAGTTGGCTAGGGGTAGTTATATTGCTGAGGCATTCACTATTACAAAACTCTGGGGTCTAGCAAATGTAAGTCCACTAATTTCAATTAGTTCTTTCTTATTTTTTGAAATATCATGAGCAGCATCTAGTTATTTATCGGAATAATAAATACTGAAATTTCTTTTCAAAATAAGTTTAACACATAAATTAGTAGGCAGCCACTACCCCTGTTTTTAAGGAAATAAGAACAAGCAGGACTGGAGCGAAGGTATCTTCATCACATCTTTTACATTCCTTACTGATGGGGAAAAGTCTGCAGACAGCAAATAGGAAATCAGTATGTAGCAACTGGAGAAATGCCATTTGAGACCTAGTTAGTGAGCAAATTCCACATAAACAGCTGTATTGGATTATTTCAATTTTTTACACAAATAATTAGCTTAGTTTTAAAAGATATTTTTAAAACAACCATAAAAACATTAAAACAGCTCTATCTCTGAAGCTTCCCAGCAAGCAATTACAAGACTGGTTTACTTGAACTAGAGCTGCTCTCTGTCTCCAAACTAAAGTTACTGCTTCAACAAGGCTTGGAAATCAAATCAAGCTGACATTAAACAGATACCAGCAAAACAGAGAGAATACCAGGAGCTGTTTCAGAGATAATCAAGGGATATTGCAAGGCAGTATCTCAGGCTTTGAGACATTCTCTCCTAGCCTTTCAGGGAATAAAATCCTTACAAAAAACCAGAACAAAACACACAGAACAACAACAGAAAGATTACCGCCACCACAACAAATGTATCTGAGTGTATCAAAATATAGATATTTACGGAGCCAAATATATTTTTTCTCAGAAATATCTTACTCTAAAATTTTAGTTCATTTCTGCAAGGAGACAGTCAAGAACCAAACTGAAATCAGTGAATCTAACTCAAGCTATCTGAAATAAGCAGGAAAACTCCAGACAAAGGCTTCTCCTGAGTGTCCAAGTCCTATGATTTTACTCTGAAGGAGAGGTACCCTGTGGTACTCCAAAACAAACAGTAGATACATTCAAAATGTTAGAACTGTTAGAAATCCCAGAAGCTTATGAGAAACTTAATTTGCTTATTATCCAAAAAACCAGTAGTAATTGGATCCAGCTGTTCCTTGGGCTGCTGAGGATTATTTTTAGAGCAAAGTCCCTGGGGATTACTACAGGTAGTCACATTCCTGGTCAACTACCAGCACAGCCCAGGCAAACACCCTGACTGACAAGAACCAGACACGTAACTGCATTTTCACAAGTGACAGTTTGAAAGTTCTCTGAAGGGCACCTGCAGTTGATCACAGAAATGCATGAGGGGAGGGTATGGTTTTGAGATTAATGGAAACTAGAATCTAGATATCAAAAGACTCCTGACACCATTAATTTTCATTAATTTTTTTTTTTTTTAACAAAACAGCTAGCTTTATTTCCAGTTCTCCAAAAGAGAGTACTGAAGTTTAACTAAGAGCATGATTCCACACAGCAAAGGCATTTCAATGGCAAAGCAACTCAAGAGTTTTTCAGATCTCTAGCACAAACATTCCTGCCTTCAGTATATTGAAATATGACTTCCATACCTCTCAAATTTCAGTTTGTACATGTCTGAACTAAGTCTATGAAATTACTTTTCAAGAAAAAAAAAACAAACAAAAAAACAACAACCAAACCACCCTCATAAAAATATCCTCCCTCACCCCCAAACAATACATTGCACTACCTGGAAGATTAAAATGAAAGAGAAAGGACTTGAACTGCCAGTTCTGCCAGGCACCAGGACCCTGGAGCCTTCAGCATCTCAACAGAGGCAGGATTTATAAGGCAAACAAACAAGTCAGGCTCCTGCTCCCACACACTTGGCTGCAAGCAGAAGGGCCAGAGCACAAACCCATCCACTGCTAAGCCCCAGCCTTAAGCTCCTCTCCAGGAGCACGCAACTGCATAGCAAGCATAACCTCAGCCACAGGCAAGGCTGATTCCTTCACCCCATGCCACTAGTAATGCGCCGCTCTGAAGCTACACCCATCGTTTGCCACACACAGCAGAAGGTCAGTCAAGCACAGCTTTACTTTGAGTAGAGACAGATCTAAATGAAACACTTTTTCTAACAGCTTGGAATGCATCCTAACCTTCACTGAGTTGAGCGTGACAATATCTCACTTGAAAGAGCAATGGGGGCACCTCTCACTTCAGAACGACTTCTTGCCTCTTCAGAGCTTGTACAGATTGCTCCTCAAACTTCTCAAGAGTGGATCCTTTTCAACTGCCATTTAATTTCCCAGAATGAACGTGAAATATGATGGACATGAAAAGGAATAATAAATTACATAATGTGCAATTGCCAAAAGGGATGTGCACTCACAGAATCCTGCTGCCTACATGCTTCTCTTGCATATCTGATCTTGAATCGCAACCGGTCCTAGATGGGACACCCTCGGTAAGGACAGCCCACCCTGCTCTATAATTCATTTCTCAATTGAATACCTGAATATACTGAACTCAGCTTTCACAGAAACAGAACACTTTTTCCAAGCTTACAGGACAAACACTGCTTTTTATAGCAAGGACTTTATTCTCCCAACTAGATGCAACAACGGAAAATGCATACATGTTCACATAGTCCCAACCACGTCTAACTGATAAGGCAATAAACATTACCAAGCAGAGCCTGTTTCACATTTCAACCTATCCCCATTTTATATCCACAGAAATAAATTTTATTACCATTTGTATATAAAGAAACTTGTGGGTGTTAGTTTCATTAGACGGTAAGACTTAACCTTTATTCAGATCATTCTCTCTAAACCATGATCTTATTTCACCACTACCTGAAGTACAGTGGCTCACCTGGCATTTTCTGATAATGCTGCATCTGAAACTCTTCAAAAAGGCTGAAGAAAAACCACTGGAGGGTGCAGGGTGCCAGGGCCAGGCAGGGGGAAATCCCTGGTGTACATGACTGAACACATGTATTCCTCAGTTCACTCTTGGTGGTCATTGTCTAACATGCTTTTGTTGAAGTAAGATTTTTAAGTCAGAAACGTAGTAAGAAAAGCTGTTTTCAGTGCTCCTCTCGTCCTTTCCTCATGTATTGAATAAGCTTCCCTGAAAAAAGGGGGTCAAAAAACACAAAGAAGCTTTAAACACTAAACTCTGCCTCTGTTTAGAGCTACAAATTGTTCATTTTACCTTCAAATATGATGTACGTTCACTGTGGAGGTGCACTATGTAAACCACTCAGAAATATGCTCTTACTTTGCAACTTTGAAATGAAGTAATTTGAATTGCTTTTAGAAAAATATATCATTTTTTGTTAGTAGGGTCCCAAAGCAAATGACATTTTAAAATTTGCATGTAAAATAACGATTCTAAGTTAAGGACCTGAAGTGATTTTTCTCTTCTGTTTTGCTTATGCCTTCCTTCTCACAACACACTATTAGCGACCCTGGTCAGGAGCAGCCCATACCTACCCATCCCACGGCACAGGAGGACACGATGGTGCCAGATAGGCACTGTGGACTCTTTGAAGAAACACTCGTAGTTCTTTCTACAGCCAGCAAAGCAGCATATTGGGGCCGCTCAGTTCTTTTAGATGTAACATTAGAAAAAAATCCTTTGAAGTACAATCTGACAGCTGCATAAAACCACTTCTTGAAAACAACAAAGAACCATAGTTTAGATGTCTCTAAGAGACAGAGCAGCAGTCCCAGCCCTGTCTGCAATTTGTACTTGTCACAGAGCAGTGGTGGGGGGCGTGTTAATTCCCTGGGGGGTGCACAAGCACTGTCCTCCTTTTGTTTTTTCTATTGAGAATAGGACAACCTAGAACGGAATTTCAGATAAAAGACACTGGTGACAAATCTCTATTGAAAGGAAGTATCTAAATATCAGAAATTTCTTGGATATAAACTCTGAGGGCTGCTGTTGCAACACTGAAGTTGATGAGTTTTCACACCTACATTTATGAACCCAAAGTCAGATGCCCCTTCCTTTTTCTTTTGTTTTTTTAGCATGCAAGTCATACAAGTCTTGCCAACAAGAGCTGCCAAATTAAGTATGCTGAACCAGTACTGGCTCTACTAAGAGTCCTGTAGGTATATTGTAGGTATATCAAAGTGGTTTTCATAAGCTGAGAATACAAAATTGAGGGAGGGGATAACAGGCAAATGGATATATTTGCTTACCACTTGACAAGTTAAGAACCTCATGACACCACAGCCAAAGTACCAGACATTAATTAATCTTTAGAAGAAAACCAAGAAAAGGCACTCTTGCTCTCTTTTATAAAACTGAAGAGATGTTAATAGCTTATGCCATTAGGATGAAAAGTCAAATTCAACAGATAAATAAAAAAAAAATACAAAACAACCCAACAAAAAAACCTTATCTTGTGGCTACCCTTGGCTTTAGTCAGTAGGAGGTACAATGGAAACACTGTGTTTCATAGGACTCGAGATGACCGACTGCCTTTTAAGCTCCACGTCATCTGATGCTGCTCAGAGCTTAGGTTGTGTGTTGGAAATGGAATGGTTTCCAGCGCCTCACAGTGCCAGTACATCCACATTCATGTGGAAGTGAAGTTATGAGAATTAAAAGAAAAGCATTTACTACATAGCCTGTGCGATAAACCATGTTAAATTGACATACAGTATTTCCACTGGCAAAACTTACTTTCTTGTAGTGGAGTGACTTACTTTACTAATATTCATTAACTTGAATTTTACTGCTATCTATGAATGAAACCAACATACTGAGAGGGATTTAATAAATTAGGCAGGAAACACATTCCCAAAAGTACGGCAGTTCACAGATGTTGCAGATGTTGAAAAACAGGAGAAAATACATTAGTCATTTAATGTCATGTATAAGAGTAATGAGATGGAGTTGTGGAAAAACAGATCTAAGATAGATAATTCAACTAGCCTGCTTAAAAATCACAATAGCCAATATAAGAATTGTCCCGACTTGCTTTGTTTTTAATTAGTAAGTCCTTCTGAGTAAACAGCACCAAACAGGTAATATAATTTCACATGTATTTCCTCTGAGAGCAGTTCCAAAGATCTGTTTATTGTTAATGAATAATTTGGTGACAAAAGATCAAAATATACAACAAAATTACAAATACAGGCTTTTTTCCATTGTGATTAGGTAAAATACAAATACACACCATCTCAAAATATCCCCCGCCAAAAAACAACCACCAATCCCCCGCAAAAAACCAAACATGCAATATTTTTTGTGTTCATTTATATACCTGACTGCATCTGCTGTCATGATTTTATTTTTTTTTCCCCAAAGAAACATCTGCTCCCTGATGTCTGGAATTATAATCTGCAAGTATAAGTACTCACTGTGTCAAGGGATGTAATGTCAAAAACCTGCAAGTAATAAACAGTATTTTTTTGTGTGTGTGTCCTGCTCTTCAAAACTAAAAGCTTATCAGTAAATATATCATTTGGATTTTATCAATCCAGTCCTGGTGTATCTTTGTCTGCAGATGAGAAAATACTGGCTAAATCCTTGTCCTACAGAATTCATTAAGGACTTTGAGGTTGATTGCAGTGGAAACAAGAGGCCATAGTCTATTTACTCCAGTTTTAGTAACAGTCTCTGCATAGACATAGTGAGCAAGATTTAGTCTACATTCAAAATTGCCACATTCCCTGGTGAAGTTGATTCAAATTTTACATTTTTCAGGCAAATGAAAAGAATATTCTGCAGTTTACCAACTTCTTTGACTGATCCTCAGAAATGAGAGGTATAATTCCTTATGGGAACAAGGCTACCTCTGTACTATAATTTTAAGAGGCACATGCTGTTAGCTAAATCCAGATGCACCCTCATCTGTGTGCCCGTACTGGTGTTCTGGCACTTCCTGCAGCAGAAAAGTAACCCCGAGAACAATACACAACTGCATTATTCCTTATTCCTGTAATTAAGCCTCCTTCCCCTTAATAAATAATGAACTTCAGAAAACTTTAATATTAAATGAAAAGTAAAATGAACACAACCTTAAGGGACATTTCTTCATCTACATTTCAGTTTACTGCAAGACCAAACATGGACAGCACTAGGAGGACAATCCCAGTTTATTTGACTAATAAATTATCCTTTTAACAGGAAGGTACATTTGCTTTCAGCAGAGTCACATTTAAGAAAGTCCCAATGTGACGTAGTTGTGTGCCCTCAGGTGCAATTTCTTAACCTTTCTGAAGTGCAAAATTTGAATCTAAGATTGTTATTCTGCAATTAAAATAATTCTAAAATAGCGTATGTGCACAAGGAAGCAACTAAAGGTCACAAATGCAACCTAAGTTTATTCTACTTTTTAGCATGAGACCTAACTTTTAAAAAGCCCATAAGGATGCAAAGCAGTTTTTTGACCTTGATATTTTGAAGATAAAAAGATTTCTCCTAATATGTAGAGTTTGCAAAATAGCTATATTCAAGCTATCTTCTACAACACCAGTGAGAGGCAAGACTCTCTCCATTATTTGAATACTGTATTCTGCAGATAAATGCTGGGGAAAGTGAACAGATCACATAACTCCAAGTGTCAGAGTCATTTTGAGATGAGTACTCCGGAGCAAAACGCCCAAAAGAAGCTGGAGCATATCGTGTTGCCAGACATTGACCCAGTACACCATCTCAGAGACTAGCGATTAAAAGGACAGACTGCCCACCTAGCTGCTACCATTCAGGAGACAGGAGCCTAATTTCCAGTTTGGTTTGCAGAACTTCTGCTTCTTAGAAGCATTCAAAAACCATCTTCAACGACTGAAAAGGAGATGCTTTGAGCTTGGCAAGAGAGAACAATAATAAGGACAAACTGTGATTCCTCTTCTGCAAGCTCGTGTGGGGACATACGGTTACACAGGGAGCTGCTTTACTCCGCTGAATTCCCTTTCACAGATGACAGTTTGGGGAACGGCAAGGGAGCTGCTACTCGCGCTCTTGCACAGATGGATGGGAAAAGGACACAGCCGACATCCCATACAGCAAGCTGAATTAGGAGTTAAACAGAGCCAAGAAGAGGGTTTATGGTGTTTACTCCCTCCCAGTAAGGGAAAATAGCTGAATTTTAATTCCCAGGCTGAAAATAGCGGAGTGTAATTGAACATTCAGTAGCAGTGCTACCAGATAGCTGCCAGGGCTCAATCTCCCCTCAACCACACACTTCTGTTTTCCCTTGCTGCGATGGGGCTGTGCTGACGTAAAGAGCACACCCACACAGAGATCCAGGTTAGGGAAATGATTTGGTGGAAAAACAACTCATCAGCAAAATGTTATCAGTTAGGCACCTCCCTGATTTGGCTTAACGTACAACAGTACAAATTCCGTTATCAACAGGAATGGAAGGAAGCGACAGCATGAGAAAGCAGAAGGGGGAACAGGGTCACGGCTGCCAAAGCCAGAACTTCCACCAGGAGTTATTTGTTCCCCTAGGCTTTAAGCTGTACCCCTGCTTGCTTCTGAGCCAGGGGGACTTAACATATCTTAACTAGTCACACTGCAAGGCACCACACCTACCTATTGCACACCATGGGGAAGCACACCTGGATGCGACAGAGTCTATCCCTTTGGGCGAGGACAGAAGGCTGTCTGGCAGGGTGCTCCAGTAACCTCCACCATTCAGATAAAAAGGACAGGAGATCACTCCTCTTGCAGGGTCCCTTCAATGAATAGGGCAAGATTCTGCTTTACAAAGGACAAAAATAAAACAGAAAGACAAAACTGCAACCTTGAGATTAAATGACATGCAAGCTGAGGAATGCCAGAAAAAAAGTGTATCTACGCTCTAATAATTTCCTACACATAAGCTCATGAAGATCTGGTAACCCTGACTGGAATTACTATATTTCAATAATAAGTCTTGAAGAATGTAACTTTGATGGGTGTTTGTCATGATGACTCAGGTCCAAATTCCTGGATGAAAGTCTGCTTTCACCTCTCCTTTTAGACTTCACATTATGATATTCAAATCCAAACATACCACAACAGTCAGAAACAAAACACATCACCTTGAACAAAAACCAGGTTTAGGTGATCTTTCCCATCTATAGCTACTTAACATCAAGATATATTTTTTTTTAAAATGCATGGAGCTGCCATATGTGTATCAGCTGCATAATCACACATCTTAAAGTTTTAAAAATTGTAATCTCAGCATCCTGCAGCTGTGAAAATAAAGGCAATTTCTTAATTCTCCTCTCTGACAATTTTTGTAATTTTTGAAAGTACCTTCTGTTTTGGTGGTTCTGTTCTTGATTTGGTTGTCTGCTGGCAGACCTTGTGCAGATTAGTCTAGTATTACAATACTGGTATTTACACTAGTGCAAACAAATAGCAAAATAGGACCAAGCAGCTGCTTTCTCTTTAGTTCCTATGCAAATGAAAGATAAGAGCTTAGCCATGTTAGGCTCCTTGTTCAATCGCACAACCCAGAGTCAGTCTTTTCAAGGTAAAACTGCCTTCAGCTGGCACAAATCCCAGTGTCTTATTCTGGCTTTATGGGGCTTTTCACTGCTACAGCTGTCAAATTAGTGACAGTTCAGTATGGCTTGTTGATGTGCACTCTTGAAAAAGTACGAACAAGGCTGAGACCATCTGATCTCATTTTTACTTCTTATACTGTTCTGAACTGTCATACTGGATGTGTGTGTTTCTAACACTTCAGGGTAGCCAGAACTCCACAGTGGGTCTGAGAAGTTCAAGATAAGTTCATTAAGCCAATTTGTTAATCATCTCCATGAATTGTGCTCCCATTTCTTATGAGGCTTTGTGTAATAGATTTTATAAAACCTTAATGAAAATCTAATTAGAGCCAGAGGTCTTTGAAAGATTTCTTTCTTTTTTTTTTTTTTCTTCCCCCTCCCCCATTTCTTTCCCTTTTAATTATGAATAGTACAAAGGGACAAAAAGGGACAGCAAAGGAAGTGACAGTAACAAAGAACACTTCAGAATAAGCTACAAATTGTCAGCATTTTTCTTTCATATTCATGCGCATCCACAGTAGACAACTTGATAAAATTCTTGACGTTTCTATGTACTGATATTCCATCCCAGAAACTGCTATAATGGGAGATACTCGGACAATAGTCACAGCACTAGACTCACATAGCTGCTCTTCAAATAGGTCAGTCTTCTGCACCTGTATGTCTTTAATCCCGCAGCTTAATGTATCTTTTTTTTGACCAATTATCTCGGTCTTTCTCAGATCTTCATACCTATATATATACACACACTTGGAGTTAAAGAAAGCAGTAACAACTGAAATAAACTATCTATAGCTTTTCAACAGGGTTTTTTTTTTCCTGTTTGTTTTGGTTTTTAAAATTATTTTTGGTATCTTGGATACATACATATTACATGCTTTTTGTATTTAAATTACTTTAGAACCAGAAGAAAGCCAGTGAAAACTCAATGGATAAATAAAAACATTCCTATTCAAAGGATGCATTTCAAGGATGCCAGTACATAACCCTTGCTGTTACTGGCCCCAACAGCTGGTAGGACAGCTGAGGATCAGTCCCATTTCAAAGTCATCTTAGTCATTCACCCTTTTCTCTAACCATAAATTCTACACTTAGCTTTAGGCTGGATATCTAAACATGCAAACATGACTGTGGCTCTCAAACTCACAGATGTGGGGTACCATCGCATAAGTAATCAAGTTGGTTTTAGGGAGGTAATAAACCACTTGTTAGGTAACTGTTCTTTGAGTGTATACAGCCCAAAGAGAGTATTTCAGTATGGAAGGTACAGTTACACATTATTTCCCTGCCCCCCCACCCCGCCCCCCCACCCCGCCCCAGTTATTCCTCCCACAGCCTATCTGAAGAGGTGATTAGCTATACTGGACAGGCACAAAGCTACTGATTGTACCTACAAATTCTCAAGACGTGCCTTCACCTTGCTTCCCCGCCGGTTTATGTAAAAAAAAAAAATAAATAAATGCATAGGAATCAACTCAAACAATTAATTTTGCTTTTTAAAGACACAGATTCAGAATACTCAACATTCTGATTTTGCAAGATATCAGTATTTTGCAATTGACTTAAACATCCGTCACCTCAAAACATGATTCACCAATGTAAATATGTATGCTATGAAATATGATTGCTTCAAATATTTGGAGGTTTCATGTAAATATTGAGGGGAAAAGGTTTCTATATAACATAATTCTATATGCCATCTTACTCAAAAACAGAAGCACAAAGGAATTCTTTTTCAACTCTTTCCTCTTTCACTGAAAAACTTTGTTTCTAAACATGCAAACATAAAGAATCTTTAAGTAAACAAACTGGTTTGGAGGTTCAGTTTGGTTTTTTTTTTTTTTTTTATTCTTCCCAGAATTATATCTGATACAAAAGGGTTTTTTGATTGTTTGTTTGTTCGTTTCCTTTGGAAGGTTTTTTTCCCAGCCCACTGAAAAAGCTGTGTTTTCCAGAAATTTCTAATGATGAAGAAACTAAGCTTGGCTACTAAGTAGACTTTTCAAAATATCCAAATTTGCATATATAATACAAATACAGAACCTTATTATTGTTTATTATTGAGTATGAGGAGAGAGAGGGAAAAGAGAACTGCAAGCTATTATACCTCACCTAAACAGTATGCAAGATGTCAAAGACCTGGAGGGACTAAAATAATTAAATCAATTTGTACTATGATTCAATAGAAACAAATGACAAATAGTTTTGGCTGAAAAGAACAAACAAATGTACCAACAGGGAACCAAATCCTGAGGTCTTTGTTCAGTCATAATCTGGCAACTCCCACTGAGATCAACTGACTTTGCTTGAAGATGCGACAAGTTTAAATTGAACAAGGCCGTTAGGATTTTCCCTGTGAATAGACTCTATACAGGAGCATCACAGAGACAGAGCTGTATGTCATACTGGATAATACACTGAATACAAGTTAACAATAAAACACTGTCACATAAAAAGTGAATGCTATTTAGGTCACAGCACTAAGTATGTAAAATAAGCACGATTATCCAAGTCCCATTAGATCTCAGTCAGCGCATGTGTTTTGGAGCAGCATGCTTAGGAGATGGACAGATCAGAGGGAGTTCAGAGAAAAGCATCTAAGATGATAAAAGGTTTGGAAAATAAAAACTGTACTCTGAGAAAACATCACTTGTTAAGAAAACTTTAGAAAGACAGTAAATGGAGAAAGTAAGGAAGCTACTGCAACAAAGTTGTCAAGGTTCAACTAGATAAAATTATTTCCTAAACATTTTCTAGCATAAAAAAGTCACTTGTGCCATGCAGCAAAATATATAATGCTAGCAGCATTCATCTACTGCCCAAACTTTTGTAGTTCAGTGGTAAACTTGTAAATTAAGACTATTACTTGGCGTTAATCTTCCCCATCCCATCCAAGCCACCGATAATATAGACTAATACATCTTTTTCTGGAAATAATGCTACAGAATACCAAGGGTGGTAGATTGGAGCCTACTAACTTCACTTTCTGCTATGCTGCCCAGATTTATAAGTTTTATAAAACCTCAGACGTTTAAAACCTCCTTTGAGCATGTTTTCGAAGGACTAGAATGAACAGACCCTTTACGGTGGAATATTACTTGAATGCTGGAAAACAGAGCCTTACATTTACACTTAGCAAGTTCAGCCTATTTAACTCATCAAAAAGGAGCAACTGTGCTTCGGTGCCGTCACTGTGCAATACAGCACCGCGCCGCTACCCAGCCTAGCTCCAGCTCCACTCCCTAAAGGAACTGCACAGCCATGCCAGCACATTTAATGCCAGCTAATTAAACACAGAAAAGAAGGAAGGACAGACAGAAGACAGACTAATTAGATCAGGAGGAGCATCCCACTAACAAGTCAATACTGTCTCCTAGACTTTCACAAATCGTCCTGCAGAGAGATGCGCTGCACAGTGAAACAGTAGAGAGGTTCCTTTTCCAGGAATAAAATGACGGGCAATAAGAAAGCATTCTAACGAGGTAAGAGGAAGCAAACAGGATCATGAATCCAAACAAAAATCAAACTGGATTAAGGCATGGATTTTAAGAGTAAGGGCAAGCAACCAGTGGAGCAAGATGATTAGAAGACTGTAAGACATGATTTCTTTCCCCCCCAGATAGAGACGCAAACTCACATCCAAATATCCAGCTGGGCTAACCACAGCGATAACTTACAGACTAAATCATATAATAGGTCATAACGTATTTTCTGCACCCTTCTGGGCTTAATATTTACTAAACTAAATTAAAAATGTATTTGATGCTATACTGCAGGTCTGGAAAATATACAATCTTTGTTACGTTGACTACAATCATGGGTGAAGTGACATACTGCTTTTTAAGTGCCCTTTCAACTGAATACAAGAATACAACTTTGCGTGGGAGGAAAATTGAGAACACTGCAATATGCATGATAGGAATAAACAGCAGCTGTCTACACATACACAAAAGCCCATCGCCAAATTATAGCACAGGATACCAGGCTGCCCCCTTTCCTTGCTGTAATTTACTTTCTACGCATGGTAGCGTGAAATGAGGAGGTACTGCAGGACACAATGTTGGCAGTGCACAAGCAAAACACTTATTTCCCTAGGTGTGGATGAAAAATTGTATTATTTATACAGAAGTGATGACACAGAAGGCACCGTGATAATAAGAGACTATTTTAGGATATGTGCAACCCAAACAAATCTGCACTATGGCCATACTTTGCTACTTTACTGTAACTTGAGTGGCTGAAGTTTGTTACACCTTTTCTCAGCATTTCAGAAAGCATTCTCTGTTTATTTTGTGTAGACTTATATTGGCACCCCCAGCGGGACTTTAATTTGCCGTGCTAAATTGGTCTGCTTGTCAGGTAGCTTTTCAGTCACCAAGCCAAGGAAGCGAAAGGCAGAGGAAACTGAGCACCTAACTCTCTCAGGCACACTAAAAACCAAAAAATAAAAATAAAAAAATCTTCTTTTCTGCTTAGGTTAAACCAGGGCTGCTACAGGAAGGGCACTGGCCATAAACACAGTGTCCCAAAGCCTGTGCCCTCTCTTACATAAGGTAGGTAAATGCAGCTCTTCCCAGTTCTTGACTCGCTTCAAGCAGATGGCTGTACTATGAAAAGAGCAGAACAAACGAGTTTGTTTTCTTAGCAGCGTCTTCTTTAACCCACATTCACAAGCGCAAAAGCCAGGACAGAGCATTCAACACTCCCAAAGGCCAGATCACTTCTCCCGTATTAATCATTCATGTCATTCCTCATTTCTATTTCTAGGTTCAATATTCAGAAGAAATATACTCTTATTCTGATTTGTCTTCTAGAGCAATTTTGGGAAAAGGTCCAAGTATTTCTGTGGCAATATTTTGTATCCACAAAGGTACAATTCAGAGTATCTGCATCTTTGTGATAGGCACAAAAACCCCATAGCTTATGTTCCTGAGTGACAGAATAAGTCCAAGTTTTAAACAGAAATCTGTGTTGAAAAATATCCCATAATCCTATCATATAGTATTCAAGACTGGGAATAATTCCATTTTAAAACTAAGCCTGATCTAGGCCTCCTAGCTCTGATCAGTCCTGTAGCACACTTCTTGTGAAACTACTTTCTCAATTTCAGTAAAGGACTAATGACCTTTTACCAAAAAAACAGGTGTTCCATATTTCCTAGGGATGCAAATTAGCAATTTTACAGTTCCTTTAACATTTCAAATGCAAAACCAAAGGCTTGGATCCAAGGAAATGTGTATTTCATTATTTTATTTTTACCACCAAATTAAAATACTCCAAATTATTATCCATAAACTTCTTTCTTATAATAAACGGAAGTATAACTAAATCAAGTCCTCTGACAAATCTTGCAAGACGAAAAGAATCTCATTTCAGTTATTTCAGAGAACTGTACAGTACATAGCAGCTATGCTACACGTATATTAAACAAAGACAATCAATTTAGCAGAATGCAGAATCAGAGTTTCAGTTTTCCCAAAACAAAGAGCCTTGTGGTAAGAAATATAACCTTTTGAACACTGTTAACTCTAACTGTCAAACTACGAAAATAGTAATTCCATTCTCTCAAGTAGGAACTATGTGATTTAGGAAAATAAACACAAAATTAAGTATATGACTTTATGTACAGACAACTGATTTCTCCAAGATCCGTATTTTTAGCATGTCCATCTCCAGGCCAGAAAATCTTTAAGATTCCAATTGGCACATTTAGGCTAAACTGGTACCACTACGGAGGGCTCAGGGAGCAGTCCACATAACATTTCATCAAGACATTGGTCTTGAAATTGGAGACAAAAGCTTTTTACCTGCTACAGTTCATTTTCCACTGTACATCATGATTGTTGCCCCCCAAAAAACCCTCCGATTCTGACAATACTATTTCCATATCATTTTTGATCTACATACAACTGTGTAGTTTCAAAAAAAAAAAAAAAAACAACAAAAAAACCAAACCACACCACACCAAACAAACAAAAAAATCAAAACAACCCAAACTAATTGCCATATAGCTAATCCTATACAGCAAGATCTGTAACAGCTGGTATCCCCGGGTTTGTTAATGTCTATAAAGCAAAATAAAATAAAAATCAATACTAAAATGCAATTTTAAAAGGGATGGGAATTTGTCTTTCAATTTAAGGTGATTACTCTTTCTTAAAGGAAAAAAAAAGTGGCAAAATTTTGGTTCTGATTTACGTTGAACACTGAGAGAAGACCCAGAATGCATATCCACGCTTTTCTAAGATTCCAAGATGCAGCTTAGATTTGTGCTCTTTTCTGGAAGCAGTGTGTTTTCATTCTAATAAATATTTTACCTACGTGCATTCACATGCATGCATGTATCTTAGATAGTTTCCCTATTTTGATTACATTTTTTTCAGTCTTCTGCAAATAAGTAAAATATACACACACGGAGGACCTATATAAAACAGAACCAAACCCAGTTGAAACTGAAATCTCACTGAAAATGTGGGAAAAGTCTGACTTGCATTTTCTCCAGACAAAAAATAATAATTCTCATTTTTTATTCTTAGATTTGTGTACTTATGCAACAGTTTCACTATGATTTTAGTAATTCAGCACCCGAAAGGCAAAGGGCCAGCTAATCAACACTTCTGCTTGCAACTATTCCCAGAAGCAACATCACACAATGTTATCAGTTACCACTTTATTAAGACATTTTAAAGATTACCTGCTGGTACAGTATCTGTCCATTATTCACAAGATATTTCAAGGAACACATGATGAGTATTTCAGTAGCTTCTTTCTGTATATCAGAAGTTTCCTGGAAAGCTATCTTGACAAATTTTATATGCTTTGTAGTATACCGTGTATATGCTAAGTATACCTTACAAAAAAGCTTAGCAATAAACCCACTTTTCAGAAAAATGAAACAAAACACTGAATTAATCCCAAAAAATCTTTTCAGAAACTCAGTGAAGTGCACATTGTACTTCAGGAGCAAAAATCTCCACAGGTCAGATGGGATGTTGTAACAGTTTGAAATGAGCTTCTCAAACTTGATGCATCATCAAGCTCTAAAACCATTTGTTAAGAACAGGGGAAACATAAAAAATGAGAAATGTGACAGAAAAAGGCATATCCAAGCTTAAGAAAACTGTGTAACATTGTACTGTTATCAATATTGTATTAAAGCAATGAAGTTGTATTAAAACACTGCAAAGGGGGAACAGCTGAAAACTAGATGAACCACAATGGTAAAAGACAGCTACATTTAGACATAGCTGGTACCAACTTTTAAAGGGTAATTTTTAGGTTGCATGGAGCTACGGTCTTACAGATATAGTTCTCATGTATGATGGCTGCTCTCCGTAACCATTCAGAAGGTGAGTCACCACCTCCCCCCCACGAAGAATCAATAAGATCCAGGACTTCACAGCATTATTACATTTTCAATTTCTGTCTGAGTGAAAGTACGTGATCCCATGCCCTCTAGATTTCAAAAAGCCATTACATTAAATCAACCCCCAAAGAAAGCAGATTAAGTATAAATAACAAAGCATTTTAACAGAACTCTGAAGGAGGGCAAAAGAGTCTTGAAATTCATTGTTCTCAGTTGTTCAACCTGTCACTCAAAACTCAAAGAGAAATGCAAAACTTACATGAGGGTAGTACTGCAAGTATAGTAACACACCGCAACTACTTTTGTCCACTAAACAAAAGCTGGCAGGAATAAGGAAAGAGAGCACCTTTTAACAAATGCTATGGGAAGATATAAACCACTTCCACAGGTCGACGTCTCTGGTTAGCAACAGTATTGGTGACTAACACATCAGAATTCTTGGTGGTATTCACTCTTACTTAGCGGGTTTAGCAAATTTTGCCGCAGTAAGATCCTCTTATCCCCATAACAAAATTAGGATCTCATTTTATTTAATTTATCATTTATTTCTTAATTTTCAGGCCAGCTGTTGCAGTTTCATAGCAGATAATTCATTGTTCTCTAACAAATCAGCTTTGGACACTGTTCAACCATTGCAGCAAAGGCTGCTTGTGCTTTAACAGAGTCAGGTCTGTTGCACCAATAGAGAATAACCAGATAAAAGGGAGAAACCTGCCTAATGTCTCTGTGCCACTTTGATCCAGCTCGAGAATGGCCAACACGCATCTCTGCAGGCTCCTCTGTGGGATGCTTTGAAGCACATTTACTCTTTTAAACATATTCTCTTAATTAGGTGAAACACTACTCCTCATGAGGAGTCTCTTTTGAAACCAGGAAGAACCCCTCCTCCTCCTCTCACAATATTGACTGTGTCAGGCTAGTGATCTCCTGTAAGCTCTGCAACACTGGTTTCATTATTTTCTCACTAAAACACTGATTAGATCTGCATCTGAAGTTGTAAACCATAGGGATCTAGGGAAGGTAAAATAACTCAGAAAAATAAAGAAAGGGAAAAAGTTGACAGAACAAAGACTACAGAAAACAGGAGGTGCTCTGCACCCTACCTACAATCTAAAAGCTGTATGAAGTTCCAAATTATTTTCAATAGGGTTGATCCCTGAACAATCTTGTGACTGAACAAACATCAAATACAAAGCAACACAAGCACAAAAATATATATATAGACACATTTTTTCTATGGGAGATATTTCAGGAGGTTGTGGGTTTGGGGGGGTGGGTAATCAATTCCATTATCAAGAAGTCTTCTGTAACAAAAATGGCCAAAGATTATTATTTTGAGAGAGGACACCACCTGTTTTGGCAAAGAAACCTGAAGGAATGGGAGATTCTGCAGTGCTGTATCTATCCAGTCAGAAGGTCTTTTGGGGCTAGATTTGAAAGGAGCTTCAGAGAATTAATCTGTAGTATCACCAGATGCTTAGGCAGGAGCACTCTGTATGGATGGGAGAACACACAGGAACAGGAATCCAATGTACATAACCACTAACATCTCTTTCCTGGGAGTTTTGGACCAGTAAGCCCACAGCAGTGCAGCAGATAAAAAGTCTAGCTGAAAATTGCAGGAAGGAATTCTGATAGATAGGAAGAGTCTATACACCTGATGTCCCAGTCAACCTGCTCAAGATGTTTCCCATAGTGACTGCTATAAATAGCAATGAAACAATATACAAAACAAGAAACTGCTGAGCTAATTTCTCCTTTAGCCATGCATCTGGCAGCCGGGCAGATAGCCACACACACGAGTTACAGCCCTAAGACTCTGCACTGCTTCCTCCCTCTCCGCTGTTTTCCTGGCACACTTCCCTGGGCCTCAATTCATTTGCTGCCTTTTCACTTCTCCAAATCCCAGCACCACCTCAGCCCCCACGGTTTTCCTTCTGTCTCCCAAGAGCCCCCGACCTCCCAGGTCAGTCCTGCACTCAACCCCCACCTCTTCTGTGGTTCCTTGCTTGCACTGCAATTTCCCCAGGGGAAACCGACCCACTTACAAACTAAGCTCTCAAAAGGCAAAAGGCAAGCTAAACCCGCTTAATTTGTAGACAAGCTTCTGAAGAGTTTGACAGGAGAGCTGATGAGCGTATGGCGTGTATTTCTGAACAAATACAACATTAAAAAATGAATCTGTTCCCATTTCCAGGATATGGTTTCCCTAGCAGGCAGGTAACACGCGGCTATAGCAGTGCTATCTCGCGCTGCTGGTGCTGCAGCAGTGCTAACAGGCTGTATGATATTAAGCATGGATGGCTGAGCATTTTATGAGATTTAAACCTGAGAAAGATTGAAATGCTACTGATTGGTTCTGGGTGCTTGGTAGGCATGACAACTTCTTTTGTGATTAATTCTAACAATAACTTAGTTTTAGGATCCTCTGACATAAAAGTCTTGACTGCTGTAATATTTAATAAGAGATAAATCCAAGGAAATGCATCTGTTACTAAATGTTTTCTTTTTTAAAATAATCTTCATAATACTGTTAGATTAAGATCTCAATTTAGAAAGCACTGACACATCTGGACATGTTATTGTTTTTGTTAGGACATAGCAAAAGAATTTTATGAATCCTAGAACCAGTTTTGGATAACTGCCTACAGTATTTTTGGACTGAAATTCTCCAGGTAAAGCATATTAAGGCTGAAATTTTACAGCTGCTTCAATTTGAGCAAAATTTCAAAAGGGGATTAGCTGTAGCCATTATGACTCAAGACCCTCTTCATCAAGCACAGCCCTTGTGTGCTTGTGCCCATCGTCTCAGATATTGTAATTTCAAAATTCAAAGCTGACCATACAGCTCTGTACCTTCCTTAGAGACTTACTGCCCGAGCCATAGTGAAATTACAGCTACAATGAATTCAATGCAAATTATATTACAGGCATTAGTGAGGGCAGAACGTCAGTCCTGAAATAGGTAACAGATTCCTCTAGATATTGGCTTACTTGCTTTCACCTTTCTACTAGAATTTCTCCCTGAACACATGATCTTCATAACCACCGAGTAGAACACTGCCTTTCCTCCTTCTGCATGCTGACATGAGGAATTCAACTTTCAAATTAAAAAAGAAAGCGATCAGTGGTTGGGAGAAAACACCCCGTACTGAATACAAAAACAGAAGCAAAGATTACTGACTGGAAGCACTATAAATGAAGAGTAAATAAACACAAGTCTGCATCACTGCAGGCAAAATTAAAATTCAGTCGTGTAAGACAGATTCTGGGTGCCACAAACATACTGGCAAAATTCAGCTAGGAGCAAAATATCATCAGAATAACTTTGACAGGCATTCTCAAGCTGAAGACATTATTAATTGTAGGTCCCCCTGTATCTCTATTGTCATCTAGAGTCCAACTTAATAAAATACCGTGAAAACTGGGGAAGCTGAGGCACGAGGGAAGGTCCCTAACCACCACCCTACAAAGAGGGAGCAACCCTCTGAAGTGAATGGCAGAGCTGATGTTTTAGAAGTTTTAAACCACATCAGTGAGACTCGCAGAGGACATCCATTATAAACCAAGCTAACAGAACCCACACAGGGCAAAGCTAACAGGGGAGAGCAAGCACTTTTTTGGTTAAGTTTGTTAAGAACTTATGCAATCAAGCTGCCTGCACCCTCCCTTCCCAGTACCTTCAGAGTCTGATGCCCAACGTTAAATAATCTAGCATTACATACCCTAACAAAAGAGATGGTTATGATAAACACTGAATCTTAGAACATTTTAAATGGTAAAGATACACATCTATCTGAACTACTATTTGCTGCCCTACAGAGATAATAGAACAGAAAGGATTGAAGAAAAAAGAAAAAAAGTATAATTAATAGCTCAAAGCAATTTCTTGTTCAGAGATAGTAAGTGCAGAGGAAGGTTTATTAGGCAAAATTACTGAGGCAGAAACACCATGATGATTGAGGAAATTTTTTGGTTATATCCCATAGTTTAGAGATAACAGGAAATTAAATAGGTAAGGAATGGTTTCTTACATAGGTTTCCTTACTTATGTTCTTACCTATATTTCTTATGTAAAAATAAACAGTGTTATTCAAACCTAACATTTGTATTTCTTAACATACAAGAGATGAATTGATTTATTATAATTTCAAGGAAAACTAGGTTTCTTTCTTTGGACTCTAGTATAAGAGGTAGCTGAAGTACGAACTGCTGTCAAAACATGTTGACCAAAACATGCTGTCTTTAAATGATTTTTGCTGCTAAGTACAGGCTTCAAAAGAACTGGACATTCAAAGTACAGACTAGCCTAGTTTGTTCAAAGGGCAGAGTGCAATCAAGTTGCTGTTACTTCAAGTTCTGGATAGTCTTCCCCTTCTTCCCAATTTAAATTGGAAGTGCAATAGGGATTAAAATAACCAGCATATTAATTTTATTTCAGCGCAACTACTGAACTAGGATACTCCTTGTGATATATTCTGGGAAGGGATTAAAAAAAGGCTTTATTTGAAAACAGTAACAGCCAGAAACAGTAATTGCTAACTAACCACTTTCTCCCTGACATCCTGGTAAGTTATAAGTTTCCTGCATTGCATGTTTGTACTTGTCTATGCTCCGACTCCTGCTGTGCCACCAGCTCTCAGGGCACAGCAAGCAATGTTAACGTCACCTGTAGAAAGGCTGTGTGCTGCCAGCATTTAGAGAAGCACTGAAGCCCATGAACAAAACAAACAAGGGGCGGGGGAGGTAGAAGGGAAATCACTTAAAGTAATCATGAACACTCCCTTGGAAAGACAGAACAATAATTATATGCTACAACCTGTATGAAAATCAGGATCAGTACAGCAAGGTATTACCTATGCATTTAAACCTTCTACTGCCTGAAGTGAGCATGAACGGAACAGGTCATGCTATCATTTTCAGCAAAATCAGATGTTCAAAATTAAATAAAATTCAGCTTTTTGTCATTACCCAATCCCTTCACATCCAGAGCAAAGAAAAACTATTTAGAGAAATAAGTAAAGATGGTGTGATAATGGAGGATCACCTCTGATCAGAGCCAGCAAACGGAGGATGGAAGCATAACAGGGCAGGAGGAAGACTCTCAGAAACCTCTACTAACAGGGTGTGGGGTTGGTGCTCACTCTGCTCATGGACGTTCATCTCTCTTGCAGAGCTATGCTATGAGGCCACCCACTGAAAGTCTTCGGTTTTGAAAGCGTCTTTAGTCAGTGTTTGTCTACAACATTCAAGTGAGTGAACAGCAAAACTTGAGAGCCAATGTTATACTGCTCAGAGTTTTTTCTAAGAAATGCGGGTGGGATCAGCCAGTACACAAGAACACACAAGGATAAATAACTTTTTTTTTTTCCTCCAGCAGATTAAATCCTTTTCTGAGATAGTGAGCATTAAGATAAACTGTTAAGCTGTTCAGCTGCACTTTCTAACATCTGTAATTAATTAATTTAAAAGACTGGAAAGGAAAGGAAAGTCACTTTATGCCTTTGCTCAAAACAACCCAACACCAACACCCACCACCCCCAAACCAAACCAAACAAACCCCCAAAACCAACAACCCTTAAGCAAAGGGTTTGTGTTAACTGTCCTATGATAAACACAAAGCAATGCAAGCTGGCCTGAAATCTGCAGAGGTGAGGCACTCCACCTTGTTTTAAATAGTTTCAAGGGCTTTCAGACCTAAAGAAACTATTTCATTTCATATTACTAATACAATGCAGTTCTTTATATGTCTTTAATAAGATGAGAATTCACCAAAATACATTAGTCACATATGAATTTTAATTTTTCCCAAACTCCATGAACAACCTTATAATCATCACTTACCACTGTATAATTCATCAATTATGTTACTAATATGCAGGCAATAACACTGAGCTCCTGTAACATTTGCAGAAGTAGAGATGAAAACTTGCAAGGAAAGCCAGTGTCAATACCCTCATGCTGTTAAAAGGGAAGTGACACATGTGGCTTGCCAGTAAATAAGTAAATAATGGCCTCACCCACATTCAGGTGGTCAACAGTAATGCTAGAGCATTTTGTTTTGTTACAACTATAATTTGTGTTTTATTCACCATACCAGACTGCTGTGTGTTGCTTTCTAGTCAAGCACAGGCTTCAGTATTAAAACAATTTGAAAGATGTAAAGAAAAACCAGTTCCAAGGGGATTCCTGTGATGATTGAGACCGCAAGCCAAGACCATCCCTTGTGGACAGAAGGCAGACGGTTCAGAACTCCTGAGCTCCACTATGCTTGATGAGAGTGGAATGGTTTTGACCTTTGGACTCAAAATTGAGGTAATCCCTCCACTGACCATCACAGCAGGGCTTTCTGAGGCATGGACCTGGATAGACTTGTCTCCACCCTTAATGCCTAGAGAGTTAAGACATTTGGCCACCCAGATACGTAGAACTGTGCTCTCCCCCTTTGATTAAAAAACTGAAACTTGAATATCCATGTTTTTGCTATTTTCTGGCAAGTCTCTACATTACATCTGGCCAACAATAAGTCTTCTATGAACAGTAGTTATAGGGCGGGAAGATGCTACTTTCATGATGAAGCAGAAATTGGTAACAGCCTGCTACACCAGTGCTGTACTAGTTAATGCTGCTTACCTGCCCAGTACAAAATCCAATACCTGAAGTTCAAAACTGCTAATTTCCATTTGCTTGAGGCACAAAGACATTCCAGTGAGCAGAAGCGAGATGACAAATGTAAGCACCTTCGTCTATGGCCTCAGGTAATTACTGGCTTGTCGTGGGGTTTTGCTGGGTATTTGGGGGGGTTGGGGTAGTTTGGGTGGTTTGATTTGGTTTGAGTTTTTTGGAAGAACAACTTTGTTAAACGAACATCTTTCACAACAGGTTATATTCACTGACATCCCACAATGTTTGTAGCAGAGCTGGGCAATGTTTGGTAGTCAGCTAACACAGTAATGTCAAACGGTCACAGATCCTGCCATCAAGCTGTGGTCCAACAACGCGAAAAGGATTAGCACTGCAGAGACACATGCAGTCTGTGGGCTCAGTAACAACTCAATTACACACTTGAAAGCCTGGTGATGGATTCTTTAAGAATATATACATTTGTGTCCGTAAATGCAAAATAGAAATCCAATTCCATGCATTAAGCATATAAAAACCCAGTTATTCTTTGAACAGTAGATTATGACCTTATATGCAAAATAAGTTGTATTCATTCATTTTTAATGAAGCACAGTAGTCTCTGCACTCCTTCTATGTCCCAGAGCTTGCTGTGGGGCACTTTGTCAAGTGCTGGTAAAGGTCAGTTAGTTAAAAATCAGACTTTTTCTGGGTTCTCTTTCATGTCTGGCTCAGCTTTTTTTTTTTTTTTTTGGGCTTTTTTTTTTTTTTTTTTTAAGAAAAGGGGAAATTTTTTCTTTTTTTTCTTTGTATAGGCTTCAAACTCACATATTATGTGGGGGGAGTTAATCAGCAGGGATCCTTTACAGCAAAGCAGAGATTTCAAAGACCTAACAAAAACTACTCTTCCCTTAATCACTGACTTCTGGCAGTTGTTTTTTCTCAGATATCAGACAACTAGAGACACAGCACATAAATGAAGCAGAAGAAAACCTCAAAGATCAAGAACATTTCTACAGATTAATTGAGAGCCACCAATATTTTAGACTTTGTACTTTTATATTCATGGTAGGATCCCTTTCTCCAAGTGCAAACACTTCCACTTTCTCTTCCCAGTGTCACCAGATGTCATCTTCCCCTGGTTCTTGACTCCTACATCTTCCTCACAACTGCAGCTTAACTACACCAGCAAATTAATAAATCAACTGTGTTTCCACCTCCTGCTCAAAGGACAAACATCAGACATAAGGGACTTTTTGAGTGCTATACAAAGATTCCCCTTACAAAAAACTGTAAACCACACAACTGTTAGTCCAAAGACAGTTAAGGTTTCTAAACAACATAGTTTCCTACTTCATTAACGGAGCATTTAACTGTTCACACAATGTCTTTCAATTTTTAAAGACAAAACAGTACATATGTTACCGAGTCCTAACTTTAGCCTAAGAAATTATTATCTGTGTATGTGCACCTACACGTTTCACTTGAAGCTACTCTAAGTTACAATTTGATACCAGGTCTGCACATACCAGATGTGGGGTCAGAAGAGAATAAAAAGTGCACTTCATTCTGTACTCTCCTGTTCTCTTCAGTGTGATGTGCACTATATTCTCTTTATTCCCCCTGCAGTAACGTCCCTTCACCATACCAGACAGGGCTTTATAAACCTAGCATAGTGCTTTTAAAAGAGTCTTACATGTGATTACAACATGGTCTGTATATAAAGATATTAGCCAAAATTCTGCCTATTTCCATAAAGAGAGTCTTTTGTTATGCCTTGTATTTCTAAAACTTTTCCAGACCCTGAATGGATACAAGTGTGTCTGAAATTCTCTGGAGTAAAAGAAAGCCAACCAGTTAAACACCTGAAAGCATTCATCAATTTGGGAACTGAATCCTCCTAAAAAGAAATCAATGTGGAAATACCCATTTCCAAACACTATTATTTCTAGCTGAAAGTTGCTTCTGACATCCTGTCACCCGTTCCTAAATCTCACAAAATTCTGGTATTAATAGTACAGCGCTTTAATATATTAATCACGTATATACAAACATATGCTTGCCTGAGTTCTTGTACATTAGACAGGCAGCCTGCCCTTAGTTGCTGAAGCTGTAGAGTCTGTTAGCTGGGCAAGAAAATGCATCTAGGCTATCTGATCAAGGCCTGGATGTGCTTGTGCATTTCCAAGCACAAGCTAGTTCTAAAGCAGTCAAATCTGGGTTCCTTAAACACAAGCCAACACCATGCTTTTGAGCTGTCACCTGATTAAAATGCGGCTGCTGAGAATTTAGTATTGTAGGCAAGCCATATCACAAAGTGGCTTGACATCACTGGTCCTGAATTATTTGAAGCAGACGGAGTTAATAATAGAAGAGGTTTCATATGGTTATACCAGTTCCGCAGAGATCAAATGCCTGTAAATGTATCCCAATTTGCTCAAAGGGCAAGCGTTTCCTATCTGCCTGCTGGTTGAGACTGACCAAAAGAGAGAGCTTCCTCACTTCAGAATTCACTCCTGCAGTTACTCATTTTTATCTTTGCCATATTAAAAACACTTCAGTTCTTTTGACTGTGAAAAGAAGCCATCATTAGCACTACCTAGTGCTTTAGATAGAACAATAGTTTAAAGAAAAAAACCCGAAAAACCCACAAACCTCAAATATCCCATGACTACACGGGGGCCTGAACTTACAACTAAAAGCCAGTTTCTGTGCCTGTCTGTACTCCAGGAGCAGCTTGAAGTACTAAGGCAGCATCTCCCTCCGCCCTCTGCACCAAAGACCAACAGCCTGCTGACATCTCGCAGAGCAATGCTGGCATGCCGAGACACAGCCAAACCTGCTTTTTCTGTGGACGAGTCTTAAGCCTTAAGCAGACTTAAGCGATAAGGTATAGAGATCTTTAGAGGCTTGACAAACGTTTGTAGGAATTATGGCACTAACTCTTCCCATCCATTTACATCACAGACATCTGCTTAGCTGGGGACTTGTGGCTTGATGAATTCATTTATTATTTCAAATGCATTCAAAAATAGGATAATTGACATTTTACATTGTAACTATTCACCAGTTTGTCATTAATATGCATTTTAATTAACATGAATACCTAAAGCTTGGGATTGAAGAGAGAGCTAAGTCATATTAAAGTCAATAACCGTCATGTTTCAGTTCAAATTCAGACATGGAACAAAAGCAGACGTGTTTATCAAAGCTGACATTTCAACAATACTAGTTAAAGGGGATAGTACCAATTCTCTATTTTTAAAGATGCTTGCACTAAATTAAAGATCAGCATTCCATACTTTTTTTAAAAAAATCCTAGGTCAAGTGCAGTACTGGTACACATTAACTAAGCACTGTTAAACCTCACTTAAACAATATAGTCAAGAAGTAAGCACAACCCCATCCAATTTCCAATTAACCAATGCTGAAGTCATACAGGGGTTGTAGCTTGGCCATATTTAGCCCTTTCCACACAACGGGTTCTCCTCCTCCGTGGCAGTGGGGTTAGCTCTGAACTGCCAGTTTTAGATTAAAAATAAAACAAAACAAAAACCCACCACACACCAACACACCATCCTACGCCTGCTATGGTGATGCAGGAAGGAATGCTGAATATACACTTTAGGCATAGTATGTTTACATCTCGCCTTTAAGTTGCCCCAAGTCAGTCTTCCTTCAGTGAAATACAAGTATATCCTTCAGGAAACTCTTTAGCTTTCACTCATGGATAGTGCAATTCCACTCCTGATAGTTTTTCTCCCTCAGTAATAGTTTATGACCACAAATCCACCTCCTACTTACTAAGTTTGACTCTAATTCATGCTCTGTCACAAACAATCTTTAAAGATAACTTGATAACTATGCCAAGTAAACATCACAGGAGATGTCTATGCCCTCATTTACTGTTCATTATTTAAAGTGGGAAAATAGAACTCTTAAAATACAAATTTTAAACAGCAAAATCAAGGAATTTTTTGTTAAGAGTATTGTGTTATCACTAGGTTTCTCATGAAAATGTGACAATATACTGGAGTGAAATTTCAAAGCTAAGGAAAGAGAAATATCCAGTGGTGGATGTACAAAATTTTCCATGTAAACCCTATTACATGTAATAAATTCAGATAGAAATTACATAGTTAGTATGTTATTAAAACATGTAAATGAATAAATATAACCAAACAAACACCAACTGTGCACTGAACACAACAGGGGAGAAAAGGAGATCAAGGTGGGTTCCTTTTAGGTTAGGTCTGCAGCTTTGCAATGAGACCAAAGAACAGTTCTGTCTGATACACACTGTGTGGAAAATGAAACAAGCAGTCACCTACCATGCATAAAGTGCCAGCTTCTCTTCTGCCAAGCAAGCTGTAAAGATACAGCCCCGGTACCCACCCTCCGGATACACATATACGCAAGATTCCCTTGTATCAGTGCACTCTTATTGCACACAATTTAGAGAGAACTCACTACTTTAATGAGCTGTTTTGATGCTGGACCTATAAAAGATAATTATAGAAAGAAATAATCATTAAACATACCAAAATTGAATTCTCTCGTGAGAAGCACAAGAGCACAGGAGTGCAAGCCAAGAGGGGGTTTATAAGGTAGAAGCAGTATCACAATCTATATACAGCCACTAACCATACGCCTATTTCATGGGGTCAGTAACTGCTCACACCGTCTATCTTCACTTATTCTTGTATCTTCTTTCTGCAAATATCTTACAACGTTATCAAAAACGAAAATATTACAGCCAAGTAGTAGTGATGCTGTGATTATGACAGCAGCAGACGTTCACACTGAGTATTATATTTTCCTCTAATCACTGTTTCCCCACAGTAATAATTGAGGTGTGCTATCTTTTACCGTTAAGAAATGGTAAGCAGGGTAAGCAGATTTCTGCATTAGAGAAAGCAAATGGAAGGGTCACAGGCACACATTCCTACCTTTTCTCTTACAGTAAAGATCCATTATCCCATGACGTAATCTTAATGCTGTAACTTCCAATAGCCCTGACCTTTTAACGTTCTTTACTTTCTGCTCTAAACTCCGGGTTTGCTGTCCCTGAGCCCAGGCTTGGGTTCTTGGGGTTTTTTTACTTTCAAGATGACAGAGCATTTTCAGACTTGTTATTATCCATTCTGCTACCAACTTTGTTCAATAAGAGTGCAAATCACTTGCGGGCAGAAAGGTTGGCTGAGAGCAAGATAAAACGTGTTCTCCGAGGCTAACTGATTATGGTTTGAAGATATTGTTAATGAGTATCTGACTCTCTGTCCATTGGGCATACTTTAAACATGTTTGCTTCTACCTCTTCCTTAAAATGACTGAATCATCACAGCACGAGTTGAACACTTACATACTGCAGTGACAGGTGCTACAGAAAACCTTTATAAGAGAGATCTGGGAGTTAAGACATGGATTTTTGTACAGCAGCTATAAAATTCCTTGGATTTGTATTTCCCAGCTGAATGGAAGTTTGATAACAGCACCAACACATCCTAACAGAAAAATCATGCAACCCTAACATGGAAATAATTTTAAAAGTAATAATGGGAAGCAAATCCTGTGGGTGGAAAACAGGTGAGGTGTTTTCTCCTAGTCAAACAAGCAATGACAAATAGCCCACATTTATAAGCATTTCTTAAACAGTTTGCCAGGTAACAGCCCTGTGCAATTCAGAGTGCTACAAATGGAGTTATCCCTTCAAATTCTTCCAGTCAGTCAGTTTAAATCTAAAAACACCTCACGGAGTCCAGATGGAAACTTCCCCACCAAGTGACAGCAAAATCTGGGAGTAAAAAGGTTGTCATTGCTGCTTACATCAAGGCCAGGCATAAGGTTAGCAGTTTGCTCACTTCCCAATTAATTTCTTCATAGCCACAGGCTGTCAGGTGGTCTTTGCTTCTTCCTAACAGAAGACACTGTCTCTCATGGCAATAAGTTTGTGTTCACCCCAAAGCCACGTGTCAGAGCCACAGATACACCAGAGCTGCCAGGCTGGCAATCCTCTGCTTTCACTAAAGGCTGAAGGAACAGCTTTCTTCCCAAACCAATACTTATTTTCCCTTTTTCTCCAGCTGTGATGAACACATGCACATTGGGGTATCTGGGCTTACCAGGTGCGCCCATCACCAGCTGGATTAAGTGCCAGGCAACAGCGGGGAGCCTGCTCAGCCACTACTACCTTAACAAATGCCTCGCACTCAGCCAAAATCAAATTCTGTTTGATGCATTGGGTAAGTTTGTATCAGTGATATAAACCTTTCCTTTATTTCTCCATTTAGAAGAATCTAGTCCACTGTTTTGACCTATATATTTTGTTTACTTGCATTTTAGACTATAAGCTTACAATTCCCATAGACAAAATGAAGCTGTAAATTAGCAGCCTCTTGTTAATATTCACCATGACTGTAGTGTTCTCTCTTCAGGAAAGACCTGTTCATTATGAGTGAAATGTAATCCTAAATCACCAATGGAAATTGAACATTGAATTTTCATTTAATGGTCTACTAACTTTAGTTGGTAGTTTTCTTTTATGTACACCTTAAACTATAGGTATAGCAGAACACCACCCTCCAATTAAATATTGGCTTAAAATGTCCTCTCCAGTCTGGCATCTTATTGAGACAGACCCTGAGGAAGCCATACAACGCACAGCCCCAGAAGCTTTCGGCACCAGAAAGGCGCAGTCATTTTTTGTCACGCTATTTTTCACTGGTTTGTTTGCATCACTGTATCATGCAACTCTAAAGAGAGTTAGCTAAATTAACTATCGTAACACTATAGATAACTTGCAGAAATGCAACATATTGCCTTCTTTTAAATTAGAATGTTATTTAAAATTAATTGGGTTATAATAGTGACACTGTGCACTGAGTAATTGAGTGAAAATTGCTATTATGCAGAGACTGCCATCACTACATAATTAGTATACTAGCAGCCTACTTAAGGCATGAATCTTCTGTCCATGGAAATGCCGGGGTCAGGCAGTTAAAGTGGCCTCTAAAAACCAACGCAGTGCTTCTCTGCTGGCTTACATTTATGCAACAAACCCGGCGCCTTTGTGGTGAAAGAAGGGGAGGGCTGGGGTGGAGGGCAGTCAAGCAGCAGCAGCTCCAAGGCCAAGCAGGCAAAGCTCCCCGCAGCGCTCCCCAGCTCTGCCTGCTGCTGCAGGCTCAGCACTCCCAGCTCCACCATGCCCCACGTTTTGGATCTTCATGCCTGCCCTATGCTATTTTAAATGCTATTTCTTATTTGGAAATATCATTTATTCCAAAGAAGTCTGAAGTCCCGAATGAAGATGAAATCACCAGCATTTAATCTCAGCATTTTTGTTTTGACAAAACATGGAAGCCTGGAAGGAATTTTCAATACATCTAGCTCAAAATTATCCAGCTCTATTTCATTTCAGGGTAGAATAAATATCCCAGGCATTTAGATATTTCAGCAAAGCTGGTATTTGTTGGTACTGATCTGGAAATTATTTTCAAGATGCCGGAACTCCTTGGTCTACATAATTGTGCGTGAAGCATTAAAAAAAACTTTCCTTCATCCCATCAAAATCTATCATTGGTGTTCTCCAATTCAACTCCCACAGAACTCACTTTAAAATGACCAAGGTTTCAACAGAAGCAGAATAGAATGCTGGAAAACTCATGTTAGCCCAACCCAGGCTCTGCTGGATGTATCAGAGTCCCACTGAGATCAAACCATCTGAATAGCATATTATTATTCTCCAATGTATTTGTGTATTTTCAAAGAGCAGCTTGTATGTTACTTCACATTCTTTCCTGCCTGTGCCAAACCAAAATTTTGCCTATCTCAAAAAGCAAAAAAAAAAAGCAAAGCAGCCACAGACTAATTTCATCATCTTGAAGCCAGGGAAAAAAAAAAGTGGAGTGATTTTCACAAGAAAAGCTAATGCATTTTGGAGCATACAGCACTTCTCCTAATGCCAAAAATACAATACCTCAGATCACTGACCCATTTACTAAGAGTGGTATCAAATTAAATATAAGTACAAAAATACTCTCATTCCCAAAGCACTTCTTTTTTTTCCAGGTTGATACGGCAGATTAAGCACAAATTCACTTACTCTATTATTCTATCAATATAGCAATTATTATACACAGCAAAACACTCTCATGATATACTCAGGCTGTTCAGAGCACTTGTTGAGTCGACTTCCATGTCAGCTACACACCAACAAGAGGTCCTGTCCCTTCCTTCCACAGACTGGTCAGTTGGTCTAAAACAGCGACTGCTCCCACCCGCTGCACAGCCACCAGCAGCCCCAAAACCAGCACGCCTGGCAAACTCATCAGAACGAGGCAGCAGGAGGGACAATCAGTTACTGCTAAAACAGCCATGCAGCAAGTTATTTCTCCAGAGGCGTGGGGTGACAGAAGGGAACGGTTCCAGGTGACCGACAGGGAGAAGCAGGGCCATCACGTAATGGCAGCCTGGCGGGGCACAGACTGGCCGGCTGCCCTGGGCTGGCTAACGCATAGCCCAGGTCTTCATCCACAGCAAGGATCCTCCTGGTACTGACGCGGCACAAGTGCCAAGCAGGAAGACCCACACCGTGCCTAGCATCACCATGGCCTGCAGCCGTTCCATGCACTTCCAGTCGCAGACTGCTCTACCTCAGTGTTTTCAGGCAAGTCTGCTTTTAAGCTATGGAAGAATGTAAAAGCCTGATCCAAGCTGAGTAAAACGAGCAACAGTCTTTCCATCACCTCATATGTGACTTCAATCTGCTTATAAAGTACATTAATTCATTTAGATTGCCTTGCAGTTTAATATTTCAACGTTCAATTTTTCCCCTAGAAATTCTTTGAAGATGCAACCAAGTTTCAACCACAGAAGAATTTTGATCATTTTATAAAGCCCAGTAAAATGAAAGTTTAGAACGGACTAATGCACCCCTGCAGTTAGTGTGGCAAATTTTGCTCTACTAGCAGACAAAGAAAATATTAAAATGAATCCTTGGTCCAACAATAAGAACAGTGTCATTCAGTTCTTTTCCCAAGCTTTTCTTTTGTGTTCTCTACACCAAATAGCAAAAAAACCCATTAAAAATAAATAAATTCTAAAACCCCACAAACCAAAAAACCACAACCAACCAACCTCCCCCTCTCCCAATCAAGTTAAAAGACAAAAAAAAAAAAAAAAAAGCAAAATTAATCTATCCAGTAAACATCCACCTGAAAGTGCAATTAAAATGTCAGGTTACTAATGAAAAGATGCATCTTAAATAGCTAAATAGTTTTCTGATCTCATTTTCAGAACAGATTTGTTTGCAAAATTTGCTACTGAAACCGCTGGATACTGTTTTTCAACAACAAGAAGAGATTTAGAAAATTCATTTATGTTTCTGTGGAGAAAAGAACACCACCTTTTAAAACCACTGGATGTCTTCTGTGTTGAACCATATGCAAGTATGTCTCATTTTCATCTTCCCCAACACCCTGAGGTCTCCCAACAATCAGAAGAGTTTCAGCTTTTCTAAATGAAGTGTTTCCTATATAGTCAGAAGCAGTAAAAAAACTCAGAAAAAGAAATTATTAACTTTCAACAAGATAAATCCTTCATTACAAGAAAATAAATTATATCATGAGAGTGACAAACAGCATCATATGTACCTAAAGTATTTATCTACACTAAATCATTCTGCTTATCATCACAAAAAAAAAAAAAAGTTCCATAGCTAACAGCTACACAAACTTAACTCAGAACTGTGGGTATGGCACAAATCTTTTTCACAGGAAGAAGACCAGAAACATGAAAACTCACCACAAGGTTTTAAATATAAAACCTAGAGCATTTGGTGGTGTAAATTATTGACTCTAGTGAAGAGCTTCAACAGCTGTATAGCAGATTCAGTGTAATAAAATTCTGCCAAATGAGACCCACTGAAATACTAACCAATAAATGTAGATTCATCAATCACAGCTGAAGAAATACTATTTTTATCAAAGGGATACTATCAACAGTGATCACACTCATGCTTGATCTTGAAATAGACACCTCTGCTCTAAGTACATGCCAATACTGCTTCTATTTTCTAGTCTCACTGAACATGGTTTTCCCCACTGCGCATGTCTCTTGATTTCAGTTTCGCAGTAGTTATTTCTGCTCAAGCACAGAGCTTAGAAGTAGCCCCGAAACACTGATCTGCTTAGTTTTTCCCTAATAACATAAGCACCTCTCATCTTATTTACTTGGAAGCTTACTGCAGTATGCTTTATTTCTTCTGGAAATATCATTCTTTTCATTTTTCCTTTTGATCCTACAGGTACAATTAGAATGGTGAAACAGTAGTACATAAAGTGTTTGCACAACTAGAGAAAGACACTGTCTGCAAAATAGCAGTGCAACACACCCAGTAACTGCTGCGAGAGTTCTGCAGCAGCTTGCTCTGCTTTTGAATGTGGCATTAATTAAAACAACATATTAAGGCTGCTCTAGAGGATCAGTTAATTGATTATAGATATCCTTTCAGAATGAGCTTTAGAGACTATATTGCATTTCATAATCATGACTGGAAAGTTTTAAGGTGCCTATCTGGCAAAAATATGCGTATGTATGTATATATGCATATGAAAACCTTCCTAAATGCATTACCGTAGCTACTGTTTATAAAACAGGAGCCACGTGGACTGTTAAAGGGAAAATACTGAAAATCCACGTGCAAGTAAAGTCTTGTTCATCTTTTTGCAATTCTGAAAGGTACATCATTAGTGTATCAATCATCCATCTATAAACACTTAAAAATACACACACATAATCAGTAATGATTTGTGGAAATTCTGAAGTAACCCTCCTAAGTGCATCTTTCTTCTGTAACTATGCCTTGGGGCCATGATAATCAGCATGAGAAGCAGAGAACAGATTTAAGAGCTTTCATCTTGAAGCTGATTTGTATTCTTCCACTTACGTACAGTTCCTACATAGGTCTGCATCACCCTGTGCTGGAGTGCTACTGTAACGCATTTCTCCAGAATTCAAAGCAGATAACCCCACCATCTCCAAGCAAGCCTTCTGGAAAGGTATCAAAGAGCAGAGGACACTGTTGACTTATTTTACCCTCCTTGTTTCCCTGAAAGGTTGCTCTGAGACCATACTCGCATAATACTTTGACTATACAGGGAATACTGTTGAGGGGAAAAAATAAACTACTGCACAGTAATTTATAATAAATCACTCATGAACCCATCAACTTAATCTTCATTACAATCTATTACTACAAAGATTTCTATAGTATGACAGAAGACTCACTGGGTATAAAGATTTGCCTGAGGGCTGAATGTAATCAGAGATGGGACAGAATAAAAACACAACTAGCTTGTTAGTACTGCTACATAGACACATGAGGAACTCTTAATAATGGTGAAACTCATGGGAAAAGATGGATTTTTCTCACTAGCTCTTCTCAGGAAGTCAAGACCTTGCCACATTCAATACATTTTTCACAGTGATATTCCCACTGATTTGAGGAAGACATCTGGTTTAGCCTACAGAAAGTTATTATACCCCAGCACCTGCTTTTTTTTTTTTTTTTTTCAAAGTCCAGTAGAATTTAGTAGAGTTAATCAGGGAGACTGAAGGATGAGCAAATGGTTTGAAACTGCAAAATTATCTTTTCCTTATTCTTTCAGTAAAAACACCCCTCAAAGACCCCCAGAAGCAATAGAGAGACAGATACACACGGATAATAGAAAATGCTAGTGCTTTTGTGAAGCTAGTGTCTCTTTCCCCTTCTGCAAGTTACATTCCCTCACAACTGACCAAACCAGGTAAAAACAGTGAAAAACAGAAAGCCTCCTAGTTGACAGATGATAGATTGGTCCAAAGTCGTAAGTTACTTCCCTGTCCGATGCCTGAGGACCTATGGTTTTGTGAGATGTTAACATTATTCTCATGTCCTGTTTTTTTAACCTGCCAAATGAAGTGAAACATTTATTTTGTAGCCCATACTGTATTTGTAGCATGAACTGTCTGCTTATATTAACTGAAGTGATCTAAAACCCAAGGAATTACAGGCATATACCGAGTCACAGTGAATCCTGATATTTACAAACACCTGGTAAATGCCATTTGCTGTTGCAAGTAATTGGGTCTTGGATTTCTCCACTTCAACTAAATGCAAAATTAATACACTGCTGATAAGGATAAAGATCAGCAATTCAGCTAGATGGATGTAACAGTCCATGGCTACCGAAAGGGAAGGTCTGTCTCCTCCATCCCTCATGGCATCATGCCTTCCCAACATATCAGTTAAGCCCTTTGCCCCACGTCATCACTTTTGCTCACAGCACTCTTCACTGACCTAATCGCACTCGTTAACCCAGCAAAAGACTATTTCTTGGGAAACTGCCCTGGTGTGGGAGAGGAAGCATTTGAGGTGAACTGGCTGACCCAGAAACACTATGAGAGAAATGTCTATAGCACAGGGTGGTGTAAATACACTACCAGAGCCCCTCTCAGCCAGGCTGAACCCAAACGTCAGCATTCATTCTTGCAAATGAATTACATCTGATTTTCATCTAATTTTAATTCTCCAAAAACTATGCATTGTCAAAAGACTAGTCACCTAAAGTGAGATGCAAGCGTGGATGAGGCTGAAAACAACCAAAGGAAATAGAAGAATGGGAAATATTGTTTATCAGTAGAAAACAGGGAAGAGAAGAAAAAAATCTGACTGACTCAAGAACGAGGATGCCTGAAGCAGACTACCTCTAGTCTAACCCCTTTTAGTTACATAAAGTTCAGAGTTCCCATTTGTTTTTCTATTCTGATACGCTGCTGACTCAGATGGCCAGAAACACAGCATGAGCTGCAGGTTTGTAGGATAAATTGCAGACTTATGGCTAAAACATATTCTACAATGTGCTAGAGATTGAGAACTGATGGAGACGTCTCTCTTCCTTGCCAAACAGGCCTGGGTTCTCACCTGGTGTTCTTATCAGAAGTGCTGATCACAGCACGGCAGCTGTCATGTTGGAGGTACAGAAGCTATGGGTCAACCTACAGTTGTAATGACAAAGTTCATTCTCCACATAGGCTTATAGCTGATTAGTTACATGCAAATCACTACTCTGTCTGTAATAGACTGGTACCATAGAGAGAATTTCATTAACCAAAGTATTTATACTATGTACAAAATAGGCCAATACTTTAACATTCACACAGACACTTGAGTTTGCACGTGTATATCCAAACAGATTTTTCATTAGATCTGGAATCTCTCAAATCCTGTTTCCTCCTCCCCACTGTTAAATTCTGCTGGTTTATTCTTCCACTCTATCTACCACCTCCTGTATGTTTCTGAGCTCTTTTACAAGGAGCCATTAAACCCACTGTCAGTTTTCACAAATCTGAACTATCTACAACTTCCTTCTTTCAAGTGTTCAACTTCTTGTTCCTCAAATTATTCTTTTAATTTTTTTTATTTTTTTTTTTTTAATCCTATTGATGTGTACACAGCCTCACCTGTACATCCCCATCTCTGGGGACAGGCGGGGTTGTGTCCTTCATTGCCATTCATATCTGCCTCAAGTTTTGTTTAGTTTCCCCCCCCTCCTTCCCCCCCAAACTCATTATATTGCCATGGATTGAGCATTTCTTGGAACACATCATCTCATTCCTATCTGTCAGCCTAGGCTGCCTTCTGCTTAAGACATATGGAGAGGCATTCTTTCTCCTTGAGGGGTGACCAAGCAGACAAGGCCTCTAGTGCAAACTCTCTTCAGAAAAAAAATGCTAGGAATTGCATGGCTTCAGAAAAAGCTCTGGGGAGAAGTGGATAAAATTGCAAAAGCGCAGACAAAAGCATTTCTCTCCACTGATCCAAACAATGTTTACTGAAGCTGATGATTGATATTGCTCCTTAAAACAATTTTTTTTCTCATCAGTTTTTGCTAATGAAGTTGGCCTGTTGCATTGGTGAAAGGACAGCCACTCCGGGCAGTTGGCTTCCAATTTGCAGTTGGAACATGTCTCCTCCAGGTATGCGACCAAAGATATCCAAAGTTCAAGAATTCTGCTGCTTTGCCAGCAAACTGATCCAGCCAACTGCTAATCTGTTCTTCAAGATACCATGGTCACATAAGATAACATTCAGAATTCCATTAACCTAGAAGATTTCAACCACTTCTTCCTTCCACCTCACAAATAAAAGTAAATGAGATCAAGTTTTTCCTCACATATTATTCTCACCACATTTGTCACATTTCAGGTCTGTTTCTTGTCTGAATCATTAAAGTGCCTTGATGCACAACGGATTAAGTACTTAAATAAATAGTTCACTTTTCCTCTAAATTGCAAAAGTGATTTCAATTTTTTAAGCTGTTCACAGAAAACATTTTTAAAAGGTAAACATCCTATTCATTGTGCAAACAATATATTTTCATGGCCAACTTTCTAAAAATGTCTATAAATGCCTGTAACAGACAAAAGTTGTACATTTTTTTTATTATTCTTGTTTTAAAAGACACAACGTTTCAGATTCAATGGGCACAAGCTTGAACTACTCAAAACCAGACTGGCAGGCCAGCTATTTTCAATGACCCCCCCTGCAAAAAAAGGTTTACGCCAGAGCGAACAAGCCCTGCCTGCTTGGACTGTAAATACTCCTGAGAGAAAAGAGGAGCAGCTCTTACACTTGGTTCATCTGCTGCCTAGAATGAGGAGGCCTGGGTAGCAGACTGTCTTACTCCTATTCTAATGCTCCAACAACAGTACTTGTCTAGCAGTGTCTGTCTTCAGAAACAATACAGAAATATTTGTTTAGATACTGTTTATTTCAGTATGAAAGATGCTGGCCAAACATTTCCCTTATGTTATTTTTATGCCCTGGGGCAGTCTCAGATGGGGATTGATGTCATTTGCTTGAAATATTTCCTGTAAAGTATAAGAAGCTTATTTTTCATCTGGGAAATCCAGCATGAGAAATACAGAGAGGCTGAACTTAGCACTTTCTCCTGTGGCCAGCACATCCTGCTCTCTGAGTACACTTCACATCTGGTTTTGCCCTGCAGTCTTGCCACAACTTACAGAGTCACATGCATAATTTCTGAAGTGTCTGGAGCCTAAGTTAGAAGTCTATCACCCTGGGCTCCCTACAGAGCTAACTTAGAGAAACCGTCATCTCTAAGAGGCAGTTCAACCCATGGGAGCTACTCACCAACCTTATTTCTTTCCACCACCTTCACAGAGCAAATGGACTCCTAATTTGGGAGTCTTATATAGGTGCTTAAGGTTAGACAGAATTAAATCCACAAAGCCAGCCCAAATCAAGTACTCAATAAATCAACATTAGACCCACTGTGACCACAAAGGGACCTCTTTGATGCTGTTAAAATAAATCTCTTTGCATAAATCTTAAACAGTCAATAGGGATCATTGGATAAAGATCCAATTTCCCCTTTTATAATCCTGACTTGAGTTAAATCTCTCGTCCAAACTTACCCTCTATTGCTCCTGCATTTCCCAGTTAATTGCATTATTCCTGACAAAAGTATCTAGCTCATATCCCCTCCTGGGCTGAAAGCAGCACCAGGTCCCCACATCCTTGCACTGGGCATGGGAAATCCTAACACATTCCAACACAGGGCTTCCCTTCAGGCCAGGGTCCAAATCAGATGGATGCTTTCAGATGACAGGCTCCATACACAGACAAGAGCTTCATATTTCAAAAAATGTAACACAGAAATGCATCTTGTAATGAATTATAGGTACAGTTCAAGCCTCACAATTACATCTGCATCTGCTCAGTGGTGTTTGCCAACAGTACATCATAAATACTTCATCGCTGACTCTAGCAGTCATTTCCACTGTAAAAGTACCTTTGTGCTTTGGGTTGTCCTCATTAGCCAGACTATAGACGAGAACAATTCTTCACCACTTTCTCCAAATATAAGGTTTAAAAAAAAAAAAAAGTTACAAATCCATTACAATACAAATCCTCACCCATTTGAAAAGGTTGGAATTTTTAAATGCAGTATCAGTAGCCTACACCTGAAAGTTTAATTTTAGAAATACCACTAAAATGCCAAAATACCATTTGTAAGTGTTGATATTTAGACAGAAACCCTGGAATCAAAGGAGGTGGAAAAGTTTTTTTCCCTGATAACCTGAGTAATGAGTGGTCCATAGAACGAAAAAATGAAACTCCGGGATGGAAAATGCAAAGTAGATTTCTAAGTGCAATAAAGGAATTTAAAGTCTATTTCAAGTAAAGTAACACAAATAATGGTTAGGAAGAAAAAAAAAAATAGGCCTTGGCTTGACCATGTGAAATTAGGCAGTGATGTTAAGATACCTCACAGTATATTTGATGTATGTTTTTATATTTGCAGCTCATAAATGTCTTAATCCAGGTGTAGCTGGTACATTTAGCAACATCTATAGTTTTTTGTTTGTTTTTGTGGTTTTTTTAAAGATAGACAGCTACCTTTGACAAATATTTCTAAAGAAATTCAGGGCCGTTTTTCTCCCTCTCTAAAACATTAGCTAGAAAAGTAAATGCTTTCGTAATAACCTCCATGATACTATACAAAAAAAAAAAACCCTGAGGAATTTAATTTGATAGCGCCTCACAGGCACACAGGGTCGCTTCTCATGCAACTGTCTAGATAGGAAAGACAGGCTACATAGCACATATCCTACATAAAGAAGTAGTAAGGATACTGCTTACAAAACAGGTTCAGTATTTATTGCTTCATGACACTCCTCAAAGTGAATGACAGAACATAGTTGCTGGTTTTAATAACTTTTCCTTACATGGAAATAATTCCATTACTTCACAAGTATGCTACTTTTTTATTTCTCTCTTCTGCTAGCAAATGGGCAACCTAGAAAGACAGAGGTCTTCTATAGTAATACAGAAAAGATACAGTAACTCGATAAAAAGAAATTAATTAAAGCTAGTATACAGAAAATGGAGAAGTGTACTGTGGTCTAATAGACACCAATCACTACCTGATAAATCAGCATGGAAGAAACAAAAAGGTTACACAACCTAAACATAACATGGGAAAACAGTTACCCTAAAGAATGTTAAGAGCCCTGAAGCAGAACTAGATTACAGGGGATGCAAGGGGAACAACCGCCACCTACCCCATGGTAACTGCAGAGGATATTTCACAGTTTCAGACAAAAACTAAATGCAGCCAGACATGTAAGGGAGCCCAGTGATGAAACAAGGGATCCTTACATTTCAGATAGTACAAAGGCAGTGTATTAACTAAAAATGCAGCTCCAGGAAAATTTCTTCAGTGATATTTCTGTAGTAGATACAGTATTTCTATGTTGTTTCTTTTTATTAAAAAGGAAGGGGGGGGGGGGAGGACAAAGCAGTGATTTGCCCTTAACCCTTTAGAGCCATTAGTGTGTCCTTGGAATACAGTTCTTGCTCTGCATAATACTAGCGATTCAGAGTGATGCTATGCAGGGACCTTTCTCTTATTTCCCCTTCTCCACTAATTAGACTATTTTTTAAAAGCGCTTACCAAAATTAATGAAGAGACAAGACACTGACCATAGAGCTATTGAGTCTGCGCTGAAAATGCATAGTGTAGCACAGTGCCATAGTCACCTGCTGCACACTGCTGACAAGAGATGCGTGCCTTCACTAGAACTGTACCCAAAACACAAGGAAAAAGGGATTTAGTTTCTCAGGGCCCTGACCTGATTGTAATTTACGAGTTGAGAGAGCTCTGAAAATTCAAGACATTTTCTTAGAGGTCACAGTCACATTCATAGAATGCAGCATAGCTTCTGTTTGTTTAACTTTATTTGTATGTTTTAGGTCCCTTGTTTGTCAGCCATAAAAGTTACTTGTGTAACCATAAATTGTAGTTAATATGGCAATTTCCCCAACATCAGACAGGTTTCATTAAATCTACAGGTTCTCTGTAAAATACATAGTGGAAAAGATGATGTTCCACAGTTTGTTTTTTTAATGCGTAACAGACCAAGTACACTGAACTACATTAATTACAAGCTGTACAGGAATATCAGAGAGGCATTTTTATGAGATACGGTTATTATTAAAACATAACCATATGCATATTAATTACAACTGTTCATTAGAGGACATTCAAAATATTTTTGCTCCAAACCGTGGAACAATTATCCTGGGAAAACGCTTCGTTGTTTTTCTAGTCTGCCCTGCCCTAGTGCAGGGGTTACATTTATTTGTTGTCAGAGGCGAGCGCTATTTTCTCTAATGGATTGGCATTTCCAGGTCAGATGAGGTCAATCTATAACAGCAATGTTTCGGGCTGTTACCTTGTTATGCAATCAACGCCAGGCTAGTTCAGCCTGGAGCCATTCAGGGTTTGGAGACAGTTTAGCTGACTGCAAGGGAGAAGAAAGCAAGCTTGCAGAAAGAGATTGATTTCAATAAATGATAAACTCACGCTCACTAAATGCCTAGCACTTCTAAATCAATTAGAGCAGGGCAGAGATGGAATGATACATGATGTCTGCTAGCAAAGACTTTGAAGCTATTATTTTCAAAGACTTAATTTCCTTTTTTGATATACTTGGAATAATATTTGCTTCCTCAAGACTAAACCATCCAAGTCCAGGGCAGGAACATTAAGTCACATAAATAGTTTCGACAATTTTCACTGAGACTCTCTCTGTGAATGCAAACAAAATTTTAAAAGTACACTCAGGCTGTGAGAAAGGTGTGTTTGCCTTCTTCCCAATTTCTGGTTTATACATTTGTTTCACTTAAAATAAAAGTAGAAACTTTCCAAAGGACTGGGTAGTAGAATCAGAATGCAACAAGTCAATTAAAGCATGACTCAACATTCCCTAGATCCAAGCAATTTTCTCTCTCCAAAGATCTTCCTTTTACCCCCTGTTCTTACAGAGGCTACAATCACTGCAGAACTAGGCAGGGAAGTCTTTGTTTTCCTTGAAGGGTGGTTTTGCAACACGTCTTTTAGATTACAGTTGGGGTTCCACCCCCCACTCCCCCTCTTTTTTTTTCTTTTTGGTAAAGCCTGAACTTTCACACAGACACCAATGCCTAAATGAAACTTCACTACAACTGAAGATGGAAAATGTTTTCTCCCTTTAAAAAAAAAAAAAAAAAAAAAAAATCCTCAACAAACTGAAAATAATGATTTTTCTACCCTTATCTTTGCACAGTAGCCAAGACTTCAGGCTGACAATTCTTAGCCTATGCTGTATAAAGCACCAGCACCCCCTCAAACAGCCCATTTCCACCCTATTTCCTTGTGCTTCTCGAAAAAGGTGTTAAGTAAGATTTTGGCCTTCTGTCCACAGTGGTGATAGGCCATGTATCTTCGTTCAAACGTACCTCTCTATTTCCTAGTCTAAGGAACAAGTTCTTTGGCTAAAATTAACATTTATTCTCATTTCAAGGGGAGACAATGAATTAATAACTTAATCTAGAAAGATATTCAGATCCATATAAAAACTAGACACCAGAAAAAGATAGAAGCCCCTTCTTCCTGACACAAAGAATTTATTCTTTCAGCAAAAATTTTTTTAATAAAACCTCTCTTCTAAACATACTCTATTTTAAATAATTTTGTGCAAAACCTAGAGACCCCATCTTGTACATACTAAACCATCCCTCTCATTTGAGTAGCATTGAAGTGTTGATACTAACTTAACCCAACCTTGTAAAGACTCACATTTTCCATTCTGTTTATCATTCTGCAAGGTAACTTCAGTTCCCCAAAGTAAACATCTCAGAGATACATAAATCACTTCCTAACAAACAAATATGCTATCATGTGCATACAGCTTACTATTGCCTCCACATAGCATTTCTCAGGATGCTTCTGACCTCTGCTTCTTCATCTCCTAGGAGGCCCATAAGAGGCATAAATATTCCTGAAGAAACCAGGGGAGTGTTTAAAACCCTTCAACAGCTACCAGGAAAGTAAACAAACAAACAAGTAAAACAAGCAGAAGATCAGCTGCCAAAATGGTAGAAGACATGACAAACCAGGCTTTTCATATCAGTCATGAACCTTCTATCAATGAGACACTGCAGATGCCGCATGAAGTTTACAAAGGTAACCTAAATGCTAAAAAACAAGTTTCAGGCTGACACGACCTAAATGAATTTTTAGGTTTCAGCTGACTGTAATACATGTGCTTCCTCCAGCATGCAAAGACTAACAGCTTCCTCAGTGAACAATCCTAGCACTTTTGCAGTGTTAATGTGGTGGGAGATACAAGAGTTAAGTGATACAAGCACTCTACCTCTTCACCCAAGAGTGCTGAAGGAGCTGGCAGAGGAGCTGGCCAAGCCACTCTCTATCATTTATCAGCAGTCCTGGATAACAGGGGAGGTCCCAGATGACTGGAGGTTGGCAAATGTGACTCCTATCTTCAAGAAGGGCCGGAAAGAGGATCCGGGGAACTACAGACCAGTCAGCCTGACCTCAGTACCGGGGAAGATTATGGAGAGGTTCATCCTGAGTGTGCTCACCAGGCACATGGAGGACAATCAGGGGATCAGGCCCAGTCAGCATGGGTTCAT
>NW_009259237.1:1924065-1941108 GCF_000687185.1 Egretta garzetta
GGCCTCTTCTCCCTGGTAACAGATGATAGGACAAGGGGGAATGGTCTGAAGCTGCGCCAGGGCAGGTTTAGGCTAGACATGAGGAAAAACTTCTTCACCGAAAGGGTTGTCAGGCTCTGGAATGGGCTGCCCAGGGAGGTGGTAGAGTCCCCATCCTTGGAGGTATTTAAAAGAAGGGTAGATGAGGTGCTTAGGGACATGGTTTAGTGGTGGGATGTCAGGGTTAGGTTAAAGGTTGGACTCGATGATCTCAAAGGTCTTTTCCAACCAAAGTGATTCTATGATTCTAGCTCACCACTGAGGATCACAGTGTATTTGCAAATATTCTTTGGAGGCTACTAACAAAGCCTGTAACAGTCATAGCACACAGCGATTAAGCACTTGCACTCCCTCTTCTTGCTTTTCAGCAATGGAAGCATGCTGAACTCGTCTTATGTATTGAAATAAAACAGGGATTTTGGGCTACAGGCCGATTATCTCTTGATCAGGGCGCAATGGCTTGTACTAACAGATACAGGCATAAGGAACGAAACAAACTATGGCATTTGTACCTCTTTAACTGTGCTAACAAACCAAGTGCTTCCTCATGCTTCACCATTGACAAATATAAGTGATACACCTTGGCGCAACATCAGAATGTGCAAATTCAAACAAGTGGAACTAAACAGCCAGGGACCCTCTGGTAATGGACAGTCCTCACTGTACATATCATCTCCAGGCAACAAGGGCAAGCCATTTTTAAAAAGGACATTAAAATGCTCACTACAAGTGATTTAAGATTACAGGCTAACACTAAGAAAATTATGATAAGGTTAAACAGCTGGTATGACTTACTCAGAATTTATCTTCAGAGTTAGTAACTGCATTTTGAAGTGATGTTCTAACACCTGAAAAGATAAAGAAACTATTCCCAAGATTAAAAGGCACAGCTGGAAGGGCAAGCATAAAAGATTTATACCACATAGTTTTGGTGGAGAAAGAGGTGGAAATATATTAAGAAAGCAAATGAACCCATGAGGAAAAAAAATTACTAGTATTTTGCTCTGGTCAAATCTGTTTGAACTCTCAGTCTAAAACTTCATCGCCACTTAACATGTGCAAAATTCCACTGAAGACAATAGGACATAGGACATAGTTATATTTTCAAGTGTTAGATCACGGCCTTACCTCCCAAGGAGAGCTGTTTGCTCTGCAGTCCAATTGCTTACTGCTGGGGAAGATACTACTTCTTTCCTTTACTGCAGCCACTATGGTCTCTTTTATACCATTAAGCTCCTGCAAACCTACTATCACAGATGTTTTGTACCATCCAGTACACACACATAGTCATCTCATTTGGCCCAATTTGGTTTTTAATCAGTATCTCCCAAATAAATTCCTTACCGTTTTGAAATGAGGAGCAACATTTTTGTTGACAAAACATGCAAAATGACACATACTAAGTTGAGGATATGAAATAGTCAGTCTGACACCCAGCATAAATCATCATGACACTGTTTAAGTCAGTGGAACTAAGGCAAGATAACTAGCTGAAAGTCTAGCTTACATGCACTTAATCATAATTCTTCCCTTCCCCCCCCCACCAGTTTGGACTTAAATACAGGAGAAAAGTGTATTTTACCACACATTTATTGAACAAAATGTTTTCTCTGAAATATATATTCCAATAAAACTACGTTAGAATAAACCCACTATAGCATCTTAGAAGAGTTACAGCAGTAGAACAGCTGCCAGATTTCAACTGTATGACCCAGGCAAAACCTTAAGATGCTTTCTTGCACACTGTACCATGGAGATTTCACAAATTTCAAAATTATTACATTCTTCTTGTGTTTTTCCTGTCTCCCTTGTGCCAGCACTGGCATGTGCATTAGGAAAAAGAAAAACAGAAACCTGAAAAAAAGGTTGCAGTCCTAAATGATGAAAAAAGCACAGTTGTAGGGAATGCAAGTAGATTCCAGAGAAGTATCATATACAGAGCCTGGAAATAAGGGGGAAGGCTTCTCAATGTCCATTTCTTTTTGTTCTAATGTATATATATATATACACACACACCCACTGCCGCAGAAGTTTCACAGTTCATTCAGCAACAAACAAGTAAGGCATCACAGGAGGCAGGGGCGAGGAGAAAGCTTACCATCTGATCATGTCAACCAAGAACTCACTTCCAAAGAATGATTTCATGATTAAAGCACTGAATGGGGACCCTAGAGATTTGAGTTTAGTTCTTCTCTCTCTCACAGACCCTTAAGCATGTACTTAGGCAAGATGCTACCTTACCTTTTAAACGGAAGGAATACTTTCCAGCCTCTCACCCCTAGTCTTTATTTCTGCGGTAGACTCCTAAGGACAGAGAGAGCTCATACTTAGCAGCACTTAGCATCAACATTTCCTGGTCTAGCTTGGGGCACCAGCTCAGGAGTAGCACAGAAATAGGCCACCTGAATGTACTGTGCTGCTGTAACATTGACCACAGCATCTTCAATGTACCAAAGATAACTTGGAGGCAGTTCTGGGAAATAACGCTCTCACCTGGTGTACATATACAGTTCTCTTTCCTAATCATGAGTCCTTTTGCTAAGTAACTCCTTTTGATAAAAATTCCTCAGTTATAGGAAAAAGACTCAAGAAGGTGGACTGATTGTCAAGAAACTCTCTGTCTCTAAGCATGCAGAGAGCTGAGCTTAACTCTGAAGAATATGAATTACCTTATCCATGTAGTGGCCTCGTTAGTCATGCTCACTAAAGATGATTTTCAATAATACAATGAAAATTGAAAAGAGCATAAATAAATTGAATTTCATATAAGACTGAACACCATAATAGTTGCACTCTTAATCTGATTCAACAAAAATGTGAATTTGGGTCTGACAGCCTGTGTCCATCTCTCAAAAGCAGAAACTATTCATCACTATAAGAAATAGCATCTCTGTTCCAAGTTCAAATTCCAGGCAACTGCCCTGGAAAACTCTGGTTAGTTCTATGCTGAAAATGGGGATTTACACAAAAGATGAAGTATTTAATTAAATAGTAAGTTACTAGGATCTTCAAGATCTATATAGAACATATGAAATGCAGGAACACAGCAAATGGATACGTTTATCCAGTAAGATTCTTGCTGCCTCAACCACATAACCAATTCACTTAATGGTTAAACACACCATCTTAAGAGGAGAATATAATAAAATTAATCCTGACCTCATCTACTAACTGCCCTTGTTTTCACTGATCTTATAACTTTATTTACCTTGCAGTTATTTGAAAAGAAATTTTAAGCCTCTTAAGCTGAGTGCAAAAGAGCACTAAAAGTATCTTTAAAACTTCAGAAGGAGACGGCTATGTAAATATGGAAAGTTTTAGTCAAATTATATTCCGTCACAGAGCTTATATAGAACTAGACAGGTGTACTATTTCTCAAGACTTAAATAAGAATTTAATTTCACTTTTAGGACAGAAAATACATATTGATATTTTCATACATTATACACATAAGGGTGCGTGCAGGTCCATAACAGGTTTAGTGTATTTTGTCAAAATAGGACTGATTTTTCAGTGTGTGCTACTGATCTTTCTGTTAGCATGTTTAAATTTACAAATAAAAATCAAAAGTCAAAGCTGGAACTCTATTCAGACATTGCCAACAAGCTTCAGGGTCATTTAATGTAATGTGTACATACAACTAAAGCGTATTATTTGCCATTTAGAGTAAAAGCATTAGAAAAGGATTCATCAGCTTTCCATTAGGAAATAGATTTAATAACCCGTCTGTCTATAGGATATGTTATAAAATTGCAATAATACCACTGCAGATGCACTAGGAAGAAATAGGAGGGAAGGAGATAGCTGAAGCAAACTGTTACATCATAGTTTTACTTTTTTATTGGTTTTCCATTTGAATTATGTAAAGTGAAACCAAATGTTTTGGAAAGTTCTAAACAGTAAAAAAAAAACAAACAAAAAAAAACCAGCTCTGTAACCTTCACATTTTCATTTTAAATGGGAATGAGTTTGAAATCCTAAAAACCTCCATAAAATAGAATCTCAGGTCTCCATGTAGCTCTGATGAGAAATGTTTCTTCAATTTCACGATATTTGAATGGCATTTAACTGCGGTTTTATTGCAAAAAACTTAAGACCTGAGTCACAAGGCACCTTGTTAGGTTGCTTTTGGTTTGGATTTTCACTTGGGTTTTTTTGTAAATACCATATAATCACTAGTTTCAAATATTAGTAATAGATTACTTCATTTTCCCTTTAGTACAGTTTAGAGGCTATATATTAAACTGCCCTATCCCATGAGTCTTAAAACCTAACAAACAACTCGTTCAAAAGCCCAAGTTCACACAAGAGTGACACACAGATCCTAAGTAGACGTGAACTTAGTGAAACTGTTTATGACCCAATTTCCCAATACTAAAGCTGAGAAAGTGTTTTAGAGGAATTTAAAACCCCCTAATTCATATTTTAGGCTTAAAATATCCTCTTGAAAGAAGGGGTTGAGGGGCAGCTGCTCAAAAATGGAAAAGCTCACTTCTCAAACAAAGTCAGAGTTTCACATTTACTTGACCAAATTTGAAATACCCTTTCCCATCTCAAAACCCTGAGCTGTACCTTCCCCCCCTGCACTAACGAACTCAATAAAATTAAGAATGACCAAGATTGCCATTTTCCCGTCCCTCTTTCTCTTTCACTCTAAATCCTTGTCATCTGTGTGTGTGTATGCATGCACATGAACCCCCTGTCCCCTCCAGTCCTACTCAACTTTAGAAAACATTCCAGAATGATGGAGACAGCGCCTGGGATTTTATTTTCAAAAAGTCACTGAAGCCAAGAAACCACTGAATGCTTCCTGCAGAGGTATTGCTCAAAAAAAAAAAAAAAAAAAAAAAAATTCCTACAAAAAAAAAATTGTCAAAACCCACATTTTTTTTGAGAAACACTTTCATAAATTCTAACTACAGTACTTAGTTAAATTGCTATTAGTATGATGACAAGTTCAGTCAGAAGCTGAAAATAGGTTTGGCAACAAAATATCTTGTACAGAGCAGACTAGAAAGTTTAACCATCCCTCTTTGCTTCCACATATTACATGCTTCAACTCTTGTCCTAAACTTCAGTAACACAACCACACTCGCCAATAGTTGGGATAATTTTACATCTCCAATATATCTTGCACACACACACACAAATCATTCACATGTAAAGAATTTCCTATTAATGACAGGTCATCTTCATAAATACTGTTCTGAAACAACTTTAAATCTGAAGTTTCTAAATCTAGGAGATAAAGGACTTAAGGACTTCATGGTAACAACTAAGACAACCTGCATTTACTGTGTTTCTTTAAGTACAGGCTGTAAATGTACTGAGGACCACCTCAATAGACGAGATAGATCTCTTCAATAGAAGAGGATAAAATGCTCTGGTTCTCCTATAACTTTCCAGCCTCTTGCCCCTAGTCTTTTTCATTCCTGCAGTAGATGCCTAAGGACAGAGAGAGCTCGTACGGGACAAGAGGAAGGACTTCATTTCTGTGTTATGGAATCAGACCTCTCTTAGTGATCTCATTGACAGGGAGCCTTCAGGCAGCCAGCCATTGATAGATTTATACAAGCAAATTCAAGAAAGGTCTTATGAAATACAGTTGCATGTACATTCATTTTTGCCTCATTTTCAGTTATGAGAAAAAAATACAAGATCCTTTTATTGCAAGGCCTAATGCTCCTTCAGATGCAGTTTGTTATGGGATTCTTTATTACTATTTTTTCCATAGTTCAAGATCAGACTAGTTATCTGGAATATATCACTACTTAGCCTTTCCACCATCTTTACTTTTAATTCTGTTCTGTTTAATGTTTGTTTAATCCCGATTTTAAGTAATCACATAGGAATGCATTTTTTTATTATCTTTATAAATACTTTGGATTAAAAAAACAGAAACAAATTATGTTGCATTCTGGGAATTAGGCTAATACTAAGAGGAACTTTCAATTTAAAATATAATAGTAATTTAAGCTTGTTATTAAAAATTGCTGTAAGAGACAGTTGCACTTCAAGATGTTTCATAAATTTCATTAAACTAAGGCTTACGATTACAGCATCTGAATCAACCAGATGCTACAGTCATGAGACATAAAAATCTGTTGAACAAATCCCAAATTTGTTGTTCAAGCAGGACCCCCCTTCAGCAGAGCTCTGTACTGTTTCACGAGCGATTTGTATAGGTTATTATAAACACGAACCATTAAGTGAATAAAATGCCTCATTTATTTGTTCATCACGATGATATGATTTCCTCTCTCAAGAATCTTCATAAATGAAACCTAGAATTTTACTTTTGCCTTTTTATTTTTGAAGAGTCACCACATGTAAAGGGCTTCCCAACAAATCCTAGCTTTTTAGTTCATTATTCAAATGATATGATGGTCACTGACTACCTCATTTTAGAAATACCTATATGCATGCATATAAAACCGAAATGAACACAAAAGCAATGGTTTAAAAGGAGATGCATCAGTAAACTATGGTACTGACCTACAATCAATTACCAATTTTTTTCCAACCAATTGAAACTTATAAAGCTACCCCACAAAATACATGAAACAAGCTACTATAAACCTAGAAAATGCTCAGAGGCAAAGGAGTAAACATCCAGCAGGTAGATAATACAGCAATATTAGCAAAGTTAACATATTTAAAGATGTTTTTGTTACAATATACAGCCCAAAATAGCCAACTCCAGAGCCCAATAAGTTACTGAATACAGCTAAAAAAGAAAAAAGGGGGGATTTAAAAAAAAAAAAAAAAAAAATCACATTCGCCAAGTTATATCTTTCTGCAACTTTTCCTCTTCAAGTCAAACTTTCCAATCAATGATTAAGCAGCTCTGAGACAGAGAACTCACCTAACTAAAGCACTGCCTAAGATGTACCAGTTTGGGGATCAGCACTTGCTCAGATGACAAAAAAGATCTGACACATACAGAACTGGAAAAATGCCTGAATATTTGTAATATCCTGACAGACTGCATCTACCCCAATGCATCAGAAAACTGTAACTACAATGTAAGTTTGCACTGAGGAACACAAAGATTTCTTTTTCCCTTCATTACATATGCATGCTCTATAAATTCTGGGCTTATCTGTTATCTAGAAGTCACAAAAAAACTTGGTTGAGACAAGCTGGTGCAGAGAAGGGCAATTCTAAGATCCCACCACCAGTGCATCCCAGAGCTTCAGCTTCACTAATCCTCCCCCACTTCCAGGGTGTATGCTCTCTTTCCAATGCAGGAAAGACAGGGTTCATAAGGGTATTGCTTCCTGATCCAAGGGGAAAATGACCTCATCCTTCTGTGCATGGTGATGTACGTAGCTGTCATATTGTCTGTCAAATCCCAGCAATTTCATAGTCTCGACAAGAGACAGAAACGCCTCGCAGGCTTGCCAAATGGCCCTGACACTTACAACTCTTACGAACACTAATTCGATATTAAAGTTTCAGCTACGTCCATTCTACAGGAAAGGTCATATTTCAAAAACAATTTTATTCTACATCAGAACACAAGCTGGAAATGCTGAGGATTGCCCCCTGCCCAGCCACCAACCAGCAAACAACAACAATGAAAGGATATGTTAGCCCCAAGAGTTAGCAGTCTCGCAGCTAGAGCATTGCACAAAAGTGATTTTGAAGCAGGAACAGAGAATTTGAGACACCTTAGCATCAAAGGCACAGCACATCATCCTGCCCATTGGCAGGAGTGGGGGTGGGGGGGTGGAGAATTGTACACTTGCATATAAAGGTCAAATAAAAATGTGGATTTTAAGACTGCCATCATACCTGACCTTTGCCGCCCATATGAGGCTTCAGGAAAGAACATATTCTATAAAATAATGGTAAGGCAGCCCTTAAAAAAAGCTTAGCAAAAACTCAGTAATAGAAGACCAATTATTAAGTATAAATCCAGTAGGGAGAGTGCAGCTTTTTCTCAGAACTGCAGTATGCCTGAGATACTCTTGTCTATTCTGCAACACAGGGGACAACTGCAGCTCAGCTAAACATTCGTCATCCCGCGTGCTGACAGCGCCACAGCTGGAGTAGCACATTTAGGACCTGTTGGCTAACTAACCACCAGCTAGCAGGAGATCACAGTGAACTCGGTGCTGCTAGAACTAAATTTCAAGCACTATCCAAAGTGAATAACTGAAGTTAGCTTGATGACACCTATAATAGTTATGATCACCCTTCTATTTTTCTGGTAAATAGAGCCTGAGTGGCACTTAAATCTGCTCTATCTTTAAAGTCTTGTCCTAAGGAAAAGACAGAATTTCAGGGCATATGAATGATCTCTAGCAATACTCTGGTTACAAATCCTGCACTCATCAGTCTGGGTGCACACCACGGTATAGTTACCAACTACCTAGGAAGACACTCAATGAAGATGATAGCAGTTATCTCAGTTGTATGTAGGTATTCAATAATTTCGTATACAAGAACTCTATACCTCACTGAAAAAGATCAAATTGTAAAATTGTAAAATATTCCTTATTAGCAAACTCTAAAATCAAACCCTCGGAATGATGTAGGTGTACAATGAATACTTGAGCAAACAAAAGTGCATTGTACAGGGAAGTCAGTCGCACAAGCCCAGTTGTCTAGTCCAGCAGCTTTTGCAGGAGAGCCTTGATTATCATTATCTGTGTCAGCATGTCAACGGAAAGAACTTTCTGTTTTCCAGCCACTTTTTGAGATTAGCCTTTTTCTTAGAGTGTTCCGCTAATTGTTTTTTCTTCACTTGCATCAGCAGGAGACCCAATTATAGCTCTATCTTCAATTTGCAATAACCTCCTTTTTAAATAGCGTAAGTCACCTTTTCACCTTTTATTACAGAGACAGCATAAAGGTCTGATAGAGAAATAGTGTAAATCCCAAATTCCATTTTTCAGAAATAGGATTTTATAATTGTTGGTCACTTTCCTTGATTTAATTTAAATCACATTTACATCCTAATATGACCTAGAAGAAACTATTTCACAGTAATAGTTTTCTGTATGTAGTTTTAGGTTTTTAACACTGTATAAACTACCTCCTATTTTTGCCAATTAAAATATTTCTTTTTTTTTTTCTCTAAAGTCCCAGTGTCACTGAATCTATTGTCACTCACTGAAAGTAATATTTTTATTTTTTTTTAATAAATAAGTAGGCCATCTATCCTTGGGCATGCAGATTGTTAACCTTGAAAGCTGTTGTATGAGGTTGACTGATATGTATTGGAGGCACAGAGATGAACAAACTGGGGCGGTATTTGGTCGGAGTAAACCCCCAAGATGCTATTAGCTGTGATTTCAAAAAGTCAGCTCTCGCATCCACCTGGCAAATGCAAGTATGCAACAGAAGCGTAGTTCAAAAAAAAATAAACAGCAGTTCAGACCTGCAATTTACAGAATGACGCGCACTATCTACTTTAAATGTATTTGAGAAACGATGACAGTAAATGAAAGGAACATGCTCATTCATTTTGGGAACCTGAATCACCGGAAAACCATGCAGTTTTCATTTTAAAAACAATTTTGTAATCAGTTAATAGCATAATAAATGTTTTAAAATAGCTTCTGTGAGTTGAATCTTTGAGAGACCTGGTAAAAATAATTAATATTATTGAAAAAGAGTTTTGTAAGCTTTGAAGAAAAATGAGCCTTACTGAACTCCACTCAGCACAAACTCTTTCAACTCAAGATAAAAAAACCACTGCACTCACTAGAGAAAAGGAAGGTTAAGAAGGGATAGGACTGAAATCTTTAAGATGCCAGAGGAACTAGCAGGATAGTGCTGCTCTTGCTTTTCAGAGGGTAAATGCTTTGAAATAATGGTAAATGCTAGAAGATGACTAGTAAGGTTGGCACTTCTTCATTGAAGTAAACAAGTTTACACCTGCAGATAATTTGGCTCTAAAATGGGAGACTCATTTCTAAAAGCAGTGCTTTTTTTTTTTTAAACTAGTCATGAAAAGCAGCAAGATGTTTCATAGCTAGAATATAGATTTTCTTACAAAAGGCAAAAGTAGTCCTAATGCTTCCCCTTTCAACCTTTGAGACTTTGAGTCTGACTGAATAGTCTTGACTCTTCTGCTAGCAAGTCAAAGTCCAAGATCAAGGGACCAGACAGAGACTGTTCATAGAGCAAGAATTATCATCCCAAGCTCTGCATTCCCATCCCTGATGGGCTGGAACCCTTTCTGAAATTCAGCCTTCCTGCCCCTCAGAAGCAGAGTCTTCATGCAACACTTTCTGCTGCCTCCTGTCCCCTTTGGCCGTCAGACAGCTAACCTGTCCCTACCTGCTGCAGATCTCAGCAGCATCTTTGTAACAGACGGACATGATTGCCAAAGCTTTCTTCAAGTTATACTTTGATACTGCTGCACTTTCACATCCTTAGGATGCACAGCAGATTAAAGCACCTTCCAATAGGTGCATTTTTATAATGACTAGGAAGAGAAAGATAACAGGAAGGAAAAAAAAAAAAAGTCTTAAAACCTAGCTTCCAATATTTATCTTGATATACTAGGAATCACAACTTAATTTCAGCATTAAAACTGTAGCTATAAATAAGTATTTAAATGCATTTTAGAAGAGGAAAGGTAATACTTTAAAGCCACAGCAGGCACGTAGTGCACACCACCCAAGCCAAGGACTGAAGAACTCACAGGTGCTTCCCAGTTTAGCTGGAAAGAAATGGAGCATCTGGTCTGCCACACCTTCCATTGCAGCCTTTACACTCAAAATACATAATGACAGATCCATAGGAGGGAAAATAATCCTGCAGAGCCTACCATCAAAGAACTTCACTATTAGAGCCACACCAGGATTAGAACCCATATACACTGAGACTGCACAAAAGAAAGATTAAGTAGTTTAATATTTTAATAACAACTTGAAATATTTCAATTTTGTGAATTGCACTTGGGTAAAGGGGGTGCTTTCTAAGGCATCCTCCTCTGTAACACTTACCTGGACTTATTCTTCTGTTCCAGGCCAAACTAATGCAAAATTCACCAAGGCAAGGTCTTTAAACCACAGATTTCCCTGATCACTAGTGGGCAGCAGTTGCCAGCAGTTTCAGTGCAGCTCAGGTTCATGGAAACAAATGTTTCAGGCTCCCTGTGGACTCAGGCAAGCACCAGAGCTCTGGGAACAACCCCTTCATTTTCCTCAGGAGCAGCCAAATAGAGGAGCTTTTTATTCAACTGCTGTATTGCACCTGTTTTCCCCTTTGAAGAGCTTTATTTGTATATGTTATGCAAATATAAGTTAAATATTATTGGAAATACACTAACAGGAGTATATATTTCCTGTAGCTGAATTGCCTGTACTGGCTATAGAATCCGAAAGCACTAAATGAAATTTGAGAGTACAGTTTATGGGAATCAGTTTCTATGCATGATAAACCAAGATAGATGTTATATTCCAACCTGGAGGGAAAAAAAATCTAATTTTCACTGCCACTGTCAGTATAATTAATAAATAACACATATCAGATAGTGACACAAGACAGAAGGGGTCAGCATGGAGAAAGTAACACAAGTAGCAGCAGCATGACGGGGTCTGTCCTACTGTCCAGTACGCACACACCACCATCAAGCAGCAGAGACAGAAAAAAGAAAAAAAAACAGTTTCTAGGCTATGGTGCCGCACTGACTGACTGGCACAGCACATGCACGAGGAACCAAAATAAACATTATAAACCAGAGAAAAATCCTGGCCTGCTCCATGCCCTCAGGTGTCCTCGAGGAAGGAGGGCTTCATAGGCATGGCCCTCCTGACTGGCTATCGCTGTGACTCATCCACGTTAACACCCGAGCTGATTAGGACCGCAGTTATTGCTGACAGGAAGACATTTGTTGACAAGTTTCCGTATCAGCTTCAGGCAAAAACAGAAGCCGCTTTTACCGCCTTTGGAGACAATGAAGCTGGCAGCAGCACACGCCAAGAGCCACCTCAGCACCGCGGGTTTGCTCTGGGGAGGCAAGGCCCAGCTTGGCCCAGGGCCTGCACAAGGGAAGCCACCACCCCACCCAGAGAAACGAGGGCCTCTTCATCTAAGGATGGCCACAGGTGAAAGGCATGAGGCCTCCTGCCCATGCACAGCTGCCCAGCACAGCGTGCCCCTGCCTCAGCACCAGCAGGGCAGGTGGGTTGGGGTTAGGGCCTGGCTTTCTCACCACAGGGAAACAAATGCAAAACGGGGATTCCAGGCTGAATAAAACAAGGTGTTCCACACAAAAAGCAATAGGTTTGGGATTACTGTCACACCCACAGTAGCTGTGGCCCAAAGAGAAGTCTGGCTGGGGGCTGGGGGCAGCCTGGCACCCGCACTCAGGGGTGGGGGGGGCTGCCATGCCCACAGAGCCCAGCACCCTCCTGGGGCTCTGCCACCTCATGTCCCAGCTGCGACTGAGCCATAAGAAAAAAACCTCCTCAAGAGGAGCTCAGAGCTAGGAGGTGAAGCAGGTAACAGAGCAAACCACCCAGATACCATCCACAGGAGCAAGCAAATTGCACCAGTCTATCCCTCCGCTTCTATTACAAATGCAAACAAAACTAAAGGATTCTGGAAATTGCAAAATTTGGGTTAGGTTGCATTTTATTTTGGACAAATTGTCAGCCAACTTTGATACAAATTGATGAATACCTTCATCTACCCTTAACCTATAGTCTTTCAGTGAAATAATTGTGAGTTTCCAGTCAGAGACACGCTCCAGCTAACACATCCTCCTCTCTTCAGCACGCTGGTCAGATAATAACCTCATCGGGTGGTGTATAGGGGTGGGTTACTTGCGGGAAGCACATTCTAAACAGGACATGCGCATAAAATAGTGCATTGCTGGCAGCCAGTAAAGACACCCTCTTTGTCCAAAAGCCTGCATTTATAGAGAAGAGACATCCCCGAGCCATCCCTGTTGCTGTAGCATTGCAGTAGGGACAACAGCGAAATCCCAACAGCACCTTGTTCACAAAAGCTGTGACACAAGCAGTTCCTATAACTCTAACGGGGACTTGTGCATCCAAAGCAAATAAACTTGTCATTAGGTAATCATAAACTAGTGGTGACTTTCCTAAATTGGTGATAGCATTGTGGTATGTGCAATAAATAGATTAAAAGAGGTGGAAAATCCACTGAGCCTAAGCAAAGTACTGCATATGCTGTGGAATCATTGATAGCTACAGATGAGCTGTGGAGCCAGGTAAGCTTATGGGGTTTTAATGTGTGATTAACTTTTGACTTATATCAAAAGGAAATCTCTGTCCAAGGAATTTCATCCATGAATTTTCCACATAAGTGCTTCAGAACCAATGTGTCTGTGTTGTATTTTATTTCCAAAGCTCCCTGGACTGTTCCTGTAATTTCAGCTTCCCCTCAGGGGTACTTTTTCTCAGGAGATCTCCCCGGGAGATTTTGGGTTGCATAGCACTCCCATTTATCCACTTGAGAAATTTGGAAAGAAATGTTTGAGTAAACACAGAGTTTACTATGCACCACGAATAGCACCCTGGGATACACTGCACGACGGCTTTCGTTCACATGGCTCAGCTCCTTAGCACGCGAAGGTGCATTGCTATCCCTGCATCGCACAACATCGTGTGTGCACAGACAGCGCCTGCCAAGGATGTCTGAAACGCAGCGTTCCAGGAAGAAGGACTTGCTGAAAATCCAGCAGCTACCAGCAGGCCAGGTTTTTCTCAATTTTTTCACTTCCTGGGTCAATGGAGCTCCATTATATCCCCAGGCCTTATTTATCAGTCTTCAAAACCACCATCCCAGGATGTCTGTCTCTTCCTTTAAATGGCCAGCACATCAGAAACGCCAGCAGGCAGTAGCTACAGAATGCTGCCAAACACACACGCACGCATGATGTCTAAACAAAAAACCCAGGCCCATAAGGTGAAATCCTAACCATGATGCTGTCATTCTTGCATTCTTTATCTGTGATTTAGCAGGTGTGCAATCCTCTGTGTTTGTGGTTTTGGGTTTTTTTTAACAGGTGGAAAATGTCATCTTGTCATGAGAGATTCGATGTAAAACACTCTAATGCTCTACTGCAGTGGTTTATATATCTCAATGTTCATCACCTAACAATAGATAGAATAGCTTTTTCTGTTCTCTGAGCCATAATTTAGTTTGTCAGTTACTGGCAAATACATTTCAGTGTTGCACCCCGCAAACATATAAAAATATCAAATGCATTGTATTGTTAATAATATGGTTGTAAGTCATTCATGGCAATTAAACATGCATTACAATTAAATCTCTTCTGACCATAATGATGTTCCTGTTATGCCATTTTATTATTGCACAGTGAAAAGTACAAATAAATGTATACCCTACAAGAAAATGTGATGAGGTGTACTCACTTATTTCAAGTGCTTTTAAACGTTGTCCTTTGGAAATTAAACTGCCATAAAAACCTGTGATACAAAGATTTCACACACCCCAAAAATTCTTTTTTTTCTTTGTTTATATTTCTTGACCCATATGCCCAGTGATTTCCAGTTATATTCCAGTACTAGATATTTTAGCTAATAGATACTTTGAGCTTTGGCAGGAAATTTTTAACTGTCATTTCCCAGTTGAGAGAATCAATGAAATTATAGTACTATCAGAATAGCATATCTGAATTCACACCCTCAGCGAGCAATAGTGCTTTGTAAGCATTATTTAACATTCTGTTGGTTTTGTCTTCATAATCTACTTTCTTCCCTTAATATATTGTTATGTTGCCTACACTAGCAAAAGCAGGAAGTAAGTAAGTAAAAAACTTAACCAAGATTTTGAGACCAAAACCCTTTTTCAAGGGATAGAATAAAGAAAACTTACTCCTTTCACTGGACCCAATACCAAGCATTTCTTTCCAGTAGTTCTGGTATTAGATATGCAGAAATTTCTGGGTAACTCGCATTTGAGAAGGAGGCAAAAGTTATTTTTTTGAGGACCTCAAACAATTTTTTTCTTTCTTTTTTACTGGAGTTCTAATGCACTTTACCCCACGTTCTGGAAAGATTAATTCAAAACAAAATAAGCAGAGACAAGGAGTACCAGAATGATGGAGGAGCTATTGTAGAAAGTAAAACCTTTGGCGTGCGCAGTCTTAGCAAATCAAAGGCTAAGAGTGTTATTTATAGAGGGCAGTCATATCCGACTGGAAAAGTGAAACCAAACCCTCCAAATACTATACTTTAAAGGGGGAGCTGGACTCAGTTGTGAAAGGAGCTAAGATGCTGCGGCTGCTAGTTATTGCCAGCAAATAGATCTATTGCCCCACGAGGCTTCTTGTAGTTCAGTGTTTGTCATCCCTTGCCATGATAGTGGAGAGCTGATTGACGAAGTGGTCACAGTGGTTAACGGAGGGGACAGAGCCAAAGTGCAGTTTCAAGGTGAGCTACCTCTGCAGGACAACAGCCAGATGATGTCTTACCACTCAGGTGTAGGCTTCAAACAAAATGTTCTTTTTTTTTTTTCCTAAACTGCATTAATTACCCAGACTTGCCTTGCAGGGAACATTAGTTAGTCATTAAAGCACAGTGGTAGGAATCATAAGGTTGGATACTCTCTTAACTCCTTCAAAGCTTTATTGTGGTTTTTCCTAATCTTCATCTGCGCCACTGGAAACACTATTTTGCTGTCTCTCACAAGGGAGCTAGCGGATAACTGAGGGATTATTGAAATTACTTTCTGAAAACTCTCCAGGCACCTATCTGCATCTGTAGATGTCTAAAGGCATTTAAAACCTGGCCTTAAAGTCCTCCAGGTTAGTAAAGCATGGCTAGAGAAGGGCTAAAGAGGTGCAAAGTATTATCTCAGTTATTAAGTATACAGGTTTCCTTGGATACAAGTCAGGCTAAATCATGCTTTTTATTTTGCTATATGCTAATAGGCTTTTGCAAATTAATTAATGAAGGAATTGGGCATACTAAGAGAATTACTTGAATGATGCCTGAAGGATTACTAGTTTCTTAACTTCATTTGCTTGAAAAATTGGAAGAAGGCACAAAATGTCAGGTTGTGTTTAAAAAAAAAAAAAGTAGAAAAAAAGCCTTTTTTGTTGTACAGAAACAAGGAGAGTCACCAGAGAGCTTTTCAGCATTCCATGTTATTCCTGTTGCTAAGGAAACTTTCCTTCATCTGTGCTCAGTAAGGCATCCTCAATAATTCCTCCACAGAAGGATGGCATTACGGATCAGTGTCAGAAAAATCAGCTGACAATTAGCCAGAAAACTATTCACTGCAAAGTTTTAACAGGAGAGTTCCCGATTTCTTTTACAAAGCCCAGGATGATTTGTAGTAGGGAGGAGCCTGAGGAACTATAGTAAGCCTGTATGATCACTCTCATCCCAGCTGAATTTCCTTCCAGAAGCAAAATAGAAATAAACAAGAATGACACTAACCCTCTGGCTTGGATTTTGTTGGCGTTGTCCTATTAGCTCACATCCTGTACACTCTTGATTATACTTTCTAAAAGAAAAAGCAAAAATCTCCCTCTCAAAAAGACATACGTGTTCTTTACTATCATCTCTACCCAAGACACCTTAAAGAGAGCAGGAAATAAAGAAATCATCAAAATCCCTGTACTTTCACTATCTCTGTTGCATGTGTTCATTTTCAATCCATTACACACGCACCACCATGCCTTTCAGTGCCGTTACTCACAGAGCAAGGTGCCACTTACCATGAGAAAGAGAGCACAATTGTCTCTTATAGAAATAACAGGTGAGAATGTGCTATCTAATTTATGTTGTAAGATTTCTTACTCGTTTCCAGCAAAGCTTTCATTATGTAAGTCTTGAAATGCAAGCTAGCGTCTAGCTTTATTATGCCCTTTAATATCCATCAAATATTCTAAAAATATATTTCCTGAAGGACTTAGGAATCACGATTCTGCCACGTTTTGTGATACAGTAAGGAAGGGGGTCGGCCGCTATGGCGCAGCCCGGCGCTGTCTAGCTGACCTCTTTTCTCCAGCAGCATTTCACCACAGATACGTCAAGAAAGAGT
>NW_009259237.1:1941122-2002115 GCF_000687185.1 Egretta garzetta
AGTGGAAGAAACGGGGCTCATACAGCATGACCCTGCTCTGACATACTTTCCAGAGAAGGCAGCTCCCAGCAATCACTCGCTAGAGAGGATTAAACCTATTGCTTTACCCTGTCCATTTTGTCTAATAGTCACTAATAACCTTATGCTCTGTGCTTTTGTCTAATTGCTTTTTAAAGCCATTTGCACTTTTGCCTGGTGTTAAAATATGCACATTTTTGGTCCCAGTAGTGTTGCTCTCATAGAAAATGTGATACAGGAAACAGTAGACCAAATTTTCATTTGATGTACACTTACGTATGATAAAAATGAGAAAAAGGAAAGACTACGAGACCCTTTCTCTTTCCTGAAGGGAAGCAGTGGCTGCCTTACATTATGCCACTTGTAGTATTCACTTAGAAAATACTATGCCTCCTGAAAAGGGGATGAACCTGGTATGCTTTACCCTCCTGTTCCTACTCCATGGCACGTCTCTGCTTTATGAAAATTTCTGGTCACACTTCCACCATCTTTGGTAGAAAGTCCACTTCCATAACAAGTTTTTGCCTTCCTCTTCGAAGCCATTTGTTTTGGCATACAATGCTGAGATATATTGAATATATCACATTATATGATATATATGATATATTCATATATATATATCGTGTACATACATCAGATATGTATGAATGCTGAGATATAGTTCACTTCTACCCTTAATCACCCAATGCAACCCAACAGTATTCATCCTAGAAGCTATAAGACTCTAATGCACGCAGAACTGGTTTGCATCTTTAGATCTGGATTTGGACTCACCTGATGCAACTTAGGAAAAAGGCATACCTTTCCAGTGGCGTACTTCCTGATGAGATTGTTCTTCATTTATATAAGGGATTTCAATAATATTATTTGCCTATTGAAACTCCTTTGTTTTCCAAGATCACAAGTTTTTTTTCCTTAACAGCGTGCATAGCCTTCAGTAGGAAGGCTGTGCGTGGGATTTCAAGCCATAGAATCATAGAATGTTTTGGGTTGGAAGGGACCCCTAGAGGTCATCTAGTCCACCCTCCCTGCAGTGAGCAGGGACACCGCTAACTAGATCAGGTTGCTCAGAGCTCCGTCCAACCTGGCCTTGAATGTTTCCAGTAATGGGGCCTCCACTACCACTCTGGGCAACACGTTCCAGTGTTCTTTCTTGTTCCTTCTTCATCTCCTGGATGAGAGCCCAGGAAACAATCTGAACATCTCCAGCACCAGTATGTGACCTTCTATACTGGCCTGTTGAACGTGATCACAAAATTACTTCTCTGGAACCTGCCAAAACAAGTCTTATGCTGTGGTGTATAAAACTGTAAGTAATTCCCTCTTTCCAACAAATTGAGAACCTCAAAGGGATACCATTTCTTTTCAGATGGCTTAGGTTTTGCTCACAAAACCTTAGCTTTCATCTTGGTTAGCAGTGAATCTGAAGGAACTGAAAACACTAAAGTATTGTGGTATGTCTGGAATATGAAAGATACATTCTGTTGCTTCTTTGATGTCTCATGAAAGAAAACTGAAAGAATACAAATGCAATATCATTAAAACACATTACTAATTCGGCAGGAATGGAGAGGCTTGTGCATTATAAATTTTTGCTCAATACTACTTCAAACTATGATTTGTAATCTATTGAGGAAACTGTCATGAATAATGGGTTTCAAGATGACAATGAATTTTAAAACTTTCTTGAGTGAAATATGGATGACAATTTTTTACCACCATTTTGAAATACCTTGAAGTGGCAGTTGCTGGTTAGAGAACAAAAAGCCAAATGGCATGGTTTAGATATACAGAAAACTGAAGATAATGATGCATGAAATAAATGGAGAAGAATTGAGGAAAATACTGGAAAGTGGAAGTGCAGAAAACAGTTTGACCCACCAGTGAGCCTAGTCCTATTTCTATGGAAATGAGCTCGTTACTGCTAATTTTTTTTAAGCTCCTAGTTGATTCGTGAAGTGCTTTTTGAATTCCGATAAGGGCTTCATGAATCACTGAGAAAAAAAAAAACATTTGAACAAAATATCCAGAGTCAAATGATTACCAACTCCCATAGATTAATCAGCTGAGTACTTTATATAACAGAGCATGCACTAGGAGAGCCAGCTTTTTCCCCTGGTATCATAAGTCTATAATGTTTCATTCTGCAAAGAAAAGGGATCATGCTTCTGAAATCTAATTCTGGACGGTTAACTCCATCCAAGAGCCTATATTAAATAGGAAAGACATCTTTGATTTTTTTTCCCCTGCTGTTTCCATGTTTGATCTGTTTTAAAAATCAGCATCATGAGAATTGGCCATAGAATTGCTTCTCGTTCCTCAGAAATAAGAGCATCTGTGGTATTCATACAAATGGTGCTTGCACATTTGCAACCAAGTCAGTATTGGCTGTAGGCACTCCTAAGCAGGCAAGGGAAATGCCCGAGGGCCAAAACACTGGTTCTTCTTAAACCTTCAGGATGCTGAAAGAAAAATCAAATAAAGCAATGATTTAAATCACAAGTGAGCTTTATTTATTTTATAAACCCAGCAATTTTTAAGACTGTTTATAGACATGAACAGAGTATATGTCTATGACAGCCGTATTTTAACTGAACAATGCTGAGTGACTTCACACGTTATACATGCAGCATCTACACTGAACACCTTTTATTAATTCTCTAAACACTTCAAAAAGAATGCCCTTGGCAAATTCTGTGACTGTCTGCTAATTTGCCTCATACTAATTTTCAAGGTGTGCGTAGGTCGTGAGCATTCTCCAGCATGCATCTTGTAACTATGCACTTACTAGAAATTACACAAAATAAGTCTGCTCCTATTGCATGTAAGTGCCATGTGCACAGGCCATGCTGTCCTGCAAATGTCCATTCTTTAAACGGTTACGGGACTCTGCACTGTTAATTGCAAAATGGGTTAACTGATATTTGAAGTGCGAGTATTTGGATTGGTTTTTAAAAAATACTATGTAGAGATGGATGGGCATATACACACACCATCCTGCAGTTATAACAGACCTTAGATTATTTTCATTTAAGATCAACAGGAGGTTGAAAGATAAATTTAATGATAAATTACACTGGTGTAAATAAGAAAAAATTTGGCATATATGACTCCACTGAATTGGTACAGATTATACTGATTTAATTTTTATAGAATTCAGAATTAATTTTGGAAGAAGGTTATAAAGTTATAAAGCATTCTGTTCTTCAGTTAATAATATTATTAATAATGCAAAGGTGGTACTTTCATTGTATATATTCCCATACATTTGGGCAGGATGTGAGACACCAAAGCTGCTTTGTTAAAATACTTCCAAGGTTTTCTTTTTGCATCTTGCTTTTCTGCATTTCTCAGGGCACCAGAAGCATAAAGAAATCAGCATTTGAAGAAAAACAAAGGCAGAAGATTGATGTGGAAAAGGAAAATATCAAAAGCTATTTCTCCTAGCGGTGAAATCTTAAGACAAAGTTGTAGAGGTGAATACATCTTTGGAGTAAAAGTTTGTGTGCTCTGCTTATGAAGTGCAAAGTGAAGGTCCAAAAGCCCTCTATTTCTGAGACTTACACTCCCAGGCTTTTTAATTGCATCTTGATTTTTTACATTATTGATGCTCATTTCATTTCCTGTTTCCCTCAAGGGAAGGCTATGGTGTAGGATGGAAGAACAATTTATTATTTCAGTTTCTTTACAAAAAGATAAATAATAACAAAGATTGTTTTCTCTTTGTTATTTACTTCCACTTACATTTGGGAATAATGATACTTCTTCCTATTCAGTTCTTTGAATTCAAGATGATGAAAATCCTATTCAATCTAAATTAATATATAATAATATCATTACAAATTAACAAAGATCAGTACTCCCTTAAGCTAAGTGCAAAACAGACGTAGACCAACAGTTGTCATTCCAGAATTTAAAGGAGAGGTGAAGCACAGTAAAATGATAAAAAGGAACTATCTTGTTAGTGCTGCCAATCAGAAATGGGAAAAATCTTCCTTTTTTATTTCTTTTAATTATTTATATGGGGTTATTAGAACAGAGACTAAGAGGATGTAAAGACAAAGAATTCAAAAAGTGAAAAATGAAATCACTGGAAAGAGGGGGAGATGATCCTGGGAAGGAGATGGAGAGTTTGAGGTAGAAATACTCTAAGAAAGGCTGCTCGAGCAGAAGGGAGAATGTCCAGAAAAAAAAAAAAAAAAGCATTGCTGTTGCATCTCAAATCGGGCTATGCTCTCTATGTCCTCTCTGATAGTTTTGGGTTGCCAAAACTATGCTCACAGCTGTGCTTCCTAGCTCCAGACAGACAACGCCATCTCAGGTCAGACTCATCATCACAAAGTTTTTAAAAAGGTACATGGAATATTGAGTATTTGAGGTGTTTGTAATTGGATTTAAGCACAAAAAAATATTCAGCACATTGTATCATTTCACATTGTAAAGACAACATACAACACACAAAGTCGAGTTAGAAGTTTGATTTACAGATTGCACAAACACTGTTCAAGTGACAAAGGTTACCTGTCCTTTCCTTACTGAAGTTCTTTAAGTTCTTTTGTATAATTTTGTTTTAAGGCTAAAAATTATGTAATGCAGAAAATTCCAGTGATGCAGCTTCATATAACATATAAGGCTCACTCATTACTGTGGAAAACTAGTCCAGTTCTGCAGAAGAAATTTCACCAGCAGAAATCTACTTTGCGGAATCCTACCCAGCACAATACAGTAACTGGAAGAAGAGGATCCAAGCACTCTTTGCATGGCTATAACCCTTTTTACTCCAGAAATTGAAGTAGTCAAACCTTATTTTCTTATTAGCCTGCACATTTCTACTAGTAGTATATATTAGTTTGCCTTTTTCAACAAACCATCATTTGATTGGATGGTCATCATACTTTTACCATTTTGGTTTCAGTATTTTAAAAATACTAAATCATTAAAAGTTACATTAAAAAGGAATGCTTTTGTTTTCTCCTACCTAAAAAGAATTAAATCATACAGAAATGCGAATGGTTCATAATTCTCTGTCCCTTTTCTCTCCAGGCTAGAATCTGAACAGGGGACAAGCTCGTATGGGAACTCGAGCTTTGGCCAAACAAACTATAAAGCTGGTTGTGACTCAGGCTGACATTCTCGTTTAGTCCCCAACAGCGGCACTTAATTTTCTTGAGGGGGCAACACAGTTGCCATAACGCAGACGTCCAAACTCAGTGTTTCCTGACGGCTACAAGTGTTCTCTAGTATTATGGTTTACCAATACACATCTAACTAGTCACATGACACTAGTTTTGCTTATTTAGAGCTACTAGGTGACATTTAACAGACTTGATGCAAAGAGAGTAAATAGCTTCCTAACACCCCTTTTCTAGGAAAGCAAGTGTTTCATGATTACAACGTGTGCTGAAAGAGACTTGACACCCAGATAAAGTAATCCTTCTGCTATAACATATTTGATAGCTCAGCCTTCACAGGTCTCAGTAAAGAAGCTTTGGTTTCTTCAAAGAATAACTTAAAAAAAAAAAATAAAAAGTCTGTGCTACGTTAACATGCCACAAAAATAAAACAATAGAGCTACTTATTCCCACTGTAAGCCAAGATAACGCTACTAATGTACCCACGAAGAGCAGCTGCAAAGCTTGGCCCATCTGGAACATTCAAGGCTACTATATGCTGTACAATAAGCCAGAAACTCTTTATTAGAAGAAATATTTACAGAGGTGCCTCAGTGGTGTTTCCTTGCTGTGTGCATGCGGTGTATTAGTCTTCCGGATTCCCTTTCCCCCCTCCAGGATAGACACATTCATGTTTACATTTTTAAAAAGTCGTAGAACAATCCATGGCCAGTCAATATAAAACCACCAGAAAAATAATATGAATTGATCCAAATACACAGGCCTGATAAAGTTAGTGCCCTGGGTGACTACAAAGACAAAGCAAACCAGTACTCAAGTGGTTTTCCTTGTAATTGTACTGTGCCTTCTCTGTCTTCCTCAGGAACCAAAAAAAAAACCAACTGCATTGTCAGTCTCTATGCCCTTTCCCTTTGTGGATTAAAAAGCTCTACTGTAGTTTATTTACACTTCTTAAACAAGCATGCTGAATTAAGACCATTTACGCAAAACCTTTTTTTCTGTAATACTGATTAACAGTACTTTCATCTAGAAAATTTTAGACACGTTTTACTTTTCATCATATTAATGTTGACAGACCTCCTTTATCAGTACTTTAATTAACAGCAGGTAAGGGAGGCAAAGGGAGTATGACATGCTATTACTTCTGCTTGATTTAAAGTCTGCTTGTGAGACTTTCTCTCAACTCGTAGTTGAAATTGTCTTATCTCATGCATTCCCTGGATTACCGTTTCATGTAAATGTCATTTTTGCTGTCCAAAACATTAAAAAAACTCACACCAGTGCTATATAACTACTGTCTCTTTCTGAGAGACATGAGGGAAGCTGTATGCTTTTGATCAAAGACAAGATCCCAACTTCAAAGTAACACCTCATCTGTAAATATATTACACAGTACTCTTAGTAAAGAAAGGGGAACTCCTTGATTTCAAATAACCTAAGGCTAATACTGTGGGATTTGCCTGCATTCACAGAGTTTAATCTTACTCCTCTGAATACTTAAAGAAAATTAGACAAAAAGATTAGAAAGACCCTGGGTTCTAGTCTCCTCTTGTATTAGTAAGTCTTATAGACTGTAGTCTGATACTTCATTGAAGAACACCCAGCTTATTGCAGACTGAGAAAAGAATGGGGAAACATTACAAATTTCAGAAATATCAGAGATTTTTTGAAAACCTAAGTCTGCCTTCCAATGACAGAAAGCAGTGGCTGTACGCCTGCGGATGCTCTACCACTAATTTGGTTGGGAACTTCTAATATTTTTCTGTATCACCACTGGAGAGGTTTTCATTATTTCTTTCATTGCTGCAGTCTGGAAAAGCAAAACTAAATTCCAGATTATCTTCAAGGACTTCATCATTTGAAAACACTGGGAAAGGACACTAAGTTATTTCATAATACGTTAATCAGCAAGGACCATGGTGGTATCAGGTCATACAAATAATATTAACTATTTAAGAGCCAGCTACAATGCTAACATTTCAACATGCAAAGAAACAGTTTTGAGTGGGCACAGAGGGTTCAATTTTATCGTCAACTGACAGTATAAACAGCAGTGCAAGTGTACAGATATCACTCTCGTCTGTGTGTGGTCAAAAGGAAGCAGCCTAACACAGTGTAATCAATGACACTTTTCTGCACAAAACTTTTTTCCCCCAGAAGAAAAAAACCCCATAATTCAGTGATCTAGGTATGGTTTATAAATCCTATTAATCGCATTACAATTAAAAAAAAAATAAATAAATCCAGCTAGCTGAACGAAACAAATTTTGGTTTTCAGAATTTTAAATGTTGAGGTTATTTTAAAATGTCCTGTTGTTTTACTAAAACTTCTTATGTCTCTCAAAAGTAGAAACAAAAAATTTCCATTTACCTGAATTGAATGTTCAATATGATAGAGAACTGTAGAAGCTGTTATTTCTAGTTAGGGATTAAAACCTCTTGAATGCTCAAGACTGTTAACAAGCTGAAACAAGTCTTCGTTTCTCCTATAAGGTGAGCGCCTTCTCATTTTCACTAAATGTATTTGCTACAGTAAATGCATAGCAAAAAGAGCTGAGTTCCTCTCTGAACTTGAAAAGGATCAGTTTCTCCTAGATTTCTAAACGAATATTTTCACTACCAAGCACTATATTCCTTAGTCAAAAGTTCAGCATTACTGCCCATCATCTCCTTCCTTCCCCTACCATTCACAAAAGGTTATCATCATGACGGGCGAGGGCAAAGCTCTGTATATGATCTCCAAGGTGCATTAGGCTGGATGCATCCACATTGCAGTGCTCTGATGTCCCCACTTCCCATCAGGCACCCTCACAACCTGCTCTTTGGGAGAGAGGGGAACTCAAGCAACTATGTCAGCAGCATTACAGATGATTGGGCTGTACAGTAGAAGATGGAGCCAGGAATGTACAGCCCCAGCCTCTTCACATCACAAGTAAATGCTTGTTTGTGCTATGCATGTGTGTCTGAGCATGGACCTGTGTCCAAACCACAGACCTGTCCAACGCAAGAGACCTAGGGCAAATTTGACCCAAATAAGATGGTTCCCATCCTTTCTGTATCAGCACTGCTAATCTAAAGTAAAACTTTCCTCAACATGAAAATGCATGTGATCATGTGGCAGCTTTCTTGTTAAAGGCCTGCTGGAGACTAACAGCCATGGAACAAGACAACACAACACAAGCCAGTAAGTCCTACAATGCTTGAATAAAATGTGACCCTACAAAGATGTTCTCAATTTACACAAAATCAGATCAGACACTTCCCAGGGCTCATGCTGCAAAGACCTGACAGTAACTGTTTGTGCCATTAGCACAGAATACGTATCCTTTAATATGCTTGGTTGCACCTTGCCATCTCTGTACTACTGTCTTGCAGTGAAACTCCCACAACTTCTTGACGGGTGAAAAATTAAACAGTATAGCAGACATAGAGGGCTTTTGCAGTTTGTACAAGCTCAGACTTAACTGAAAAGCTAAAGGCATACCTGGAAACACTTTTAAAATATATAAAATTCATGAATACTTTTCAGTTTGCAGCTGAGACATAAATATGTGTAATGAGCATGTAACAGACATCTTACCTCTCCAGCATGGATATATATCTGCTGTTTCACTCTCCCTTGGAAGCAAAGTGATTTAATGTGCTTTGCTCAGTAAGTCACCCTCCAGCAACATAAATTTGATTTCTGCTGCAATCAAAAGAATTTAAACAAAATCACCTATCAGCTCTCCCTAGGTTCATTTATCCAAGTGTCCATTTCAGTCTTTATTTTCAATACAGAGAAATTAAACAAGGTTTGTTTGAGGCAATCTTTAAGATTCTCTAAGGATAGGTGCGAAGACTAGTCTTAGATGGCCACATCTTTCACATGCATCATATTCCCGAGTCTATGGTTATAAGCAGCTCTCTGAGTCGCTTTCCCAGTTATGCTCATTTGCATCTCTCTCTCTCTCTCCTGAAAGCAAAGGTCTGGCAAGGAAAGGAAAGATAGGGGACCCTCTGTGTTCCTTACCACTCTCCCACCATGCCCTGCACGTGCCATAGTCAGAAGTTTCCAAAAGCATCAGTCTCCAAGTAAACAAGGAAAAAGAGCGGCAATGTGCTATGAAGCAAATTCAGCTTTCAAAAGATATATTTTTCATTCTAAGCCTGTAGTTGAAGTTTTAAATAATTGCTTGAGCAAATTTGTAGGTCCAGCCTTGGTGATCATTCAGCAGCAGTGTGGAATTACAGAGGAGCTAGACATTCTTAATTTCCCTTTCCTTATACTATGGCTCACTGCTTCATACATCACATATAGTGCATGAAAATAATTGCAAAACACACCCTTTTGCTCAACAAAATAAGTTTTTAACCATCCTGCTCTTCACACAATATTCAAACCATCAAAGCTCCTGCTATTTAGTTTTGTCATATGACTTATTAAACAATGGAATCTGAATATTTTCCGTGAAAGAGAAATTGGAAATCATATTTCTCAATTCAGACATGCATCTTCATTTGTACAAGCAGGATGTGCACACTTGTTAATCCAGTGTAATAGTGCCATGGGACCATGATTTTTCACTAGTCATTAGTGAAGAAAATTGTCTAGCAACCACTGACTGCTTGCACAGAACAGGTCACAATTATCTTTTTCCATTAATATGCTACTGTCATAATGTTAAAATACTAAAAATCAAGGACATCTTGATGGATATTTGATAAGCAGAACAAGCTTCTTTTTTCATCTAGATTAGTAACCAAATTATTTATTTCACTCTATTCACAGATAATTTTAAACAGCATTTCTAATAAGTTTTAGACAAATATGTTGAAAATTGTGTCTCGTATTTGAAACTGTACAACCTTCAGAACTGCCTACACTTAGCAGCTTCTATTGTTATACGTTCACAAATTTTCAAAAAAACTTACAACAAGGTGCTCAGAAAATACTTTTTCAGACAATGTTTCGTAGCACTATCTTAATTTCACCAAATTTACAGCTTCAGGATGTACCATCACATATTTTACTCCAGAATGAGGGAGGCTTACCTGTCCAAAGAGATCATGTTGTACAGGTAGCTGGAGGAAGGAGGTCAGAGCCCAGCTCTAAAGCAAGGAATTTGAACCTGAAATTTTGCACTGGGATTCTCAGGATCTGGTGTCTGACAACAAATTCAAAAAAGGTATCATCAAGATCATCAAGCAAATGGAAGATAAGGCTCTCAGATTTGTAAGATCCTCCACCCACAGCAAAAATATCCTTTGAAATCTGGGAAACTGTCTAGCATCTGCAGAAACTGGAGGCTGAGAAGTCATCTGTGAATGCTGAAATCAGTCAACTCTGTTTCAGTTCAGAAAACTAAAGCTGAAGTACCTAGGGTTTTGTTTGTATGTTTGGCTGGTTGGTTGGTGTGCTTTAATGCCTATTATTCTAAATGTTGTGAATCATAATGAAAACCTTTCCTAAATTAATTTTAGCCAGAATTTATCTACCAAAGTTTGGGATCTCTCCGTCAAAGAGAGGCACTATATTGGAAAAATTAGGTCACTGACTTGTTTCCTAATTGAACATTGGAGAACTAGGCTTCCATTGCCTAGGAACTCAATGCCAGTCAAGTAATTTTCCCCACCTCTCAAACATCTCATATTCCATCTCGCTGTAACAATGAAATAAGAATATACCTGACATTTTCCACAAGTATTCTGCATCTGTTTTCATATAATATTTTACCCCCAATTTGGATTACAATTTAGCTTAATTGTACCAAATTATCAGTAGGCCATCTTTTGCTTGAAATCTTTTTCTTCTCTCTACTGTCATTTTTACAGGCAGCTCAGCAGATAATTTTATGCTACTGCAGTCACACAAGGCAGATTCTAATATTGATCTGAATTTTCCCCTTGAATATGATTTGCATTCTTAGCCTGATCTATTTTTTTTTTCTTCCCATAGAACATGATTTACATTCTTATGTCTGGCTGCTTCATTTTAAAGCCATCTTGAAAAAGTCTCTTTCTAATCATCCTTCTAAATTCATATGGGAATAACTCTTCCTACCAATGCTTAGGAGAGGAAAACCTCAAATAAATTGACGCTATTTTTGCAGACTATAATGACTGGAAACTGTATTTGTTGATGGAAATTAGAGACTTTTTTATAGCTTACTAATAATCTAGCTCTGGGACAGCTAATTACTAGGGATTGTCATGTCTGAATACTGAGGAAGTGCATTCAATCTTTCGGCTGGTCTAAATAGGAATAAACCAGAAAGATCAGCCAAAGACCATCCTTGTGGCATAGTAGTCTCCGGTATTAAAACTTGTTTCACATAAAGCAAAAGAGATACATTTTCCACAAGCAGAAAAGACGGGTGAGCCAGAGCGGAGTTGTGACCCTATACTTTGCAGGAGGCAGCAAATCTACCCCAGAATAGTCATTTTGTGGGACTAGCAGAGTATCTTGCACATCATCAGAAACTGCATCTCAATGGTGCTCCTTTCAGTTGTACCCTCTGTCAGGCCTCTCATCCATCAGCACTTTGAGTGGTACCACTTGGCAGAGGTACCTGCAAATCCAGAGTGTTTACCTAAATAAGCCACTTTCACTGCATAACATGCCCTTAACCATACCAAAAAATTGCAGCACATGCATTTAGGTAGGATTTCTTCATAAAAGAAGAACTCTGGGCATTTACAGGACAATTACTTCTGCCATGAAACAAATTATTATACAGTGCAAGGTATTCAGAATTTAGTTTTAAAGCACGAAAAGAAAAAAGCAAGTATTTGGCTACTGCTATACTACAGAGCATTTCTGATTGTTTCATATATGTAACTTCTCATTACTGTTGTTCTGATTATTATCTATTTCTTTGTTGCTTTTCGATCTGTATTCTTGCTTATGGAAGTCTTTCTGTTTCTTTCCGTTCTTCCAGAGCATTTTCTTGGTCTTAAGCTGTGGTAGCCCATTAGTCTGTGCTTTTGTTTCCTGGTTCTGTGCTACCTCTTACTGGATGGAGGTCATATAGATTTTTTTAATTTTATTTTATATTTTTAGATGCTTGCTTTCCTCGTTATTTTAAGGTGCTAAGTAATTACTCTCCTCTTCTAGCGATCATAACACAATGAATAGGCTGATATTCTACAAAGGTCAGTCCTTTGAACAGTGTAGTACAATCATGGGAATAGAAATGAGGCAAGTTAGCTACCCTGATTTCTCAGTCTAAAGAAACAGCATATTTCTGAAAAGGTTTTCAACCTATTAATCAGATTATCAGAGGGACTTAGTCCTCTGGAACACTGACTGCTCCTCAATACTTCTTTTTTATACTCCATATTGCCCCACTAGTGTTTTTCACTAAATGATGTCAGTCAGCATCCTCCTTTGTCCTCACCCTCAAGTTCTTTCCTGTGTCCTGCAGTTTATCAATTAAAATGTTACAGAACAGTGCAGAACAGGAACCTAAACATGGACTATTAAAACCAAACAGAAATCCTGTCATAAATAGATAACCTTTGGAATTAATTTGTTATGAATATAAACTATATATCATCCAAAGTTATATTTTTATTTGTGCCTGTATCATGTAAGTATTTGTTATTTGGCACTGGTGTGAAAGATTCATTTATTAACAGTTCTTACCAGTTATGTCAGTATCTTTCACAGCATCTTTGGAAGATGCCTGTGCTTTATACAGCTAAGATCTTTTGTTCATGAGTGGATTCATATGTCATTTCATACATGATTTTTATTTATTTTAGATATCTATATGTAAAGATGGATATAAAATACTAAAAGTCCAGCAGCTACTTACTTTAACCTGGCAATGTAGAGTTGCCATTTGTATTGTGTGCACCTGTTTGTAAGGAAATCCAGAAACTCTGGAAGAGTTTTAATCCATGCACTTGGTAGCCTCAAGTGTCAACAGATCTGCATTAGTGGCACACCAGTGCTTTGCCAAGAACTGAAATGCTGAAAGTCTTATGGCACTTCTGAAACCATCACCGACACTGAAGTAAAAGATTTGACTCTTGAGATTACAATTCTCTTATGGCACTTCTGAAACTATCACCGACACTTATGAAGTAAAAGATTTGACTCTTGAGATTACAATTGCATGAAGGAAAAAACATAACCCTTTTCAAGACAAGCATAACGTAGGAATAATATCAGAAATAGCTCTTAATTTGATATGATGCATGCATGCTATGCTTATGGATGGAAGATAGAGTCTAAGGCCCCAATAACTAAATACTCATTTTCGAGATTTTGAAAAGGCTTTCAAGTGCTCAAAAGTCTGCTGCCGTTCACCTTGTAGGCTGTATGTAAGCGTCTGTGTATTATACAACATGACTATATTAGCAGCCCGAGGGCAGACTAGAAACTGTCAGCTGAAGGAGTGAATTCTCTTCTTAAGGCAAATACATAACTGCTGTTAATATTGGGATTCTCACAAATATGCCACAAGAAAAAGGAGTTGACCGGAGAAGGGAGGTGTGAGAGACAAGGCATAGGGTTATCTGTAAGATATGCAGTGATAATTTTGTTCTTGCAAAAAGAGAGAAGAGTTACGAATTACTACATTAGAAGATGTTTAATAACCTTTAAAGTAGGAAAGGAGAGAGTATGTAGAAGATGCTTTCAGTACGAAAAATAAATTAGGTTTGACACACGAAGTCATTAAGACACTGAAAGGTAAGCTATCTTAATTTGGAAAAAGCTACGGATACTGTGTATATTCCCTAAAAATCACTTCGCTCTGTTCCAATGGTAGCAAACGTGCTTCTGGGAGGTGCAGTTAGAGCTGCCACAGCTTCAAACAGTTACTTTCTAGTGCTTGGCCTCCTTTCTTACCTTCTCAACACAGAGCTTCCTGCTTTTGCACACATCCATCACAGAGTGACTTTTTCTGGTTCTATTCCTAAATTTCATCCATATGACCACAGCCTATAAATGAGAGGATATTAATTAAACAAGAATATCAGTTCAACTGTTAGTCTAGTACAAGAGTTCAAGCAAGGACTTCATATGGGCTTGTATGACCACAGAAATACAAAGGAAAAGAAACTCCTGGCTTCTGGTATGAAGGAGATTTTCCAAAACCTCAAGAAATTGAAAGGAGGTTGAGGGAGCTTATAGCTGAACTGCAACACTGTACTAATGAATGCCTTAAAAAATACACAACAAAAAGCAGAGGTAGACACAGAGAGCGTGCGAAGAAATGTTAAAATGTTCTCCAAACAAGCCCCATAATCATGAATACAGAGCAACAGAGAATTTCATATTTAGACTTATTCAAGTTTCCTGAGTCACAAATTAGCACTTTTAAGAGCTTATCTTTTTCCCAATTGACTTTAATCAAGTGTTTCAGAAGCTGGAAAATGTTTTAAGTGAATAGAGCTCTTAAGCAGAGAGTCCAGGGAACAGAATAGCAGCTATTTTGTACTCTCTTTCAATGTTTTTGATTTGCTTTTTTCTTTGTTGTTGCATTTTTATGGTTTTCAACACAAGTGAAGCACCACAGCTGTAGGTTTCACAAATAAAAAGAGACACACAAGGCAGAAAGAGACCCTTGCAGGGGCAAGTTCAAGCAAAAATTTGAAATAATTTTCTTGACAGTGTCAAGCTGATGATCTTTTAAGTGTTCACTTTGCTATTATCTCTAATGCACTTCATGTAGACAAGAGACTGATATTCTGCAAATGACAGAATCCCTTTGTTTTCCAATATACTGTATGAAAACAGAGTCACTCTTACTTTTTAAATAATACCTCAGGAAAAAAAAAAAATCAACACACTTTATAATGCAGTCTTAAAAGGGCTTTAGCCAAATGAACTCAGGCAACCCTGGCTAAATTTTAAGGCAAGTGGTCTTGGAAAATTTGATTAAAGTCTCCCATGAAACAAACATACCTTGTCTATACCTGTATGGCAATGCAGCATAGCAGGCTCATGAAGTATTTGTTCTTGTTATCAAATATATTGAGTTGTATCTGAATACGATCTCTTTAACACACTGTCATTAGACCTTTCCCACAGTGCCTTACAGTGCCTACTTAATTATCATCTCACACATCTGTCTACTCTCCGTGTCACCTACTGTACAATACCACTGCCTTCCCCTCCTTTGTGCTGGAGCTGTAAGCCATACGCAGCTGAAGCCATGTGAACAGTCTTTCTCGCTTTTGCCTCTGAATGCTGTACTTCTACCACAAAGTCTTACAAATTTAATTAGTATCTGCAAATAATGGGAAATTAATACTTGCTACTGATACATAATGTGAGAGCTATCAACCTACTGTTTGCTCAGTATAATGCTATGTTATGATCCTTCAAACTGAACTAAGCTGATGGGAGCCAGCCTAGGCGCTGATCAACTGGATCCAAGGACATGCTCACAGGCTTCTCCACGCACATTTCTGTCAGTGTCGTGACGGACTGTGCACTCACTCTCTTTAAAATGTGATTCCTCAGAACAACTGTGGACGTGAGTGCAGCCAGCCCAGCTACTGAATGGAGATCTGGGTTTTGCCACTGTGCTGCTGCTCCTCTTCCTCCAGCTGCCTTGTTTCAGAAAGAGCAAAATCCTGGCTCCCTTCCCTTCAAACCCTTGTCATTCTGTGATTCTGTGATTCCTTGGGCTCCTGCACTGATGGCACAGCCACAGGAAGCCAGTTTACCCAGAGAAGCAGTGCTCACCAATGGGATTCCACATTTTCTTCAGAGGCTTTCAGAAGTGTAATATATGAAGGTGGAGTCTGTCACTTAAGCTAAAATAGACGGTTACAATTTTGGATGAGATGTGACAGGTTTCCCTGCGTGTCTGCACACTCCTCTGTGTGTGCAATCACTTTCAGCATTTACCATAGCTCTGCTTGATCAAACTCCAAAACCAAACTCCCTCTTTGCTCAGATGGTGTTTTGCCTGACCAAATTATTCAGGATTTTGCCTTAGTCTGTCTCCCACAGAAGTGAGAAAGTTTAGACATCAGGTTGCATCACACTTCCACTGATTTTTACGCTCTTTGAGCGTTACCAGGAAAAAACTCCTAAAACTAAGGAACTCATAGTGGAAAAATCATTATTATTACAAAAAAACCTGTGTTTTCTAAAACCTTACCTGTAAAACTACTTTTGAAAAGGTTACTTGCTCAAAAAATATAGTGCCTTTCATTAACTTATGGGAATAAAAGTAGGTACAGAGCTGACAAGATTAATGACAAGGCAGTTCAATGCAGTCACAGTGCCCAATGGAGATTAGGTTATCAGAGTTCCAACGCTGACTTGAGAAATATTTTTTGAAGTCATTATGATTTAACAATTAAACGAAAGATTTGTTTGATAGCTAGATGCAGCCAGATAAAAAAAGACATTCTGTTCCAATTACGCCTTATTTTGACTGTAACAGATTAACAGCATACTTTGAGGCATTTTTATATCCAAACCTGTAGAACTGAAAGTGAAAAAACTCAATTCACCAACTTCACTACATTCAAAAAAGAATACCGTGTTCTCTTTCAGTAACAAATGTGCAAATAATCATGACTTTGAACTGAAAGGATGAAAGATACACGTCAAAACCTGGGAATCAGTGATGATAATTTCCAATTTTATCCATTTTAATACTTACACAATATTTCTATGATGGTTTTCAAATATTTTATATTGCCTGCATTGGTATCTATTCTAGTAGTTCTAGCTAACTACTAGTTAGTAGAACTAGTTCTAGCAAACGTTCATCCTACTGATTTCAATGGCAAAAATCTTCTTTCTTTTTAAGAGTTATTCTTTATTAATTGGGTCTCTTGATCCTGACCCTGTTAATTGTTAACAGCAAAGGGATCGAGAGACCTGGGACTGTGTCTGATCTGAGTTACAGCTATTGAATGTGCTCTGAATATTTCATTATAAGAATTTTGCACCGAGAGACAACTTGAAATAGCTATTATTTTTTTCTTGCCTGTACTTCCCATTGAAGGTTTAATGCTTCTCTCACTCCTTTCTCCAAAAATGACTCAAATTCACCCCCCAAATTGTTTTTGAAACTTTTCCTATTTCTGAAAATGTAGAATGGACTGGATATTTCTGTTGCACACTTCTCTTAAAGTACCATTATTAGATGAGTATTAAAATTTTTTAAAACTACGGAGCTTTTGATATTACAATTTATGTATTTGATTTTCCCACTATGCACTCTATATTTCATTATATAATTTTTCTGTTTTACTACTTCTATTTTCCAAGTGCTTCCCCAACAGTTCCCTTTTTTTATTAAAAAGGTAGTATTGTTAATATGTAATTTGATTGGCTGATTATAGAGCTTGACTAGTGAAAACTAACTTTCCATGGCCCTCAACAGAAGCTGTATTTCTTTTTTCCCCATACAGACCTTGAGAATTACCTTGGTGAATGAGCATGTGCTTTTAAGGAGAAAGAATATGATCTATGTATTTGTAGTGGATAGTTTTTCATAAGCATCCTAAATATCTGGTAATACAAAGTTGTATATAAATCAGTGTGGGCTGAAACTAATGTCCTATCTGGCAAGTAGTAGAGGATGTTCAGTTACAAACACGAATTTTTCAAATTTTGGAACTGTTTCCCATTAATTAAAATACATTTTCCATTACCTTGTTCTTTGTCAACTTGTTAATTATGTTTATATTTTTCTGAGTCAGTCACAACAGCTATACACTTCCTTTGAAAGATAAAAGTTGGTCTTTTTTATAAATTTATTTGCCTCAGGTTTGAAACCTTATAGAAAACATCAAATATTCCAACACTTGACAATAAAATCAGAAGTGGCAGTTTAGAATATTTATTCTAAAATAATCAAAAGAGTTCTTTGATGCATACCTCAATAATTATTTACTACATTTTACTCTTATAAATGTTTCTTTGCCTTACAAATGCAATGAAAAACTCTTAAAAGATATTTCAAATGAATAATTCAAATAATGACTGACAATATAATTGTTTATATTTTTTCATGTTGGCGCATTCACTTTATTCCTTCAATTTATAAACCAAGTTATCACTCTCTGTGATATTTATAAAAGTTGAATAAATAAAAGAAACTTTGTAAAGATGTCTTGTCTTTTTTTTTTTCACTGTATTCGCTAATCTGCTCCCATTATTTTAGTTCTGTAGTTGAGAACTTCTGGTACACTTGTATACCACCTTTGTTGGGATTTCAGCTATACTAAGAAAATACATAAGCACTGGCAATTAAATTGCCTTATCAATTTTCAGCAGCTTATTAAGTTGTTTTATTGTAAAGGAAGATTAGTGTCTTCCGTAGAAATAGGAAAATACCCTAAGTAGGAGTCCATGGATTAAAGCTGTGATATCTTGTACAAACCCACCTTCTGAATGAATTCTTAAAGAGATAGAAGTAAATTGAAGTGGGAATGTAAGGATATGAAATAAAATAACAAGATGAACAAACAAGAATTAAAATACTAACATGGAATTGGAAAATCATACGTGCAGAAGAATCTCTTAGGGAATGAACTATGTATCTTGTGAAGCAAAACAGTCTTATAAAAAAAAAATTTAACAAATCCATAAAAAACAGGACAGCCATAAAGCTACAAAGAGAGATTACAAACTCACTCAGAATAAAAATCTACTTGAAGCAAAACAAAAGGATACAGGCAGATATAAGAACAAAATAAACAACAGTAGCAAAGGAACAGCTAGGAAGATAGGAAATGGAGACCAAGAAACAGAATTATGGCTTACAAGGACAGAAAGGACTTTGAAGTTATGAGCTTGGCAGCAGCAGAAGCAGCTCATATAAAAAAGGAAATATGGACGGAGGTGCTTTCATGTCAGCAAAAGCAGTCTCTCCTTTTATCCTTATTTTCCTGTATTGTATTAATGGCTATGGACCAAATTCCATTCAGAATAAAGGGTAACTCCCAAGCTGGAGATGCAGCACACAGCTCCCGTAGCGTACTTCTCACAAAGCCCACGTGACTAGTGCCATTCCTGACATTGTATCTTAAATTACATTTTGAGTCTAGAACTACTCAGGCTTCCCAGAGCTATCCCACAGTTCAACACCAGATTTGAGAAATATACAGGCTAGGTTAGCTAGTATGTGTGTGAAGCAGTAGAGGCATCCAACACAAAGATGTGTAGTTACAAATTCATGTTATTCAGAACATAAAAGTAAGATCAAATTTGACCACTGTAATCACTAAGTGGAAATTTGAATTAGACCAATATCTAAGTCTATAAGAGAGGCTTTTGACAACAGAGATTTTAACTCAACTGTCACAAGAGTGTTACCTGCCTAAAAAAAATTAACAAGTATTTCTGAAGGCACTTTTCCTAAACAAAAGCCTCAGTTTGGAAAAACAGAGCCTAAGAAATGCTTAACTCATTAACTGTTGGGAGATAAAGTCATATATTATGGCTGTGAGGAAGCTGAATGAATAGCTGAGTTTCAGCAAATCAATTATGATTAAATCAGGATGAAATTGTAAAGGGAAAAAGAACTCACTACAAAAAAAAAATCTCCTGGGATCAATGCCACCTTCCTAGTTTTCAGCCAGACAGTTATGTTTAAAAATATTTTGTTCGGGATTCAGACATCTGCTTTACTCTGTGTTTGTTTTGCAGGTTTTGTGGTAGAGGGACTGGCAAGGGATGATGTCTGCTGTTTAAAATTCTGGGCTGCCTCAGTCTTCTTTGTTTTCAATTTATGAACTTATTTAACTGATTAAGAAAGATATTTAAAAATTTGCTAAGGTCTCACTGTAATTCCAAATAAAATTAAGTATGTGCTTTAGTACTTAATGGAATGAAAGGAACAGTCGCTCTACTGTTTGCTTTTTTGTTTACTGTAGTCTTGTACTGAACCCAGTTTGTTGCTTTTCAAAAAAATACATAGAAAACTTTGTTAATTCAATTAAGGAGCTGAAAGCACACAATAAGGCAAAGCAAAACATCGTCCACAAAATACATAACCTTTTTCTTGTCATTGCAGCAGCACTACAAGGCAAAAGGACAGACAGGCAAAGGGTGGCTATCATTTACAGTACCACTGCATTCTGGGGAAAAGACTTTTAGACGGTCTTGATTTCTGAGAGAAAGTAAGTTCAAAGGGCAGAAGGTTGCTTAAATTGATCTCTAACTACTAACACGAGAAAGGAGGAATGTACTGGACAAAGGGGGAAGTCAAAACAAAACTAAATCAGAGGAATTTATATGTTGGTAGCAAACTAAGCTGCTATAAACCCCTGCCTAGTAAGGGTATTAATACAAGTGCATATGCTCTGTTGGGGAGGAACTTGTTCCTCTCTTAAAAGCTAAGAACTTCATAGCATTTATATGTTCTGCTGCTCTCATAAATGATGCTTTGTAGCATTGATTCTGTCAACACAGTTCCTAATCCTGACATTTTCTGACATTTTCCATTTTGTAAAATAAAAAGTTTAAAATTTTTAGCTTTGACCTTGACATAATGAACTGATGGATCACAGCAAGGAAATGGAGATAGTATGATCATATTTGTTCCAATCTTTCCTTCTGGTGCTGTCAAAACTGCAGATTAAATTATAGTTTTTTATCAGAGGTGCCTGGAAAATGGATATTCTTTTCTATGGTGGGGTGAAAAATCCCATGTACAAACATTTCATCTTGTATTGGGACAGAAGTCCAAATATAAAATAATTCAGGAAGAGTTTCCAGAAGAAAACACATTTAGGAACAAACAACTGGGTCAATTTTTTTTTTCAGCTTGCCCAATTCAACTACCACCCTACAATCTAAATTAATACCCAATTTAAGATCTGGAGAACTTCCTTTGGTGTTACGAATAAAGCAAGCTGTTATGCTGTCTCCTGGACAGGCAAGAGCTTGGTACTTTTAATACCTAGAACTTGTTTCCTACTATTGCTAAGCCAAGTCTCATATTAGCTTTGATGTGTTAGAGCAAGTCTTGTGTTGCTAGCAATCATTGTGATCCAGGGCAAGTCACTAGAGTGCTTATGCAGATAACACTTCTCATCAAAAAATAATAATACAGCTAGGAAGAATTTGGAATAAAATGTCGAGGTATTAAAATGCATACAGTACTAAGAATTGTCTACTCCGTGTGATTCAGGGGCCAATCAAGCCTGATGATAGTCAAAATGCAGAGGCAAAACAGTTTCTCTTCTCTCCTTTAATCCCTCTCTTACTAATAAAAGCACATCATAAAAAAGCAGTGACATATAAAAACTTTAAATGAAATCATAAAATGCACAGATGTGATACAGACACTCTTGTTTCTGCCTTCTATTAGTTAAAACAAATGTCATTGCTTGTATTGTAGGACCTGTGATCAATCAGATCAACTTGGCTGACAGTATCACTTCATATAATAGAATCAATTAGCTATGTTATCTGTGTCTTTTCTTTGGACAATCTCAATAGTAAAAGGCATAAGAATTGAGAATGGGAAACAAGTCACTTAACTTGCTTATAATACTGTTTCATCGTCATATTGCTACACATCCTTCTCTTGTTCTATCTTTACTCCCTCCTTCTTCTTAGAAGATCATCTCAGAAGGGTTTTATGTACTGAAATTTAAGCTTCTATTATTTTTTGACATATATCATACTGCCTTCACACATTGTACAGATTGAGGCAACAGTCATGGCCAACACCTAGATAGAGCAAACAGGCAGCCAGTCTGTCTCAATCACCCAGGTTTAAAAGAAGGTAAGGAACCTAAGCTGTGTCTGGGGTAGCATCCTTTCTAACAGTCTGACAAGCAGTTAGTAACTGACAGCATGATTTATTCTTTCAAGGCAACATCAAGAACCATAGCAATGGCCATCAAGAACATCAAGAACCATAGCAATAAACCATCATCCTGTGGGATCTCCAATGCATCTGGTAGCACAGCTTACACATAAATTGGTCATGAGGCACGCTTCATCAGAGTAACTTGAAAAAGGTTTTGCAGGGATGTTGATGGACTCATATTTCACCTATAAAAAGGACTTCCCAAATCACTGTGGCTGAGCTGCCATGAATATCTATTCCCAGTGGGCTTCTGCAGGAAAGTAAAAGGGAATGCTGGAGGCAAAAAGGACTGAGTGACAGGGGATAGAGTGGGGAAGGGCAAGAGCTGAGCAACTGGCAGATGGAAAAAAAGAGAAAGTGCTACAGGCTAAAAGGTAGGAAGGAGCTAGGAAAAGTGAAGGCTAGCAGAGACAGATGGCTAGTAAGTATGCAACTGGGAATGAGATGGTTGAAAAGGTTTAAAGATTTGTACTGTCCTTTAGCCATTTTGAGTTCTTCCATGGGTTTCTCCCACATCAAAATCTAATTTGAAGGATTAGATCTTGGCTTGATAACATAGACCTTTCTTCATGTCTGTGTAAGATTATTTGTCTCCTCGAAATAATTTTAGATAAGTAGATATTTGCAGATCCTGTATGAGCCAACAGAAATACATGTGACTAACCCAGCTCAGGCTGGGCACCCTCTCTCCATCCCTGTCACCTGCTCCCTTCAGCAAAATGAAAGGAGTGCACTTCAACTCGGCATGAACCTCGGCACATAGAGCTGGAGGTTGGCAAAGGGTCTGAACAGAGGAAAGAGGTATCAGCATTGTAAGTAAGGCACTCCAGAGATGCGTTCCACAAAAACAACTGTAACCTTTTGACAAATAATCTGAGACTGAGGTTATCTGTAAGTTTCTTTCATGAAGAAATCTATAGAATTGAAAAGCTGAAACAAGGCAAAGATCTTAGAGCCATTTGTCCACTCTCCCACCTCTTCAGACAAGCCCAAGGACAAGTCTGCAAAAGGCTGACAGTGCTGATTTCAATGTTGCTTATCTTCAGCATGATCCATATTGGCAGTTTTAACTTAAATCTACTGCTTTGTCTTCCAAAGAGGGACAAGTGCTTTAAATAAATCTTCTCTTCCTGTGCTCTGTGTTAGCACTTCATTTTCTCTAAACTGAGTAAAGAATCTATCCTGATTTAACAGACATCTGGGAGAAATGGGAGTAACAACATTGGTTGTGAAATCTTCAGGACTGCTGCAGAACACCTTGTAGCAAATGTCTTGGGTCAGTCACAACAAAGACAGATTTTTCCATGCTGCATACTGGTCTCTTCGTGTCTTAGTCAAATCTTATTGGAGTCAAAGAAAATGACCTGGACTGGACCTTTTGCCTGTCAAAGACGGCTGCTTTCCCACACTTTATAAGCCTCATATTTCTTTCTGGTTCCTAGATAGCAACCAGTAAGTGAAATTTGAGGAAGAGAATTCAAAACAGATTATGTCTACCTGCATTTTCTCAACCAGCTTGGATAGCAAAACCAGCTGTTTAGAGTCATCATATCCCATTTGTAAAAATATACTATCCAGTGTAGTGAAAATCCCTGAGAACTATTTGAGTTTAAAATATATTGTAAGTAAAATTCAATGTCCCACAAAGGGTAAGTGCATGACTACGTCATGAACATGAAGAAGACAACCACATTGCGTTGTAAACAGCCATGTCAGTGGGAAAAGGCTGTTTGCTTATTTTTATTTTCCCTCTAAAACTGCAACTGTCATGTAAACTCTTTAGTAAAAAGATCAGAGATAGTCACTAAAGTGCTAGTCAGAAATGCCAGGCACTGCAGAAATCAGAATTTTAATTTGAGTTTTGAACGGAATGAAGCCTTAACATAGCTCTTGAGCTATTTAAATGTGGAAAAAATTAGCTGAATGAATGAAAAGAAAATAACACAGCTGGTGACTATTTAAAAAGGAAGAGCGAGACTGAGTTTTTATAAGTTCAAACAGGGATGTTCAGAAATAAGTTCTTATAAACTATGCAAAATCAGATGTTGTACAAATATACAACTGTATATCTATTTATCTCCCCAGATCAAGGCTTTGACAATAATTAATCATAATGAAGGTTTCTCCAAGAAAACTCAAAAATACTTAACTCTGAAAGAGCCTGCAAATGTTTGGTTAAGTTCATATATATATATATATTTATACACATACATTTGAAAGTAATTTACTGCAAAGTTCTTCTAGAAGCATTTCTTCTTTCTGTACATTATTTATCTTCACTGAATTATTCTGTAGCATCTGGGAAGACTAATTTAGGCAAAGAAAATTTCCAGTTAAAACCAACATCCAACTTTTTTATAGTTTTTGGACTCTAGCAAGATAATAGCTACTCAGAGAGTACAGACTGCTCCACCCTCATGCTGGGCTGACTCGCAGCAGCTGTCCAACATATGTCTCTTAGTTCTTGAGTAGTTTATTTTGCCATCAGAACATTAAAAAAATGTAAAGTTTTTCCTCTGCAGGCAAAAGACTTAAGGGGGTCAGAATCAGCATATTAACCTGAGCTCCTTAGCATCCTGCACACTTACAAATCTACCTCCCTGAAGAAATGTTTTCCTTTTTGTACAGAATCCCAGCATTGTTCAGCAGTTAATCTTGCAGGAATGACGCATCTATTTTTTAAAAAGAGAGAGAGAAAAATAAAAAGGAGGTATAATAAACTCAGAAGCTGTGCAGATTAAAAGCTCCAAGCCGTTCAGGCACCAATAAAACTGAAGGGCCAACTGAAAGTTATGCATCTGTCCCTACAGTCCTACTAGCTGTCCTTTCTCCCACTACTGCCAAGACTATGGATAACGCAGCACCTTTTGTTCTAATAATATGTGTAAGAGTTCTCTTTGCTTCATATTTTCATGGCTTGTATAGGTCTGCTTATTTTGATGTCAGAGTCTCTTATGCAAGCCAAATTACTTCTTTTCGTGGTAAACCCTCCAGGGCCTGGCTTGGGATTTTTTGATTAAAAGAAGTTCTTTTGTAAGCTTAATAGGTTTGTAAAAGTATTATCTCTAATTTTCCACTTACTCCTTACAGGTTAGCATGGCCCCACAGAATCCTTTAGTGGTAAACAGTTGGACTAAGTCCAGCTCTAGATTAGCTAAAAGATGAGGAATGAAAGAGAAACTAGACTGCTAAAGTTAAGTCTCTGCTTCTGCCCTGAGACAGAAGTGCAGCCATTCCCATTCCTGGCACAGGATCTTGCCGGTCCGTTGTCCAGGAAGGAAATCAGGACCACGCTTGCTGCCTGTCAGCCAAGGGCTGCACTTTACCGTGGCTGGAGGTCACAGTGTATTAACTCATCCTGAAGATGTTAACTCATCTCCTCTCTATCAAAGCAGAGGAGCATTACTTAGGAACCTCCCAAACCAAATGGGAGTCTATGCAGTCTTCCACTCACCTTCCACAACAAGGAGTATTTAATGCACAGCTGCTTTTATTAAAACCTGTGCACATTTTGAATTCCACCCCGAAAGTATTTATCCTAGCCAGTGTTTCTTAAAACTGTTCAACAGGTAGAATGTTCCAATATGTCACAGCTTTAAAAGCCCAGGTTCCTGTTTTAGACTCTCATTCCTACAGTATTGAGTCTAATCATTTCCAGTACCACTGAACAACTTAATAGGCTGCAAAAACTTGATAAGACAATGTAATTGCCAGCTTTTATGTATATTCTTAAAATAGCTACTTTCCTCGCAGAGGTTGTACAGGATATAAGTGTTAGCAGAAACAATTAAAGAACTGAAACAATAGAAGCAGATTAGAGAATTATAGCGTGCAAAAAATATAAAAAAAAAACCTAAACAAAATGTCCTTATTCCTTGTCTTGCATAAACAATAATTTCAGATACTGGAACAAACTACTCAAAACCAGAAAATCTCGTTCACTATGAATAATGAAGATAATACTTAGCAGTGCTACAGGAAAAATAGGTATAAAGGAGCTTGTATCAGTTCAGGCAATTGAAGTTCCTGAAATGAATGAACTTCATCTTAAACATTTCAGGTGTTCAAGCCAGTGGAAAAATACAGTCATTTACTTATTCCAAATATTGGTGTTCAACACATCATCAGTTAGAAGGTACAGTCTTTATTGTAAATTATTTCCATTCCCAGTGTTAACACCTCGCACAAGACAAGACACCTCCTGCTTGTGTTAAAGACCCAGCCTTGTAAATCTAGTGCTGTGATTCTGTCTGTAGCAGGTCAAAGAGAAATTCATTGTTTCAGGTATATCAAAGAAAATGCATGGTAGCACTCTCACATCTATTTTATACTAGTAATACAATTTGAGTGACTTTGGGGCTTGCCTGTATACACCCTTTGGCAGATGCTCCCCTTTCTTATCCAAAGCCAAAATAGGTCAGCTCCCTTAAATAATAATACAACTGTGAGAACACAATTAGGATTACAGAACAGTGGTTTTCCTCTAATCTCGACTACTATCAATAAAGTATATTTTCTTCCATATATCTCTTGATCACATTTTGATATATGCTTTGTAGCAATATCATCAGGAAGTAATATAGGTTAACTGTTCTATTATGCAACACATTAAAAAGACAGTAAGGTTTTTTTCAGGGCAAACAAAGCGTAAAAAAATAAAAGGATTTGTAGCAAAGTGATTTGGAAGACACTAAATTAATCTTACACTCCAATCAATCTGCAAATGAAAAGATACTTGACTCAATCTGTCAGCAAAATCAAACAGGTACCTGATCAATTCAATGGAAATCCTTTTATAAACTCAAGCTACAATGAATACTATAACCTCACTTGAAGAAATGGCATGCCTTATACTCACATGCATGGTAATAGGGAAGAAATTTGAAGTCTGAATGCCTGATCAAGGCATTTCTTTTTTTCATGAAAGGAACCACTCCATTAAGTGTTTAAACAAACAGCACTGTTCTATCAAAGGATGAGACCTCTAAAATAATGGTCTGCAGAACTCCCCATGAGAGAATATTTCTAGGTTACAGGACTAGACAAATTCTGAATACCTGCTCAGTGCAATAAATCTCAATAAGAAGAAAAATTATCAAATTAGGAGGAAATTTCCACCAGTATTCCTGCAGATTTCCTGTAGCACAAATTTATGCTGTTGGGATAATCAACATAAAATCTTATGCAGCAAAGGCAAAGCAAATGGAACCACTTCACAGTTCTATCTTTGCTTACCTGAAAGTCCGGGTCAACTTTAAATTTTTCTAGTACATTTGATAATTGTGCCCAGGTGGCCAAGAAGGCCAATGGCATCCTAGACTGGATCAGAAATAGTGTGACCAGCAGGAGTAGGGAAGTGATCGTGCCCCTGTACTCGGTGCTGGTGAGGCCGCACCTCGAATACTGTGTTCAGTTTTGGGCCCCTCACTACAAGAAAGATGTTGCCTTGCTGGAACATGTCCAGAGGAGAGCAACCAAGCTGGGGAGGGGTCTGGAATACAAGTCATACGAGGAACGGCTGAGGGAACTGGGGTTGTTTAGTCTGGAGAAGAGGAGGCTGAGGGGAGACCTGATCGCCCTCTACAGATACCTGAAAGGAGGCTGTAGGGAGGTGGGGGTCGGCCTCTTCTCCCTGGTAACAGATGATAGGACGAGGGGGAATGGTCTGAAGCTGCGCCAGGGCAGGTTTAGGCTAGACATGAGGAAAAACTTCTTTACTGAAAGGGTTGTCAGGCTCTGGAATGGGCTGCCCAGGGAGGCGGTAGAGTCCCCATCCTTGGAGGTATTTAAAAGAAGGTTAGATGAGGTGCTTAGGGACATGGTTTAGTGGTCGGGTGGCAGGGTTAGGTTAAAGGTTGGACTCGATGATCTTAAAGGTCTTTTCCAACCAAAGCGATTCTATGATTCCATGATTCTATTCTATAATTAGATCATTCGCTACTTTATGCTTCCAACTGCTACGTTACAGAAAGCAACAGCGTAACCTGATACATTAAGGATGTTAAGCTCTTACTTCAATCAGAACCAGAGGTTGCAAAACAGCTGCTTCTTAAAAATCAAGCTGTAGATGGAATGAATGACAATACTGCAGTCAAAGCTAGGGCTCATCTCTATCCACGTTAGCTTTTACCATCAAGTTCAGATACCACTGAAGTCTATTAAAAAGCATCATGAAAAGCAGCAGTCTAGCTGCACGTCTCATTCAAATCCCGAACGGGCTTTCCAGTCCATGCTTTTCTCAGTGGTCCTGCAGTTACTATGATACTGAATCCCAAGCATTTTCATTTAAAGCTGTCTCAGGTTAGTCCCTCCTGTAGCTACGCTACAAAGTGGGGCAGTGTGACAACAAGGAGCTTCCCCGTTTTTCCCTTTGAATAATGACATTCCTCCTCTGAAGGAAGGGAAAGCTGGCCCTGAGCCACCACGGAAGGGTGCAGGGCTCCCGAGGATGCTGCCCTGCCATGCTCCTCCGAGCAGCATGGCAGGCACTGCCTCTTGCAGAGGTGACAGCCTAAGAATCAGCCACTACCGAACACAAAGCCACAACAACGAGGAGGTTTCCTCCACCTCAGCCGCAGCCTGGATGTGCTTCGTTCTGGCAAAGCAGGCATGCACTTCACATTTGACAACTTCACTTTTAGCTGGAAGCTGTTCAAAAGACTGCACACAAGCAGAAAGCAGAGGGAGGAAAAGCAGAAGGACATAAAAAAAGGCATGGGGATAGAATTTAAGATAAAGGTTGAGGACATTCCCACTAAGAATGAGGATGTACTATTCCATATTAAATACATATGCTAAAACATACAACTCATTTGGGAATGAAACCTCACAGAGAGCTCAGGCACTTCAATGGAAAATGCTCACTGACTCCGGGGCAAGGTTTTGCCTTGGTTATGTCAAACAATAAGGTTAAAAGCCTGACAGGAAGAATGTTGTGTCAGATGATGTCAATCCCTTGGCTTAGTTCATACTGGAAATTAGGTGAAGAGGGTATTCTAGGGAAATATCACCTCCCTTCAATATTAGGAGGTTCTGGAAGCTCACTGAGACACACAAGAGCGCAAGCACCTGCTGTGCTTTTCCTGAAAATTTGTCATTTGCCACATGGAAAAAGGAGACAGACAGAGGGAGGGGAGGTGTTGAGTCCTAGCGTGGGTAGTTGTATTGCTGACATTTAGCAACATTAGGCTGACTTTCATTGCTGAAAGTGAGCCAGAAAGGCTCAGAAGAAAGTTTGCAGTATCTGAGAAATACTGCAAAGAGAGAAACTAAAATATTAAGCAGAGCAACACAGAAATTGCTATTTAAATGACAAGCAGATACAGAGTTTGGAACAAGGTAACTATGGGAACTTCTTCCATTTCTAAGAGATGATTGCAAATCAAGGCCATGGCCCACTGCTCAGTACTTTTATGAAAATTTGTAGACCAGATTCTCAGTTTGTGTGCTGACTTGGCCCTAAGCGAACTCATCTTGATTTACACCATGTAGCCTTAGCACATTATTAGATTTACAGAGATAAAAGATATATGCCACAGTGTTAGAAATAAGTCAGTTTATAAAAGTTAAAATGAATAAATAAATCCAATTTCAGAGCAGCTACTGATCTCTGAAGGGTATTATAGCTCCAGTGATTATGATGGCAAGTAATGATAAAACATGCCAGCAAACACAACAGACATGTCTGAGACTACCAAACAAAAATTCTGTAATTTAAGTTCCCCCATTCCCTTTTGATACTGTCTCCTCATGTCTAAACAGGTGTTGCGGGAAACAATGACGCAGGAGAGGCCCCTCTGCCTATGAATATGTGACACAAAATAAGCCAATATCTTCATGAGCAATTTTTCAGTTTCACTACTGAAATTTCTATTCCCCGTGCCAGAAAGTCATGCTTACTATAACTAACCACTCTGTTGTCCATCATTTAAAATACAGATTTTCAGGTATTAAAACCCCACTACCATTGTTTAGCTTCAAGGCATAATTTACAAAGATTTGTAATTTGGGTACAGCCCAAATGAGTGGCACTTTTCTTGGTTTGATCTAGGTTGACTTATTACGATAACTTTCTTTTCTTTGTTTCAGTTATGTGTAGGTGGCTTTATTCATTGTGGATGCTGTTCCTGATGTGTGAGCAAAGCTTTCTGAAAAATATCAGTGAGAACCCGAACAGGAAAACCTGACAAAATCTGAGATTTTGAAAGCCACATCTGCTTTTGCTGTAAGGATGCTTCTAGATAAAAAACTGGAAAGGGAAGAGCGCATTTTTTTCTAATCTAGCTGGTGAGAAAATGCATAGGCATCTGATGATTGTAGACATTATAACAGTAACATGGGGTGCTACTGGATTTAAAAAAAAGACACAAATAAATCTTTGAATAATTTAAAGAAAGGCACACATAGACTTTAATGAGATACAGCTCTACTGCCTACAGCCTATGGCTTCCCTCCTCCCCCAGATAAATTTTGGGCTCTTTATTGTTGAATAGTGGCCATTGTCACAAGAACTCTGCATTAATATTCTCACCATAAAGGCACAACTGTTCTAGCAGAGAGCTTGCAGCAGAATGACTCTTATCTGCAAAAGAGAATATCATTATGGGCTCCAATAAGAAAGAAGTAGATGGAAGGATGTTGAAGAAAGAACAGAAAACCACTGCAAGAAGATAAATTATTTACACAGAATTCCATCTAGGAGCACAAAAATCTTTTTTTTAAAGTCACATTCTTTTAAGCCATTGATTTCAGAAAAGAAACAAAGAGGTGCTGAAAGATAAATGATAGTCTAAAAACTACACACAGTGCACTTAGCAAAATAAGGGAAGAGTAAGGAATATAAAGAGTGTACAAAAGATGCTAAAATCAACAGACTCATCTAAGCCATATTTATTGGCATTAGTTTTTCTTTAAAAAAATGTACAATTGCTCTTTTATCATAAGCACTTCACATTAATCCAGGCTGTATCTTGGGAGTTTGTTGTGTATGTGCCAACTTTCATGTAAGTGAGACATGGTTATTAGGCTTTTAAATAAAATATGCGAAACTCAGAAGATGGTCGAGATCATTTGTGCATTTTAATTGAATGACTACTGGAAAAAAAAAAAGGTATTTTTATCACATCACATCTTAATAGAGCCTCTGGATTAAATACTAATTAATTTGCCACCAAAGTTTGCTGTTAATCAGTTGCGTGTCAGCATACATTCTGAGTGACATTTAAATTATAAAGTATAGTGGGATTATCTCCAGTCTTGCAAATTACCTCTTTATAAAAGTCAAAGTAAACATTATGTGCTCACCAGAGGTATCATTAGTCTCCTGTTTACTCTCTGTACGGTTCTTTGGATTATAGGTTGTCTCAGTCTATAGATATAACACTTAGATCACCTCAGAAAAAAAGGAGTTGCAAGTTTTAAGGCTGACCTTTGAAGATCCAATCTCCAGTAACTAACCTCGTTAACAATTGTCTCATTACATTTATGTGTAGCTGACTGTTTCTCCAGAGCAGAGACTAAACTGAGCCTCCCACAGAGCACTGAAAATTCTGATGACTCCATCATCAGTACATTGGCCTTGACTCAAGCTCTTAGAAATAGTCTAAAAAGTATAGGAAATGACAATCCAGTTGGGAGACATAAGAGTAGAAGCTCAATTTCCATCTTACCTCTGTATGAAAAATGTCTATCAACTAAAGAGAACAATTGAAGAAAGAAATATGAAAACAGGTGGACTAATGGGTGGATGAAGCAATTAGAAGAAATAATTGATGTAGTATCTGTAACTATCACAAATAGTTACTGTGGTCTTATATTAAAAAAAGTAATAGAAAATCAATTCAGTAAATAAGCAAACCATTTTGTTGAAAGATGAGTAATTGCGACAAGGAAGGACAGAATTAGATTTTAGTCTCTCTCATGTTTGAACAGTCTATTAGTATTTTATAAAAATTATAATTGAAGTGTCAGCTCCTTTATGTAATGTAAACTAAGAAAGGTGGTTTTATAAGGGGATTGAATCATCAGACTGATTAAAAAGCCATTCATTGAGACTCAGCATGTATCATATCTATCGCCATGTACGACAAACACTTCCATTAAAGCAGAACTTCAACAGTAGAGATAAAGAAGGTCTTCCCAGGAAAATTCTACATTTATCACAGCACAGAAGAAATAAAATCATAATTTCTACTGAGATGGACAGATTCCAATGGCCTCAAATTTGTCTAAAATCTAAAGCAAAAATATGGAAAAAAACTTGAGGGATGACTCTCAAAACGTTGACAAATCATTTTTTTAGCACAATGAAGAAGAAAACAATGACAGAATATTAGTTCTAAATTATAATTTTGGTCTCATAGTCACGCTTTCCAACTATCTTTAACTTGTCCACTAAGCCCAAACCAACAACTGCCTCTAGGTATAGATTTAGGGATCAGTCAAATGCAACCACAGGGGAAAGGAAAATGTCTCAAGACGACAAAAAAACCCCCAAACTTCCTGACCATCCACATATGCAAGACATTTTTCATTTACCATTGCAACTGTTAATATGTAAGACTGCACCCAGATGGAGCAAAAATATCGAGTATGGAGGAAAGCATGCTGTATGCAGTGTCTTTTCCCTGTCCTTACCTAATTCATGTAATCCTTATACAACCCACAGGGACACAACCACTTGGAATTTGTGCGGAGGGTCCTTGTGCAGTAGACTCACCTTATTCCTTCTCTTTTGGCTCCACCATCACTGCTCAGCAGAAAGAAGTAATTGTCCTTATACATAGGTGGGATTGTGAGATAGTTACCAAGGAAACGGGCTTAGTTTGACAGAGATTTGGAAACCCAAACCCAGCTGGAGATGGGAAATCTGAGTATCCTCCCCCAGAAAGCATTTGAAAACTAGATGCAATCTGGCAGCAATTAAAACCCAGTTAACTCTTACCTTTCTTCCCATTGTGAATCCATCTTTCATTTTATTTATCTACTTTTTAATAATTCTCTTATTTGGTCAAGTGGATTCTAAGAGAATAGTAATGAACACACCTGAGAGCCAACATCTAAAAAGGACACACAGATACATCTTTACATTTAGAAGGACAATTAGTCTTCTGTATCCAGGTGAGGAAAGTTCAAGTTGTGCCGCAAGGTACACACATGGGACTCTCCCTTTAAATGAAATGCAATCAACATAACTAAGACCAGGATTTCTTCTAAAGCTGTGTCGGATACATTTGACCCCTTAACCAAACTAGCAGTAGTTTGCTACAGGCTCCAAAGGAGATATAAAAGGCCCAAGCTGTGGCCGGGCCAAGAACTCCTCTTGTTCCAGTCTGTTCTCCGAGAGCCCACAAAGAAGCTGAGTGGTACGGTGAACATCAATGCCTATGAGCTTGGAACACGGATCATGCAACTGACACATGAATAGCAGGTGGCTTTTCCAAGACTCATTTATCAAGGAACAAAGAAAGTTCTGGGTACAAGGACCTTCATGCATACCTTTCCCACTGCATGTAATTTGACTACGAGCCAACAACTGTATTCCATAAATGTGACAGCCTAAGGGAGCCTTCTTTGAGCTCTACCTGCTAGGCAGCCTAATCTCTCCTTGAGCTGGGACACCTCTCAAGGTTGCTCCTTGAGGTAGAGTGACCTTTTACCAATGGCAGATATTTAGTAAGTGACCGATAGCATGCTGAATTAATGCTAACGAAACATTACTAATCCATGTAGCTATTAAATATTAATTACTATAACTTTGTATAGATAATTCCGTTAGACATTGTCCAAGTCTGAGACTAAGATTGGACCTAGCTACACCTAAGCCCCATCAGGAGTTTAGAAAGCAAGGGGATTCACTCTGAACCTCATGACTCAACAGGGGGGTCTTCCTTACCCTTTTCATCTCCGGTCTCTGTGTGAATCATTCTAACTCAATTCTTCTTCTATGCAGTAATAGAGTGAACCCTGCCATCAAACTTACTGAACCTTGGCAAACCCCTGTTAAACTTTGTTAAATTCCATCAAATTCATTGAACTCTCTCCAATTATTGTTTTACCTCAATAAAACATATTGCTGCTTCTCTCTTTTGAATGAGGTGCATTCCAGTCATCCGCGCCAGGCTGGAACTTAGTCTACGGTTCAGTACAGTACAGACAAGCCATTGATTACTTGGAGAGGTACTATAAAAACGATTAAAAGCACCAGGATAGATCCTGAACTGGTGTAAATCAGTGGCAGTCCCATTGATTTACTCCTAGCCAGAGGAGAGCTAATCTAATTTACACAAGCTACGGATCTGAGGCCATCACATTTGAAGAAGTGGGTAGTGGAAAATGATACTGCACAGAGAAGATAGAATGTAAATGTAACAACAAAACAAGGATAAGGAGAAGCTGTTTGAGGTGGTTTGAGGTGGAAAGTCCAAGAGTAATGGCCGTGAGCTAGACATGAGAAGATCCACTGCAGAGAGTAAAGGACTGACTTACAAAAGAATCCTTTCCTTGGAGAAAGGAAAAATGAATAGTATCTCCAGATGCCTTCCCTAGAAAGTTACAGTTGAATCTGAATTTTACCTTGAGTTACTCCAGTTTAAAAGTGATCATAGCTATGTTCTATGTGGGAATCCATGACTACAATTTCACCTTTACAGGGGAACAGCAGAAAAAAAAAAACAAACAACATTTTGCACTTACATGGAAATATACACCAGAAAATTACGGAATTTTTTTTTTTTCAGGCCAAGAATCTATGAATTTTTATCATACTGAGACACAAGAAAGACAATGGAAGTCCCCAGAAAAGTCATTGTTGCAAATGAATAACCAGCACTTCTCATGGTTTAATAATTTTTTTGCCATATTTCAGGAAAAAAAGTTGTTGCAATGAGAGAAAAATGGAGCCATAGCTTTGGTACAGAGAAATCTTCCAGCTGAACTCATGAACAGCTTTTCTAAAATCATCTTGAGTGTCACAATTCTACATTTCAGATAATAATAGATGAAAACTATAAAGGCTTCTAAGCTAAAACCTTCATGAAAACAAACAACAAATCGGTATCATGGCAAAGCAAATTAAATTGAATTATTTTAACAGCTGCAATTGTCTCTAAAAGAACTCTGGCTAAACCTTCTGGGATTTTGGTAACATATTATCAAGGTTGTTGAAAACTACGGTTGTTATTAGTAACCGCAGTTAACTGATGGATGAACTTTGCATAATGCCTCCCAGGGATGCCCAAGCCTTGTGCAGAGTAAGCTTGTCCTCTCACGCAGCCCTGATCCACCCTCCCCATTGCAAGGGGGAAAGGGCACAGTCCAGCCTGTTCTGATGCAGGCAGACTTTACTAGCTATGGGCCGATAATGCTCGAAGACCCAAAAGAAGACTTTTCCAACAGCCAGATCACAGCACCAAACGCTCTCTCTGCCGAAGGGACCCATCAAGTTAAGCACGTATAATTTGTTAATCCCCTTTTCCCTAGTGAGCTACTTCAGCATTCGCCCTGGACACAAGGTCTAGCAAGCACTGCTTTTGTGAACCTGTGAGTAACTGGGGTATGTTCTGTGGGGCAGCCCTGGTACAGTAGCAAGAAGTCTTTTGCCCTCAGAAATAAAGATAATATTAAACCTGAATTTTCTATGATGCACAGTTTAACCTATCTAGGTGACAACTTGGAGGATGCTTTTTGTGTCACTGAGTCCTGCTGGAAGTCCAAATTCTCTAGATTTATCTGGTCTCCAGTTATCTAAGATACATAATTTTTCTCTTCAGGAGCATGGGATTTAGAAAAAATATTAATCAGTTTGTTGATAATTATTCTTAATAATTATAATTAATAACTACATAGATAGTATTTTTCTATTATTTCCCTCCTAACATTCTGACAATTCTACAAACACTACTTAAAAGCCTGAAGAAGCCAAGTATCAGGCAGAGAGTGGTTGTGAAACACTTTATTTAGGCTGTTCAGCAGTGAGTAAAGGGGAAGCAGAACAGACCTGCATTCCCAATGCCCATCCGAGATTTGGCTCATCAGCCACCCATTGCTGGTGGATTCCAGGAACGGGAAGAAGGAACGTACAACATGGAGGTCAGAAGCCGTACTGGTGTATACAGTAGCAAAGCTTAATCTGTGGCTTTCTACTTGATCTTCTTGCTTTTAATTATTGACTTCCTAAGACAATGGTTTTGCACTATTTTTGTCTGTTCAAATATTTGCAGGTCACTTGCATCTGGTAAAAGGAGACTATTTAAATAAATGCCCTATTTAAGTTGAATAGCGTATTATATTTTGTACATTGTCAGATAGTGGTTCTCCTATTTCTGTATTTCCTTTCTGACAGTTATTAATCTGAATCATATAGGTAGTTAAGATTTTTTTCACATTTCTCTAAGGCTATCTATTCATGCATATTCTTATATAATTAATACATTTGTACAGTCCAGCTTGATAACTATACAAGCCATTTTCTTTGGGTTTTTTCCAAGAGTGGCTTGGGTTTTTTGTAGTCAGATTTCACATTTTGTTTATGGGCTTTACTAGCAGGAGAGAGTTTTAAGAGGGTTAACTCTCAACAACTAGAAAGGAGGACTGGAAAAATATGGATACTTTAAAAAAACCCACAAGGTTTCTATACAAGCCTGGGCTCAGCAGACTGTACTTCAGTAGACTGAAGCCTGCTTCCACATATAGCCCAGTAAGTGAATCATATAGAAATAACAGAGTTCGCCCTGGTCCTAAATGTCAAAACAATAGCTGACCTACTCCTCCCTCTAGTTCTGCATATGAATTTCACGGAGAGGTCATTGTTCCTGGTTAACAATTTCTTCCCGTTGGAGATATTTTTTGATTGAATTGAAAAGTTGCAAGGAATTCAGTTTCTGATTGACCCAAAAGGATTTTTTCCCCCTCTTCCTGAAAACCAGTGAAGAGGTCTAGAGGTACTACAGAAAGTCTCCTACAAGATGTCAGTAGGAAGCTTTCAGGGTATGAAATAAACTGGGACTTGCTTAAAATCTAGGGTACCGCTTCCATTTTATCTCAAATTAATGAGCATTTCAGTCTCCTTATTTGGCCATGTTCTCTGACAAGAGTATAACTTGAAGCTGGAATCTGAGCTGTAAGTTGATACAGCAACTGTAAGTTTTCTTGTTTTTTCCTTAAGCCAGCCAGTTAACACTATTTACAGTAATGTCATTGTCTGGCATTGATATACAGTAATATAACACCATGTCACGTAGTTTGACACATTTTAAATTAAAACTGAGCAGATAGTCTTTTCCCATACCAAGTTCCACTATCATTAATCAGCCACATATTGTTCCAGAAATTTAATTGTTTTAAAACCATGATGTTAATTCAGAGATTTACAGGTGGAGATTGCCAGCTGGCAAGCACTAGATGAGAAATGACATTGACCTTCAAACATATGTATCCAACTCAACCCTCTGAGAAATCACCTTTTTCAAAGGGAAAAACAAAAAACCCAACTCTTTACTGGGAACAGCCAAGAAGCTCGGGAGTAGGTCTGCTTCAGACACCTTTATGAAAAGGTCAAACACACTCTTCATACTTCAAGATATGATCTACAAAATAAGGCTTCTTTGGTTGGTTCCCAAAGCCAGGCTAAGATGCTTCAGGCTACCCTTTGTCTCCACAGGCTGTGGCATTGCTTCTTTCCTTGCAAATCTGACACGTTTCCTGGGTACAGGCTCTCTACACATAGAAATGGACCATTGCTGACCTAGACAACATGATTAACATGGGCAATCTCTTATGCAATGACAAAGTTTTGGAATTGGAGGAGGAATCTCACCTTAAATCAATGCTGGCCATTAAAAGTTTCAAAAACTGGAAGCTCTGCGGTACAGACCAAAAAGCCATGTAAGCCAACATCACATACATAATTTTGAGGTCTGGAGATAGAGACAGAATATTTATTACTATTTGATTCTAGTTTTCTGATAGCAACTAGATTTGACTAGCATCCAAGCAAAAGAAAGGTATCTTCCTCAGATCAGGTGAAAACTATATGGACTATCATATCAATATAAATTTAATAAATCCATTAAGAGCTGAAATTATGTGCTGCTATAGTCAAAATGGAAAGACCCTTACTTAAATGAATAGAATCAATTAATTTGTTTAGTTGGGAATGTGCCTACCACTGCAGAATTAAGTGGGATATAATTTCTACTCAGGCAGTAGCTTCTAGAGTTTACCCACATTCTGGAGTCAGCAACTAGCTTTCAGATTTCCATTCAGTTCCAGTTACTAGATGGTCTTAAGAAAAATATTAATCTTTGGTTTAAGTATTTGTTATTATATCATATATCATGTTGGAAGTTTAACATTCTTGAAACAGAGAGATGAAATTAGAAACATCTTGGGAAGAGCATTCTTGTTATCAATCATGTCATCTTGAACATGTTTAGAAGCTTGCTGCTGGCGCCAGGAATGGATGTTTTATTCAAAAGAATGTATTTAAAGAAAATGACAGTGCTATTCAATTCAACTTTTCTAAAACAAGAAATCTTTCAAGTCTTCCAAGCCATGTGGATTTCAACATTCCAGTGATTAAGACTATTTTCTATTATACATGCTTTTTCCATTATTTTTTCATAGCTTTAGGGTAGATCTTCAACACTCTGCATGAAGAATTAGACACACAAATCACTCACAACTATTAATGGAAATTGCACAGACGGTGGAAGAACTCGTACAGAAAAAGAAAAAACAACTCAAACCATCAAAAACTTGAGAAAAACCTGTCATGAACTTTGCAGAGTGGATAGATCTGTCTTTCCTGTTCCTCATCTTGCCAAACTGCACACTTCCAACTTCTAGCCCAGGAAGTGAAAAATGTCAAATGGCCACAAGAAAATTAGAAATGGTGAGAGTACCCCTGCAGTTTCATGTCTCCGGGATTTTCAGAAAGCAATCTTTTGGCCTAGATAAACACAGAGGTGGATGACCCTGTGTGGTTTACACATGCTGGAGCTTCTGTGTAAGCAACAGTGGGCTCTCCACTTGGAAGAAGAGACAAATATGATGTTCCTATGTTTCTCTGTTGTCATTTGAAAGAACTACAATTGAACTAGGAGAGAATATGCAACATACTTGCCTGTTTTCATCTGAGTGTTCATTAGAAAAAGGACTGCAATATTTAAACAATGTTTGTATTTTTTTTTAATCAAGGGAACAGTTAATGAAATCGCAGAAACTCACTTCATTACACTCCTCTGTTGCCTCAGCAATGCACTTTTCTCCAAATGATCTCTCTAATCCAATATCATCAATATAAATTAAAAAATAACCTAATTAAAACGTTCATTAAACCAAATAGATTTCAGCCTAATATTTTTTAGACTTTAATACTGTGAAGAAAGCTGCCATTTTCTTTTAGGTTTTTATGACAGCTATAGACAGAGAGATTCAAGAGTAGAAAGGCTTGAGAAGATGACATGGAATATGATTGTAAGTAAGCCCAAACTCACTCCTGCACTTTCCCCCCCACCTCATTTATTTTTAAATGCAACAAATGGCATTTGATTTTGTTGCACCATTTGCTTTTTGTAAATAGACTTTGAAGAATGCTAACCATGTTTGTATGAATTCAGAGTCATCAATCATTCAACGAGCATCTAGGCCAGCAATTACACACCAAGATATTCTGAATTACAATACTGCATTGTTAAACTCTTACTCCCCACATAAACTCTTTACTGTTGTTTGTAATATGCAATTTCAAAACTAAACTCAAATAATTTTGGTTTTGCCCTCAAGCATGTGTGTAGTTCAAAAACATACAAGCTTTTTTTTGTGACCAAAATTATTCTCCTTTTGTATATTCTCAGCTAGCAAAATATAAGCTATAATTGTTCAGTTTAAGCTGAAGAAATGTATCATTAAGTAATGTAAAAACAGTGTTCTTCATTATACTGTCAGAATTTTCTTGAAAGGAATTTCATCACAGTATGATTTGAACTATCTAGCAGAATAATATTAAAGCAATAAAATATATAAAAGTGTATACAAGTGTATAAAAGTGTACACTTGATAGATAAGTTGGACATCCTGAAAAGTTATTGCTGTGTTCTCCACTTCGTATTGCTATACCTAAGCGCAACTCGTAATGTTAGCTGTTCTGCTGTTTAGTCATTTTTATGGCTTACTGGAAAATTAAAGCTGTCTGCTGTCATTTCAGATGTTTCTGGGTGGTAGATTGTTACACAGACAAAGACTAAAATATGGAACTTCATATATACATAATACCATCATTCTACAACCCAGAGAGTTTTAAAGTTAAATTAAGATCCTTGTTCAAGAGCTTGTTTCTGAATCAAACCTAGAACAGCAAAATGGTGAACAAATGGAAAGTTTGCAGCTAGAAGTTATGAATCATACTTTCTTAAAACTGGGTGCATAAGTTTCCTGATTTACTTCTCTGAAGTTTTTTCTTTTTCCTCTGGAATTTTCTTAATTTCTGCAGTGTTACTTATTGACACCTTTTATTCTTCTGCAACCACAAAAATACCGTATTTAAAAATGGTAAGAAAGTTGTGTACTTTGCAACACACCTTTACAGAAAATATTGAAACACAATTCTTTGCTTGCATGTTGGGATTCCCAGGTTCTGCTGGGATAAAGCAAGTGTCCCTGGTTGCTGCCAAGGTATCCAGCTTCTTAGCCCATGCTCTTGTGGGAAACACAGCTCTACAAAGAGCAAAGGAGCAAGCAGCAGGGACACATGGAGCCTTAACAGCAGTCAAAGCTGGAGAAAAGGCTTGACCTAAATTTAATTATTTCAGGGGTGACTCAGGGAAGTGAAGAACAGTTTGTGACTTCACAAAATGAAGTTGTCTTACAGCTATAAAAGGTAAATTTAAGACAGGTGTCAAAGACATAGTATTCATTGGAGGAGAAGATTTAGTTAACTCAGGTCATACAAGAAAAAAAGGAAAAAAAAAAACAAACCAAAAAAACCCAAAACAAAAAACCCCCAAAACTTTAAAGCAGTCTGTTTTCGTACAAGGTATTTCTAAATAGCTGACCAGTGTTCACCTGGCAGCATTTCTTGGCATATAAAGGTATTTACATGAATCACAAATAATTTATGGCTGTAAGTACAGAAAACTCACTAATGTTAAGTGTTCACCTACCTTGCTAGAGCTGTAAATGTTTACAAAAACTGAAAAGACGACATCTGCTAAGCCTAACACATTGGTAGTTTAGTGAAACAGCTTAAAAATTTATACTTATTGGAATTTTTAGTTGATGTTTTTAGTATGATCTTTGCAGAGTTGATTTGTGTTCTTATTTGAGAATTAGGAATATATATATATTTCATGGCATAAGGTCTACTGCATAAGAAAATCTTGATAATCGCTAAAAAAGAATCTAGATAATATCCTAGCACACACATCTGCGCTTTCCCTTGCCACCTCCTGGAATAAGGCTGGCAAAGGAGGTAACTGCAGCATTCTCATCTTTGTAACTCTTCTGGAGCATAAGCTATAGTTACACTGCAAGTGAACTCTTATTGCATCATATAGTCTCAAAATGAACAGTAATCTCTATTTTTACTTAGAGAAAACAGACTGTGTATCTCATCTGTTCAGCTATATTTTATTCCCAGCTGCTTTTTATGTCCTTGTTTCAGATAAAAAGATATTGGAATCTTTCAAGTGCCTCAGAGAGCCCATTTTGTCAACCCTTCTGAAAAGAAGGCTTTCAAAACCTGTGCACTAAAGGGCTAACCTGCATTATGGAGGACACACAACAGCTCTTAGTTCTGTGCACTAGGTCCACACTGACATCTTTCTTAAAAAAAAAAAAATAATAATTATAACCATAGCTCCTGCCTACAGATCTTTGAGCATATGACAAGATGTTAATTAAAACTAAATATGCAAAAATAAAAGTTGGGCCAATAAGCACATACCAGTTTGAACATATAAGCTGACCTCAAACACGACGAGTTATCTGTATCTTAGAAGTATACCTAAAGCAAGTTGTCAGCTCTGACAAGACAGCTGGTAATGATCTGTGTTGGCACAGGTTTATAAAAGCAGTCTAACATGACAGAGGTCTTTGAGAAAGTGCACATTGCCACCTTCTCAAAATTCTCCTTTAGTATCACAAAAATTTTCAGCACAAACAATTTTCAATGTCATAAAGCTATAATATGCAGCACAAAAAGGCTTTTCTGATCATTATTATTATCATGTATTTTAAAATCAAACGTACAAGAACCGATTAACATCCATTCAGATGCTAAATAAGCAGCCACATTTTTAGAAGTAGTTCAGCTCCCATTCAGCAATGAAGCAAACAGGTTTTGAGCTTCCAGCTCCTATTCTCAATTGAAGTTTACAAATCTTCATTTGTATGCCTAAGCCAGAGCTAAAAATTATCCAGTATCCAGTTACCCAAATATCCAGTTCAAGGACCAATTGTACGTGCCTGCTCATATAGGATACATGACTTAAAATGAATCTTTTTTCACTCTTCCCAATTTCAGCCCTCTCTACCACAACACATTCCTCTACCAAATCACTAGCAATTGACAAGAACTAGCAACCTTCTCTTTATAAGAACACATCCGCAGTAAACACTATTTTACCCTGACGCTGGGGAGCTGGGATTTGCCAGCTAGAAAAGACATGTTGATATGCTGTGCCACACAGTATCATGATGCACCTACACAATACTGTGAAACATTTAACATTTTAAGTAAGAAATGTTGTAGATCAGCATTAAGAAGGAGACGCTCCTATTTTGTCAGTTTTGTAGCTTTACTAAAAGGCTACCATAAGCGTACTACTTCCAATATGCAAATGCTTTATCTAGGAACCCTTAAGCAAAGATGAACAGCATTTCTGAGAGGAAATGGACAGTATAAAAGAAAAGGACATGGGGTAATAACAATGTAAGTCACCAAAGCGCAGTCCCTGAAGGTCTGACCCTCCCATTCCCGCACCATTTGGAAATTTTTAATGTATACAGTATGTGCAGACACAATCTCCACAGGCACTTAGAGTACTGCTTCACTTAAAAGCTCTCAGACTCAGCAAAATAAACAGGAAATAAAGATTTGACAGTAGGCTTCCTTTTCAATACACACAGAAATTCAACACAGAGGTTGGAACCCACGCCCCCATAATTAGTGTAGGAACAATAGGGCCAGAGATTTCACCTTTAGCTGCAGAATTAAAAATTAGTCTCCAAATACCTGTATCAGTTAAAAGCCACCTCCTATTTTTCTTTTCTTTTTTTTTTTTTTTTTTGAAAGAAGGATGCACAGAATATAGTTAATCATCAGCCTACCACTCAGGAACAAACCCAAACTTATTAAGAATACTGAATACCAGAAAAATAAAACAGAAGAAAAATCGTATTTTTCAAATTACTGAAATATCTGATTCCCCTCAATTAAAGCTGTCTTATTAAAAAAAATAGAAATTAAGTATATAACGATTCCTAGCACCTCCCACGTGTAAAAAGACTCACTTGGTAATGTACAACATAATCTTTCATTTAGGTCTAGAGTATCATAACAGATAAGGTCCCAGTAGTCAAAAATAAGCATGTTATGATCATTGGCAGCTATTAAACTCATGCTAATAAATGACATTATGAAGTAATGTATTATTCCTAACACTGTACAAGTTCATGATGATAGTTCTCAAGGAAAAAAATATTGAAAAACTGTATTTCAAGGAACACCGAGAAGGAACAGGATGATATAACATTCACGCAAAAGAATTCCAAGCTCTTTTTAAAAATCAGAGAGTTACCATTTATCCTTACTTCAAAAAAGACTCTGGATAAGTCAAATGGCTCTTTCCTTAATATCTCAACCAGCAGCCACCATTCTATATTAATGTATAACAAGCGCATTAAGACAAAATAAGGCAGTTATCTTAAAAATAAACCAGCTATCAGACAAAGCCAGGCAGTTAACTTGACTTTCTGTCTTCACTTACTTACCAATTTTGTTGTCTCCTTCATTTAATACTAACTGTGGGTCTTCTGACTCACAAATAACTTCAAGTTGATTATGCCAGGTGATAGTAGTTTCAGGACTGCTTATTTGGCCTTGGCCCTTATATTCAAGCACACACCTGGTTGAAGGTAAGCAATTTGTTTAACCTGATTCAAGCTTAATCAAACATTTGAGATTTTTCTTCCCTTCCTATAGTAGTTTTCTCAAGTATTTATTTTTTTTTCTGAATAGCTGAAGGTCAGTGCTTATAAATATGTGGTTCAAGTGTTCATACAATATTTCTGAATATTTTTATTATTATTTTTGTTCTTAATCATTTAATGTGAAAGCAGGTTGGGGTTTACTACGCATTTTGTAAATGCTTTGTGCTTTACAGAAGAGTGATGCAAGTACACTAAAATACACAAAATCAACCAAAGACCACACAAAGTATGGAAGATATACTACCTTTTCTGTTATCAGGCCAGTTCTCGCTGTCCCTCTGCTTCATCATGCTTGGTGATGCCATATGGCTGGAGGTGGGTGTTATGCCTTCAGGACCATCCAAGATCTCTCAGTCAGACCAAGGTCTGCCAGAAGATTTGGACATGAACATGATAGGGCATTTCCTACATTATGCAGTCAAATCCTATGTGCTACATAAAAAGAAGCAGCTTTATTTTGATCTGAAGAAGAGCCAACCACTTTTCCAGACTCTGACCACTCTTGGCTGTGGCACACATACAAATAAAACTTGAAGCAAGGTACATGATTCATGCAGTGAGTTTTTGGGAATGCACAGATTAGCACTGCGTGCAGGGCCTTCAAAATGCTTAGGACAGGTCTACAACCAGCTGAGCATATTCCTTTAGTAAAATACTACTCACAAGAGTTTAGGAAAGCTGTTCTTACTGCAAGTGCTTGTCATCATGGGACTCATCTAATGACTGCTGAAGTCAATAGAAATACAGACCAAGGGCAAGGGACGTTGACTTCATTAAGATTGCCAGTCAATCTTAAAAGATACTCCATAGATTCTTCTGCAGTCTCTTATAGCCTTTGTTCAAATAGGTATTTAGTCAATAAATTGGGCTGTCAACTTGAAATCCCGTAGAACAATCACTTATTTTTCAAATTAATGATAAAGCAATTTCTTAAAAGCAACTTATACTTGCTTTTATCTCTTGCTATAAGAAGAGAAGCCATGAATAAAATCAGCTAATTGGAATAATGAAAGGATGACATAATTTTTCAATATTTCTCTCTCTAAGGAAAACACCTTGTAAAAAATGGTATCCCGTATCTTCCTTTTCCTTCCCATTGGAGCAACTTACCAATGATTATAATAAATAATCTGGAAATATAATAAACACGAACAGCGTGGTGAATGATCACATACTCATTTCAAAGTCTGGTACAGTCTAAACTTTACCACATCAAATAAGATCATCCAGAAATTATGGAATAAATCCCTGAAGCTCTAGATAATGGTTGAAATCCTGTTTGTAGCAGCAATAGAATATTTTACACTATGTCATGAAACAAACAAGAACACATTAAAAAAATAAGAAAAACAACTACAACTGAACTCTTGCTAGTCTTAGTTAGTCAAAGAAAACAACACAATAAAGAAATTTATTTATCCTTAAATAAAGCATTTTGCTTCTGAGCTATCCGTAATCTTGGAGAATATCACTGTAAGGCACATTCAGCACTTCCAGAAGCAGAAAAGGAAGTTGGGTCATGAGGTTTAATGATCAATACAATGAAAATGAAGTAAAACCTTCCCGGGAAGACAAATTGAAAGCGAGCTAACAACTGGAAATACTGTGGTGTAAATCGAAATCCAAAAGTGAGCCCAAGTAGTGTTAGACAACCCTATAGGAATAAAGAATATTAATCCTCAAACCATCTACAGGCTGAATCAGGACCTGATTTACATCTATGCTAAATCCATTGTTTTCTATGGAACATTAGAGGATTAACTTCAGACTGAATTTTTCCTGTTGAGATATTTCTTGGTATTGTATAAGAACAGATAATACTTTTTAATAAAAAAACCCAACTTTTCCTCGGTCTACATGCCCACTTATAAATTTGATCTCTTTTATGTTTCTCACGAAAGTGTGCCTCTTTTCAGGGCAGCCTAGCTGAGTTCCAGCTTACAAATGTATTTATTGAAAGAAGTACAGCAATAACAACCGTTCTTTTGTCTCTGTGAGAAAAGGCTGCCTAGAGCCAATTATTGTTTATCATTCCAGATACACTTTTTACGATCACTGTGTTAAACAAAAAAAAAAAAAGTTTAAGAATAAGGACCCAATTTAATATCTTCAAGTCAAATCACATCGGAAAGGATCCCTTACTTGTATTTTATGTTGCTCAGTCTAATTGTCAGGTTTTATTAATTTTGCATGCTAAGTTGGAAACATTAGGCACAGGCTTCTCCTTGGGAGAGCAGCAAAGCTAAAAACAGCACAAACACCAGAGAAAACTGTGTTTATAATTGCTCTGTTTCTTAGTTGGACTTTGTCAGCTCAACTTGGGTGGCAGAATGACACGGAGAGAAAAAGCTCACTTCGATTTGGAAAAGGTTGTTTGCAGGTGTCAAAACAAAGTCTACTAGGAAACCAAGGGAAAAATTAAATGCTGTGAGCCATTATTGCAGGTGTGCTCCAGTGAAAATTATCATCCTTTTGTTTTTGTCTCAGTAAATACGTCGTACAGTTGAGGCCAAACGTAGCTTGGAAGGAATTTAAAATACTATAAGCTTACAGTGAAGCTCAAATTTAAATTTCTTGGTCCAAACACACAGATTAGAAATTATTCATCCTTCTCACTGAAGACAGGAATACAATGCAGGCTGATAATGAACAAGCACTGAGGACTAAACATGCAAAAAGAGGCATTTCTGACACTGCACAGATCTAACTTAGAGCATTTAATAAACAGCCACCTTAGAGGCTGTCTTGCAAGCAATTAGTGTGCATTGGCAATACATCTCCCCTTGCAGAAGAAAACACTTATGCCATGCTCCAAGGGGCATGTCACTGGCTGCACCTGCTGAAGACGCCCCATGGAACGCAACCACCCGGCTCACACTGGCTCCCCTGCCCCAGTGCTGTGCAGCTGCTCAGCCAAGGCTCCGAAGTTGATGGAGATCACCAGCTTCATGGAGGCAGTCTCTGCACTGCCTGGTTCAAGTCTGGGCTTAGGTCTAATCTAAACCTCCCCTGGTGCAACTTGAGGCCATTTCCCATTGTCTATTGCCCATTACCTGGAAGAAATCAACACCCACTTCGCTACCACCTCCTGTCAGGCAGTTGCAGAGGGCGATAAGGTCTCCCCTCAGTCTCCTCTCTTCCAGACTAAACAACCCCAGTTCTCTCAGCAGCTCCCCATAAGACTTGTGCTCCAGACCCCTCACCAGTTTCGTTGCCCTTCTCTGGACACGCTCCAGCAACTCAATGTCTTTCTTGTAGTGAGGGGCCCAAAACTGAGGTGCAGCCTCACCAATGCAAAGTACGGGGGCATGATCACTTCCCTACTCCTGCTGGTCACGCTAGTTCTGATACAAGCCAGGATGCCATTGGCCCTCTTGGCCACCTGAGCACACTGCTGGCTCCTACTCAGTCAACTGTTGACTGGTACCTGCAGATCCCTCTCTGCCAAGCAGCTTTCCAGCCACCCATCCCCAAGCCTGTAGTGTTGCATGGGGTTGTTGTGACCCAGGCGCAGGACCCAGCACTTGGCCTTGCTGAACCTCATACAACTGGCTGCAGCCCATCGATCCAGCCTGTCGAGGTCCCTCTGTGAAGCCTCCCTACCCTCGAGCAGAGCAACACTTCCACCCAGCTTGGTGTCATCTGCAAACTTGCTGAGGGTGCACTCAATCCCCACATCCAGGTCATTGACAAAGATGTTAAACAGAACTGGGCTCAGAGCTGAGCCCTGGGATTTATAAAAAGTGGTCCAAATGTCTTTATATTAAAAATTGTTAATTTAATTTTTTTTTCTACGGTGGAAGGCTGGCTATGCCATACATGTAACATGCTTTGCCTCACTAAAGCTCAGACATCACAAGAATGATTTTATGCTGAGTTGGCTTCCATAACATCTAGCTGCGTATTATAATTAAAAAATACACAGAGGCTTCTGTGCATGAAAAACAGAAGAAATATATACTGAATACACTGAGCCCAACAACGATTAAATACAAATATACTTCAATAAAATGAAGCATGAGACCTGAATCCACAGGTTCAGAGTTGAATTAAGTTTTAAGTTAGGGTTGTCTTTCTATGTTTGCTTAGCTCAAGATATTTAATTCAGTGCAGCACACATTGACTCTCCAGAGGTATTCATAACAGCAAATTACTTTAGTTGTCTATAATGCTGAAACTGGAAGAGTTGATATATCACAGGTGTCCCTAAACTCCCTTCCTTAAAGTACACAAAAACTGGAAATCCACTGTCAGCTTCCTTATCTGGACTCCAGCCATTGTACTAGCCCAATTCCATTAAGTCTCAACTGATAGCTCTAATTCAAAGTACCTTTTCATAACCTTGTTTATAATAAGAATAAAAGAAAATGGTCAGAAAAAACCCCACTTAATTTCTGCAACCCACATTTCCTTAAACTAGAAAGAAAACCAGAACAATCAAAGCATATTAAAGAGGTTCATGTCTTTTCTGAACCAGAAAACACATGCCAGTGATCAGCAGCTTGTACACTAAAGCAATGCAAAACCCTACAACAGCATTTGAAAGGAACAGTGTAATTTCTGCATAGTTTGATTAGAAGTTTTACCTACTTTTGAAATAACAGGGCAAAAATCAAGGTAATGCCCATCATAGCCAAGGGCATTTACTTCAAAAATCTACGTGTTTGTAATTATATTATTTCCTTATATTTATGCTAACTGGCAGGTTTACATCATATTTTCTACATATCCAGTGATCATTAGAACAGCTGTTAACGGTTTACTGCTTTCCTATCAGAGTTATCATTTATCTGTTGGTGAATGACGTGATTCCTAGTTTAGAAAACCCCTGAAATTGTTAAACTTTTAGCTGGAAACTCATATGGTACCACCTCAATGTTGCATTATGGTAGCCACCATAAGCACCATGGCTTATTATTGATGTTACATGTTCACTTTCACTGACATATCAGAAATCAGTATCAATAATCTCAGAAAACATAATATTTCTCAGATTACACTGATAGCCTAGCTTTCCGTATTAAAACTTTTCTGGTTGCACCTGTATTAGAAACATGCATTATGCCCCTATAGAGAGAGAACTTGAGACACCATTCATTTGGAAAGGATTTCTCTGCCATGTTAATAGCTTTTTGTCATGCAACACACCAAAGAAAATGATCTATGACAATCTAACCACAGTTACGACAGGTGGACAACCTGTGGCATATTAAAAAGTGTAGTTGGAATAGCTTTAAAATTTATAGCTTAATTATAAAAACACAATTTAAAGCTCGTAAGAGGGAAGCAGAGGTAGGCCCTTGGAAGTTACTTTCAGTTCAGCAAAATTTACTGCAATTAAGACTGCAGAAATAAGCTATAAAGAAAGTTCAGTAGTACTTTGAGGCCTACATTTATGTCCACTACCTTCACGTATATTTTTACTTGTGGCAACTGCAATGAAACTGTTACAGCTCTCTACAGTCTTCTAGGCAGCTGGGCAGTCATTGCCTGTATATAACAGTAGGTTCACTGGTACCCCAGTCACACAGTGGAGTCATACCTGTGCTATGACCCAGCTTTGCAGTAGACTCAGAGCAAAAAGGCTTAGCCCTTATGCTTTGAGTTTTTATACCAAATTCTCCACTAAGCACTACAAAAAACCTGTCATCATTCATGCAGCATTCATGCAACTGCACAGTATAAGCATGAAAGCAGCCAACATCACATTGCAAGACCTAGTTCCCACTGGAGCCTAAATTGTTATCAGAAAGCAGTTCTGAAAATAGACAAAGCCTTGAATTTTGGGCACCAGCCATGACAGTATATTCCTATCTTCCCATAATGCTCAGGCAAATTAAAACACTGCATAAAATGGTAGATTTCAAACACCCTCACAAATAGAAAGTACTAGAAGTGAAATATCAATAACATTTTCTAAAAAGCAATTGAGTGTCTTGGTTTATGGAGTAGAACCTCATCATTAGTTAGAAAATCCTCTCATCACTGAGCATAGGACTTTATGGAGGTTTAGATGAAATCCAAGATAATCTCTGTTGTTTTGTTCCTGAGACATCACAGTTACTACCACCCACCAGTAGCGTTTCAGGACACCAGCATTTTGACAAAAGTGCTTATAGTATCATGGAAATGGGTTCTTTTTGCTTAGTAGTAGATACGATGGGGAGATGCAGAGTGCAGGAATTAATGCAGGTAAGTTTTTAGGCCAAGGCTCTATAGAGGACAGCTCATTGCTTGCAGGGAAGAAGAAAGGGGAAAACAGCTACTTATGTTATCTGGTTGTTACTTTTTTTGTTAAGTTTTTATTTGGTTGCAATTTCAGAAATATAATTAACAGTCCCCAGGCAAAACTGAAGAGGTGGAATGCTAATGGAAATTTTAATCTTCAGCATAAGAAATCAAAAACATTTGAATAGCCTACATACACACATATCCATTATTTAACACTTGAGACCAATTCAAATGTAATATTTTCTTACCACCCAGGTATCCATTTCTTTCTACAGTAAAATCATTTTAGCAATTCCATTTCTATGCCCACCTGTCCCTCTGAGAGACATTATATTGGTAAGTGTCATGTTTGTAGAGGTTAAAAGTGGTAATCTTAAACCTCTAGGGTTGGTTTGTAATAATTAAGGGGCAGGTGAGATATTTCTGTATTAAATTTATTTATTTAGGTTATGGTCCTTACAAGCAAAGTAAAATAATCCTGGAATCCTCACACAAAAGTTCGTGCTGCCTCAGAGAGCTATTTTACTTGCCTTCTTTATTTCTCTTTCCAAGGACCTCTCCAAGATTACTTACAACCCTTCAATGTTTTCCAGCTATGTTTTATCTTGTCTAGCACAGGTATTCTGCAAAAAGAGTCTTAAATATTCTGTGATTTGATGATTCCTTGAATGAATCAGTGAGTCACAGTTAAGGATTAGTTCATGGTATGTCCCTCATTGGTCTCCAGTCATATGCCCTATTTTGGAGGGTACTATGATATCACATAACAGGTTGTGTATGAGAAGGGAGCTCTCCTCTTTAAATTTCACAGCTCGTGATGTGATTTGGGTCTAAGCTATCTATATGCGAATATATACACATACATTTGTATATATATTTTGCATATTAGCCAGACACATTTAAACTGATTTCCCAACAGAAAAGTTATCAATTACAGCTAGGGTAATGCTCATTTGATAGCTGAGAAAGTACTCCTCACCATTTATCCTTCATTTCAGGTTTACAGGAAGTGTCAAGGGTGACACTGACACCCATCATAGACGTGAGGGAAGGAGAGGCAGAGAAGATTAAAAAAAGAAAAGAAAAGAAAAATGAAAGAGGAAAAATGAAGAAGGATAAAAATAGAATAAAGAAAAGAAATGGGAAGTATAACAACTTCACTGCAGGTGTGAATTGCTGTTCCTTGGTGTTACATCTCAGTAAACAGAATAAATGCTTGGTGGTGTGTGACTGCTTTCCAATCAGTGAGAGCAACGTGCTGTGACTAGTAATGGGTCATCTTTCAGCCTTCCTTTCTAGGGGGAAAAAAAAAACAATGACAGTGATTATGGTAGACCTGGACTGAAAAAAGGATGGATAGTCCATGCATTAAGTCAAGAAACTCTCTAATTTCGTAAGTTAAAATCATCATTACAGTTCAAATTGGGTTTCACAGTTGGTGTGACATGTTTGTAAAATATACTATAGACATTAATTAATCCTCTGCCCACATCCTTCAGAGGTAGAAGCACTATCCTTGGTATTCCCCCGACACTTTTATTCAGATTGTCATTTATGCCATAATATAATAAAACCTTAGCAGAAACAGTGTGTTTCCTGACAAAGACGTGCTAGAGAATCACAGTTAACGATGTCTGCAGGTGCTCTATACTCTCGGTAACTATGCAATTTTGCAAAAAAGGCATTTAAATAGATGAAACTGGCACAAGCATTTACATGTTTAAAAAAAAGCGCTAATATGCACTAACAGTATAAGCCATCAGCTACAATAACAAACATATTGTAGACAGTCTTATTCCATGGTCCTTCTCCACCACAGATGAGTTTCGCTGTCAATATTTTTTATTTCTGGTAATGGCAAATTTACATTTGCTAGTGGAAGGCCACTTCTTTTACCACGGAGAGCTGCATCTTTGCCTAGAATGGTTAACGCCAGCTCACATTGCCAGCAGGTGACAGGAATGTACAAAAAAGAATACCAGTTTATGTATTTGATTCCTGCATGAGCCAACCCTGAGGACTCAAACTTGAACAGGGATCAAAGGAGGTAGATGTAAGTTTTATCTGAATATTGAACAGTTATGAGCTGTGCTATCACTAGCCATTTCTGATTTGCTCAGAGAGTCCTCACCCCCATTATTATACTAGTTAAGGTAGCAATTTAATTTCTTCTCTTGCAAAAAGAAATTCCAGTTACTGCAGAGCTCTAAATGATATTGAATCTATGTCAAGTGCACAACTTCTTTTTCATATATCTGTGTGACAATAGAAAGAAATGGAAATTTCCTTCTTGTGATCTCATGGAATCCTGATCTTGTTCAAGGGGTACAATATTCAATTTTGTGATTTTACTGTTGAGTTTTAAATCCTTGCTATAGACAATACAGCGTAGCCATTCCCCAAAGCCTACAGAAAACTTGGCAATCACTAGTCTGCTGGTGTATTGGGGTACTTCTTATCCTGCTGACCAATACTGTCTTACTGTTGCTCTCCATTTACATTTGCTTGTTTTGTTTGTCTGTATCTGTAAAGGTAAACATAGAATTATGTGCAACCAAATGCTATTTTTCCATCATGGCAACTTACTGCCTCAGGTTGACACCTTAGAGAGAGAAATTGGATGTAAATAATGTCACTTAATGTACCAAATAACATTTATATGCAGTAATATCCTCCCTTCAGATACTAACTGCCTACTCTCTTTTATAGGCTAACACTTAGCAATTAAGCCACTGAACATCTGGGCTTCCGATCGTTCAGTAATCATTTAAATCAAAAAGAGGATCCACTGAATGCCTCTATGGGTCATAGTGTGGAAGATAAGCCCAAAGCAAAATATCTGTGGCACATACAGAAGGGCACATTTTGAAAACAGCTGATGCCTCTTATTCAAAATTTACTAAAGCAGTGTAGGAAGCTGAGCATCCTGATGATTTATGTGGATAAATAACTTCATGAGACGCAAAGGTTTGCACATCTTTATTACAATAAAACAACACCTGGTGCCCTTTTGTTACCATTTGCATGTTCAAAATAATTTGGTCAGCATTATTGGCTTGGATGATAGCCAGCGAGTCAAATTATTCACTAAATGGTGTGTATGAACTGAGGAATTATAAGCAGGTTTTTGAAGTATGCTAACAACAAAACTTTACCACATGTTGCCCTAGCTGACAGCTTAACAGCAGAAGGAACGGAAGGCCTCCATTTATCTCTGGAGCTTATTAATAACTGCTCCTTGATGTATCTCACCAACCCAGATTTCCCATAGGAGGAAGAGGACATTGCAGTCAACACTTGTCCCTTACAACTGTATCATGTGTTTGTAAAGCGTATCTACCCCAATAAGACCTGCATGCCCACACTTAAGATTACTAGTCATTTCAGAAAAAAAAATAAAAATATTTTTTTTAAAAAAGGTAAAAAAGGTACTAATTAAAGCAACATTTTTTTGATGAAGTTTGCTACAGCTAAAACCTATTCACAGACCTTTACCACATGGGCAGATCTATTTGGAAAGGAGGTTAAGGAAATGGCAGTACATTGAATGGAGGACAAGCACTACTCCAAATTCTCACAAAAACTTCTCCAATGCTTTTATCTCATGAGGAAGCTGATTCTTGTAGTGAGGGGCCCAAAACTGAACACAGTATTCGAGGTGCGGCCTCACCAGCACCGAGTACAGGGGCACGATGACTTCCCTTGTCCTGCTGGTCACACTATTCCTGATACAGGCCAGGATGCCATTGGCCTTCTTGGCCACCTGGGCACACTGCTGGCTCATATAGCACACCAAGTAGCTACTCATACTGAACAATTTTTCTTCAGAAATTGTGAAAGACATACTTCCTTCTTAGGAATGCATTTCAGTCACAAGTTTATTCAGGCACTCGTCTTAATCTAATACAGAGGCTCTTTAGCACTTGGAATTCCTCCTATTTGGACTGGACAGATGGAATTCAGGCATTTCTGTTCCTCAGCAACCGTCAGTGTCAGAAGCTGTGAGCATTCAGAAGTGCAACTTCAGAAACCACCATCCATGGGCAGTGGTACCGTTCTGCACCTCTCCCTTATGATTGCCGTTTCATTAAATGCATGTTTCAGCAATTTGCCAGATTTTCATGGAAATCAAATGCAAAATGGTAGAAAGAATCCATGAAATGTCCTTAAAAACAAAATACTTCATCTGATCTATAAATATTTTATCCAATTAGACTGAGGACAAATCAGGAAATGTACAGAGGTGTGTTGTCCAGTCTGGGATCTGGCATCTAATTAAGTAGCTGTGGAGCAACTCTGACCCTTTCACAATGCAGCCACAGTCAAGCCAGCTTATAGACATTACAGTATCTGTAAAATTGACTTACCTCTTCTTTTCTAAACACTATTTTTCATGAATTACTGCCCCATCTGCTTCCAAATGCATTGACCTGAAACATGGAATACAAGTTAGTAGCCTAGAAGCAATGTTTCATGTTCATATAAAAAGCAGAGTAGTGAGGCTATTTTAGAGTACAGAAAACCAAAAAATTATAAATTGAGTTTCCTTCAAGTGCTCTTCCAGCAATCACTTCATAATAAGAGGTGCATTTTTATATTCAAAATCTAGTCCTGTAGTTCAAAACTTAGTGTTGGCTTCCCCCCTGAAGTATTTGAACATAAAAGAGATCTAATATGAAAATTGGCCTGAATAAAATATAACCAACACTAGATTTTTGGGGGAATTGCTGAAAATTGCTGAAAAGGAAAGAAAGTTGCAATATCTGTCTTTCATAACACAATGTAATTCTAGAAATTTGATGGAATCAGAAATTAGCTTACAGTGAGCATTTCCCATAACTATGAGCCTTCCATTATTAATGCAAAAAGGTTATTTACAGTAAGTGTAAATAGTAGCAGAAGAAGACATAACAACAGAATTCTTGGATATCCTGGGGATAGTTTGCTTACACAGAATTATTTTAATACTCTAACAGGAAGCGAGAAAGGAAGGAAGAAAAAGAGAAATGCTTCTTTATTATTAAAGCATGGCTCCACTGCCCAGATGGAGGATGTAATTGAGCAAACCCACAGTTAGCATCATTGTAAGTGGGCTTATTTATACCAGCTGAGGATTGGTACAATAAATAATACATATAAAAGACTCGGATACTGTTGGACTATTCAAATTTCATTGAACTTTTTTTCTTTAGATTTCTAAAAAATACAGAGTGGAAACAAAAGAGCCACAGTCTTTATTGCCATGATGTTCTGCATAGGAAACTTGTCTCTCTTCCAGTAGCTCCACAGGAATTATATGAAAAAATGTTCAAATCTCTGATCTTCCTTGTTCATTTTCATGAGAACAGACAATGTTGGGGAAATTTGCCAAAGACAGAGTTAGCATTTCCTCTTTTTTGTTGTTTTGTTTTGTTTTACCCTTTGAAACAAGGGGCAATCTCAAGCAGTGTTCCCTGTCCAACGTTGTTAAATCACACTGCTAAATACGGTTTGTGCAAGTTTCCAGCACGGCACTATCCTGCTGTGCACAGTGCCCACAGGCACTTGCTCTGCTTGGAAATTAAATTCTCTAAACCAGATTAAGGTAAATTTACAAACTGGAATTCACACGACATCAAAGCATATGATTTAGACAACACCAGTCTCTAAACAATTATAAAACCTAATGTGAAATAAACAATTATAAACCCTAATGTGAAATATATATGCTGAGGAAGAATTCTCAAACTTGAGCGGTTTCGAAATTGCTCAGAAGACATTGCCAGCTGTGCAAGTAACATTCAGCAGGTGTAACTTGGGTCATCTAGGTAAGGAATACAGCCCATACGCGTTCACCTGAGCTTAAGTGGAAAGTCTGGGGTCTAGTTTTAGATTAGTGAAAAAAATGTGAGATCTACATTGAAACTGGAAAGGATGTATTTATAGTTCTATTTCAAAATCCCCTGCCCCATGTTAATTTGCCACACTGCAGTTTTCTGTTTACATCATAGATACTGTTCAAGACATTTAAAATATTTTTTTTTAATTGGCCACGTACTGTGCTTTTTAAAATAACCTTTGGACAACCAAAGTGGGTTTATGTTTTCATACAAGCAACAGTAAGATTCGCTGCTTTTTCCTATGGTCATTGACATCTGAAGGTTAACTTCACCAAATTTTGTCACTTGGTTTATTGACAGGTCTGGCATGACAGAATTAAAAGCTTGAGTGATTCACTGATGTTTAACATTATCAGAACCAGTCCGTTGTAATAGAAGGGAGCACTTTTTATTCCCATAACAATGACCATGACAACAGCCTGTAAGATGAAGATGAACTGAGAATACGAATGAAGACTTTAAAAAATATTTTTATATGAAAAAGTGTTTGTGTCTTGAAAGCATACAGTACATCAATTGACACAGCAAGCACTTCTCAAAACTGACTGCACCTAATACTGGCTTCCACCTTACTCTAAAAAACAAATTGACATTTTCATACTAAAATTGCACCTGATATGCCAAGCACTGCTAGCACTTCATGGCTATCAGTAGGGTTTCTGGCTTCCAGAAGGACTATTTATGGAGATCATGACAAAACAGGACCAGGAATCATAAGACACCTATTCACTCATGAAAGTAAAAATAATACCATACTCCCTAGCATAGGTTTACCTGTGTGAGTAGAAGATGAAGCTAAAGATGTGTTTACAGAATCAAAATCCATAAGCACCTACCACCTACTCACAAACAGCAAAACCGCTGTGGTTTTTTTCTATTTTAAAATGATAATACAATTCATAAACATATGACTTACATTATAGAACAATGAATCTCTGGTGTCACACTAATTAAAAAGCTAGTATTACATTACTTCCTCAAGGGCTCATTTTATAATTTTTAGGATTATAGCACATTGATTAATTTATACAAGTTTTTAATCCCCTAGTATTTAATGAAGTCTAGGAACTTGGGAGCGTGTGTATAATTTAGATTTGTATAATTTTATTACATAGGAGAAAAGTTAAACTGGTCATGTACTACTTCATGTAGAAAAGTGTCTGAGCACACCAGTTCAACCATCAGCCTATTAACCATTTGCAATGAAAATATTTGAGTCTAAATTAATTCTAGGGTTATTAGATTATTTTTCAGCTTGCTAAGGACTCCAACAAGCATCGCTTGTCTTATGTGCTTGTCAACTGCCTTTTAATTAGCTACTGTGTAACAACTGAGCACAGTGGGAAACTAATATCTGTTCAAGTTATCTTCCATATCATTTAGAGTGCCTTGAAAACGACATTGTCATTATCCTGTACAGCCTCAGATTTACCCATTCTGGCACATCAACTTAAAATAGCAGGCTGCAAATAGAGGTTCATAAATGCATTGCAACTAAACACAATAGGAACTAGCAAAATAAATTGTTGAAGACAAAATATTGTACAAAGATAAAATGCTGAATTGTGGTTGATACTGGTGTCTGGTTCGTTTTTACAGCCTTCAAAATGCAGTTCGATCACCTAGTTGTCAAACTGTTAGACCCACCCGCAAATCACAGGCTCACAAACAAAATAAATTTATTTTAAGTCGCCTGTATACAGCATAAAAAGTCTCAAAAGCTACAGTTTTAGGGAACATAATCCTGAATCTAAAACCACGTCTTACATACACTTCATGGGGGGAAACAAAACAAACAAATAAACCAAAATACCCCTAGGCACTGAATCTTGAAGTCACGTTTACCCAGACCTTATAGTAGGTCAGGGACAGGCTCCAACTCTGGGCATTAATCAAGAGAAACAGAAAATTTCTGGATGCTTAGAGTATATTTTCTGGGCAAGTGATGGCTACAGAGAAACATTACAGAATCTCCAGCTCTCTACAAAGTGTAGATACAAAGGAAGGAGACTGATTATTTAAAGCACTGAAATAAGATTATCACAGAGGTGGATGGGGGCACACAGTTTTATTTATAATGACACTTCTAGATTCTGAAATCTTGTCACTTATGATGCTCCAAGTTGTGAGAAATAAAGAGGAGAAAAGAAAGGGGGGAGGGGGGAAAGGGGAAAAAAAAAGAGTACATTTGCATGGTCACAAGTACAAGCTGAGCCTGACCAGTGAATCTTCTTAAAGACAAGATTTATGAACAATCCCTTAATGACATTTTGCACAATTTTTTTCTGTCTTTGTCATTTGTTGGTTTTACAGACCAGCCTTTTCAATCTTCTCCTTTGCTTTAATTTGGATTTACTAGATTTAGATGATAATAAGGAATTAAAAAAAGACACATGAACGTTGGTTAAGTAATAATTAGAATTGATAAGCACGTTGGTCTGCACTCTGACAATTTGGGATTTGCATTCTGCTTCACATCACTTTTCTATTTGGCAGCATCTCAACACTCCCTTCACATAGATGTAACCAACTAAACATGGCATCTGTCTAGATGGGTATTGACAAAGACATTTCTGCTTTTATTTATGTTTTCCAAACAAGTGAGCTAGCATGATATAAACCACTGCTTAACACCTTGCACAGATAGAACTTAACAATGTTGTTACCCAGGAGAATACCTACAGTAAGACAGGAACAGCTACTGTGTTGGTAAAGGTGGTAAGTTGTCTCTACTATGTGATAAAAGATGTTCCAAAGCCTAATAATTAACTTGAGTTAGCAGACTATTTAAAGAAAATTCCTTTTTGTTCCTATTTTAGAAAGATCTAACACTGACAGCAATGCTAAAAATTAGACTTTGGTGCTAAAAAGTACTCAGCCATAAAACATTTATCACCTCTTTCAGGGGAAACACCTTTAGATTATTAAATATCTAGGTTTATTTCGATGCATAGTGTAGTGCTAGGCAGAGAGGTAATTACGCAGCAGGGAGAAGTGTCTCTGTGAAGGCAGTGGGAAGAAAAGGTCTTATTTATTTCAACTCCCCACAATTACATTCATTTTCTAAATGTTTTTGAAAATCTTACTGGCCTGTCACATTTCCACCTCAGATACCAGAAAATGAGTAGGGGTATGAGTAAGAGTCACGTTTTAATTTGAGAGTGAGGTGCGCAGCGTAGGGAGAATGATAATTTTGGGCTGTGTCTTGGGGAGCTTAGATACAGCACATGTAACAAAGTTTCCCTGTAACAGCTTTTAATTGCTTTTTAGTACTTTTAACCTGCAATGTTTATATAGATGAAAAAGTAAATTCTCCAGATATTTTCTCACTTGTTTTGCATTTTTCAAATAACAGAATATGGAGACATGATACCTCAGCAATACCATAAACCCTTTCATCACCTACACATACTCACAGCAAGGAATGTTTCCGTGGCGTAATTTAGTAAATCATACAGAAGGAGTATCTCCTTGTAGACTGCACAAACTCTTGTTGATTCAAAAATTATTCAGTATTATTCTTTAGGTTTCCACTAAAAATTCCATACATTCTTTTGTAGGGCTATTACCATCACACTTTCAGCATCACCATAACTCACTGTTCTCACTAGTTATCTACCCTTTTTCTACCTCTTATTGTCCAGCCACATCCAGTTCATCCCAAAGATACAGCACAATATCTGTTGCACATCTGATCCTAAAAAGCTTCATTCCACTTGTGCAATTGTTGTAGGATCATTTACTGAACTGAGTGGCTCTAAGTCCGTGCCACAGTGACAGCAATAACTAATCCCATGTTCATCAGTTTGAACTAGGTAACCATTTCCCTAAGTGTATGGGACATTACAGCAGCTGACAATTTCTTTGCTTTAGCATGTGTTACTTCAATTATAACACCTACATAAAGGTAAGTGATACCGGCTTTGATGTTCAGCCAAGACTGCCTAGATACTTTCTGTTGTAAGACTGCTTTAGTTGCTTATGGGTTTCTACACTTTAATTGCTCTGACTGACATTTTCCATTCCAGGCTGATGTCTACCTCAGGCTTTTTTATTTTTTTTAAGTCTCAGCAAAAATTATTCAGCTTTTTAAGAGAATAATTTATGTGAAAAATATCATGGTAAATTTTGCCATTTTATTGAGAAATTCTAGTACCTCTGTTTTACAATAGTGGCCTGATATTTACATCAAGTAAATGTATGAAGAAGCTGGAAAATTTATCCAAATTTAGACAACTTATTGGTTTGGGGAGAATTGCAGATAGCGTGCTTCAAAAAGAGGGAATTGCTAATGCTGCAAATTGAGGCATTCAGAAGTCAGGAGTGGCAGAACTAAGGAATAAGCAGCAGCTTTCCCCTGCATGTAGGCATTGTGATTACATATCATATAGCCTTGTGTTTCATAATTCAGAAGCACAGGTGACTAAATTAAGGTTGCTTATCTTGCATTTCCCAAGTTCTGAGGGTTTTGTGTTGGTTGTTTTTTTGCAAACTACCTCATTCTTTTAAACACTGGTTGATTTTGTTTGGTAGTTTGCAATAAAATAGAGCTGAATGCAACATATACTTACTTCAAAATACAAATCTAGGATCCTCTACCCAAACTCTGTTGAAAACACATAAAGGTTTCGTGCTAGAAAAAAATCTAAAGCAGACACTTGATCAAACAAGCTATTGTTGGGGTGGATTGCCTGGGAGGGCTTGTATAGCTGAGTTTAGTAACATCAGGAATCCTGT
>NW_009259237.1:2002127-2036159 GCF_000687185.1 Egretta garzetta
TCAGCAGGAGGATCTCTAAATGATTTATGAACAGCTGAATCAATAAGCAACCACTGGTGTTGAAAATGCCTTTTGAAGTAAGGTATCCCAGTCTGCTTTTGCAGTGTCTGTCTAGAGTCCAAAATAAGGAAGCAGGTTGAAGATTAACATCTCAACAGGCTCTTGAGGGGTAGGATTTCCTAAGGAAATCTTTCTTAGTCATTTAACTGCTATTGCCCTCAGACAAAGGTTCTGTTCGAAGAAAATTGAAGAAAGTGTCATGATAGAAGCTATGGGATCTCTGTAGCGCTGGTGATACAGGGGTCTCCAGTCTGTAGCTGAGAAGTGCCAGTTATTGCTTGTACAGATGTAAACAGGATTATTTTCAAGAGGAAAATGCCAGCATTTTGAAATTCTTAGATTTTGCATCATGCATAGTCTTTTGCTTAGATTCTGAATAAAGAACATTCAACAAAAAAACCTGCTAAAAATATTAGAACACCAAGAAAACTTACTTTCCTGTTTTCCATTTAGAATGCCACAGCCATTGGCTATGAACTTCAGGGGCTCTTTGCCTGTCCTTGAGACACAGGAGCAAGCTGAGTGCTCTATCCCCAGAGCCAAGGACTCCTCTCACACACTCACAATGGTGCAAGAACCTCTGAGTAATTGGTGGAAATCCAAGGCTTTGGGGCTTGTTGCTGATGAGAAGAAAATCTGATGCTCATAATTTGAGCTAGGGGTCCAAGAGCTGCTGGGTCCATTGTCACAAAGCAGTAAACTCAACATGAAGACAAGGCTCTTCAGCATGCAACATTCATTATGTAAAACCAGGATCAGGCTCCCAGGCTTCTGTGCTACCCAATCTTAGGACTAAGAGCCTGGGGCAACCCTTATTACAAACTTATCCCTCAGCTGTAAGTTCTGAGGAAGAGGACAGCAAGATCTATCAGCGCACATTTCCACCCAGAACAAGGAACTGAAATCAGAAATTCTAAGTCTTGATTTTCTTCTGCTAAGAACACCCATAAAATCTGCTACCAGTTGTATCACTCCACTACCAAGAGTGACAGAATAGCAGCTTTACAGTACTAGCAAATGTGTTATATATTCATGGTTTCAACCAATAAACTGTGACAGACGTCCTTCTAATCATTTTCTGAGAAAAAACTTGCTGAGTGAAAATTCCTGACCCAACCATAATAATTATGTTCAAAGCCCTGAGAAGTGCCAGGTATCTGAACGGACTTTAAAAATACTGAACTTCACTGACTATCAACTTCACAGATTAAAGGTTTTCTCTGGTTTTATTTTTTTTAAAGGGGGAGATAACACTAGACATCTGGCTGAATTTTAACATTTCTTAGTAGGGACTTGACAAGACAACAGATTCGCAGTTAATGAATTCAAAGTTTCATGAATATATAACAGCTCTAGCTTTGCGAGTATGAGCGCTACCTCCAGAGAGCTAAGCTACAGAGCAGTGATGCTTTGTTTTGTCAGGAAGGCTACCCTGCTATGTCACTGTAAAGCATCAGCTGATTTCCTTTGGGATCACCACTGGTTCAGAACAGCTCTATCCAGTTAGGATAAAACACACCAAAACCATAAGCAAATAACATAAAGCTGATTATCTTCCCTTTCAATGACGTTTCAAATTCCTCATGACATATCAGTGATGGATACAGAGTTTTTAAAAGACCCTGTGGCAAGAATAAAAGCACTTTGAGTATAAGGAGAAAGGAAAACCTCATCACAGCTTACAGAGGGAAAAAAGCTGGCACACAAAGAAGGGGTCTCTGACTCGACATCTGAACAAACTATTCCAAATGGCAGATGGATCACTGAAAACAGAGGAGTTTTGTGCTGCCAGCAAGTATCTTTGCTTAAAATGTACTAGAATCTGGAAACAATAGGAAATAACCCAAAGAGCTCAAAATGTCATGAATAATGTAGGCTTATGTTATAATTAGGCTGCACGAATACAGCAAAAAGTTACCATAAATATTCACTCTGATACTTATAGACATTTGCTATGGTCACACTGACTCACCTTGCCATTAGCATTCAATAGACTGGCACAAATATTTGTAGAAAGCAATTTAGAGCCATGGAAACAAAACTCCATCTGCCTGGGTATGCTCCCTGAATTGTTCACAGAGTCAGTCATTGTAAAGAATCAGTGCAACAATATACAATACGACACAGACATCTCACTCATGGTCCTCTGCCACCGACACCACAAGCTGCAAGAGTGCGACCCAACTATGCATTACCACCATTTGCATTTGTGTTCAGGCAAGTGCCAAAGCATACTGGGACATTGCTATTATGAAATATTCCTAGAAAACTAATTTAAAACAAGTGCGGCAAATGGATAGATGTAGTAAACACTGATTTTGACATCTAGCCTTCACAGAAATTACAATAATAATGTTAATAGCATGGCAGAGTTTAGGACCACCAGCTCTAACGGCATTCTTGTCATCCCTCTTTCCCCTTTCAGAACAGGGAAAATGAGATGGGTGGTACCTGCAATGCTACTTCTAAATGTCTTCCCTTAAAGTGTCCCCTGTAAAAGAGAGAGCTTTCACTCTGTACTGTTAATTGTGGACAGCAATGGCTTACATAGGGAATGAAAGGAGAACCAGATGTAGATGCCCTGTCCCAAAATGTTTAAGCTAGCTCTGTGTGTACATATCCCTTCACAATGAAAAAAATAAAACAGAAGCTGTCAACAAGATTATTTTAGAGGAAATCAGATAGCAAAGCGTGAGTAATTACCTCACTAAATCAAGTAATCTCTTTAATCTTAAAAAGAAACTTCAAACCTGCCTTTTAGCAAGCTTTATTTCAGATTCCATACCCAATTTAGGTGTAAAAAATGTTTGGTTTTATTTTTAAGAAATGCATAGCAGGACTGAACTCTGAAGACCGTGTCTTGTTGGGTGTGAAGAAATTATTTAAGACAAATTATAGTGCTGTCACACTCATACCTCATAGTTTAAAATAAATCTTGTCATCTAATTATACAAGAGCTTGAGTTTGTTTAACAAATTGCTCAGAGGTATTTGTGTGGCACTACATTTCCCTTCGCCTTTGATTATAGCCTATCATTTCAGTCTTTTCCCTCTACAGCTTTCTATGTTTTATTGTGTTTAACAGGTTGCATTTATCACATCTCTTCAGCTGGGCTAAAGCAGATAAAACCGTGATGTCTCAGTACAGTTCTTGGCAGTTCACAATTAAAGAATTATTTAAAAACAAAGGCACCCCAAAAAGGGATTTCTGCTCCCAAAGTAATAACTTCAGCAGTAAGAAACAGTCTCTGAAAACAGTTTTGATGTCCCACCCACAGGTCTACTGAGAAAATTCAGGGAAAAGGAAAATTCCCCTTGTGTTTTAATTCCCATGCTATATTCTCAAAATGTCAGGGCAAACTTGACTAGAATAAGCCAAGTCATGATAATTATTTCAAAAATTGTAGTCTGCAAAAGAATCTCTCTCTTCCCTCCTTGCTTATTGTTGAAGTCAGATAGCTGTGAATTGTTCAAGAGTAATGTTTATTAAGGCAACAAGAAGAGGGGCAAAGAACTCTCATCAGAAAAAATTAAGCACAGCTCCCTTGGAAGTGCTTAAGGAACTTGATGTTATATCATTGAAAGAACTTCATTGGCCAAAACATTAAAGACAAGTCAAAAAAAACCCCAAAACAATAATCAGCCTCCATAGGAAATGTGAAGCACTTCAGAAAGTTGGCAAGGGTCTGAGTTACTAGGCCTTATTTTGAAAGATGACATCTCATCCCACAGATGTTATTTACTGTAAGCCAAGAATAATATTTATGGCTTAATCACCTGATCATCATAATCTGGTTTCTCAGCGACTCATAACTGCAAGTACTTGTGAACATATGATTACACATCCAGAACCGGAAGGCTGCATAAGCCCATCTTAAACCAGGTCAGTTAGTGTTTTCCAGTCCATATATTGCCAAGCCACAAGACAGGTATTTTCTAGTTCTCTGACCAATCTGAGATTACATATCTCTTGAGATCAAACTCTTCCCCACTGGTGCTTCTGGAGATACTGTATCATAGCTTGGTTCATGTGCTCAAAAATTAAAGTTACCTTACAAAATGCTTCAGTGTTAAGCTGCGGTTGACATTAACAAGCTGTTAAACTAAATTTTGATGCAGTTTTGAGCCTCCCCCTCAAAACTCAAATGCACATGTGCCCATTTCATTAAACAATTAGGACTATTTGAACTCATAGGGAGGGGAATAGCAATCTTAAAGGGCAATTGTATGTGCTTAATTTTTTTCCTCAGTATTTTCTGACTGCTTCTTTTCTCTCCAGTGGGAGAACTGCAGCTGCTTCATCACTTCTTTCCGACAACTATGACACATTCCTATTATTGGATATATTCTGCAGGTATCATAGACATGATATCATTGCATTCAACAATATAATTGCTGAGTTCTCTAGTTTATTTTATCAGGAATAAACTGGCTCTAGTTCTCTTGCTATGAGCTGAAGGCTTCCAGTATTGAAATTTAAACAAAAAATTGAAAAAGAAGAGAGGATATCACAGCCCCACCTGTTTAGTTTACAGTTTAATATATCCATCAAAATCAGGTTTTGATGGGTATATTCACTCTTTCTATTATACAGGATCTAATTGAAGATCTTTTAAAACACCATCTTTATTCCAACATTATTTCAATACTACTTCAGAATCAGAAGTAACTGCGAAGTTTACTTATCATAGTAATTTATTAGAACCAGATCTTAGCAACAAACGAGAGCAAATAAAGTCATAAGCAGCAAGCCTTACTGTACTACTTCATGAACTTTGAGCAAAAACAATAAACAAAGGAAAAGAATATGTGTATTTTCAATAATCAATCATTCCTCAGTAAATTTCTTTCGTTTTTAAAGAAGAATTTCCACTGTTCTGAAGTCCGTCTCAATCTTCTGAAGGAGTGAGCACCCAGATAATGACTTTATTTCAGAACAAGAAAGATTTGCCTTTCCACTTTCCATTCCATGCCCCTCCAAGAGACTTTCTTGTTGTTGTTGGCGGTGATGAAAGAAGCTATTTGCTTGTGACAAGAACAAGAAAATCTTACTGATGGGAAGTGAGGCAGCTTTTTTGTTTGTTTCTCGATTAAATCAATAAAACCCAAAATGTGCCAGTTTCACTTTCTGTTTTGAAATGCATTGGACAGCTGCAGGGCAGAATGTTATTCCTTCATTATTCTCTCTATTAGTCTTCAAATAATGCTATTTGGGATCAATGATCACCTCAGACATGCTAATATAAACACAATTTGTTTCCAAAATAATTGGCATGCTGCTATTTAGTGCATTATAAATGGCTGTATAAATTAATCACAGATTCATACACTGGCTATGTGCACTGCAATTTGTCTTTACAGAGTTGCTACTGTCAGATAAAGTTTTTATCTATTCTTAATTTTAAGCATTTAATTACATTAGTATTCACACTATAAAACATACAAAGGGGTGTCGATTACCATAGCCCTTCATGAGAAGAATTAATTTAAGTCATAAATCCACTCTCCTGTAGAAAGGAACATCCAAAGAATCACTGTTTAGTTCACGGACTACCCAGTGTTTTCTTTCTGTCTAAATGAAATATCCTCACTGTACTCTTACTGGAGTGCACAAAATGTCCATTTGTCATTGCGCTTTTCATTTGCTTTCGAGTCAGAGGAATGACCCTTCATCTATTAGTTTATTTAAATGTCACTGAACCTTTTTGGGGATTCTGCCCCATAAGTAGTGGTACATATCCTGTAAATCAAACCTGTAAAAACATCTCTGGCTTTCACGTTTTGCTAGATTACCCTTTAAAAGGAACCTTTTCTCAAATTATTGCCCTCTGTGTTTCAGCACATTTCACTTCCAGAAGCTGTAACCATGATGGAAAAAAGCAAAGGAAACAACAGAAAGAATTCGGCATTAGCAAATTTTACAAATTGATCCTTGACTCTAAAGTGTCAGAGTACCAGAGTCTGAGCCCAGACCAGACCCTGCGCTTTGTCCTTCCCCCAGCTGCTGTTTTCTTTTCATTGACTTACTATACATTCCCATGCACTGACTGACTATGTACAGATTAACCAACTGCAATTTTCACAAGCCACCAGACCATGTTAACACTTCTCTGCATAGCCCATCACTGCTTGTCTGCCTGCGCATTATGAGATGCCTTCACCTTGCACTAAGTGCACATTGCCCACTGCCTTCCACCATTCCTTTAGGCAGCTGCCAAACTTTAGGTGAACTTGCCCTCTGTAAGTAAGTATATCCAGGTGCACATTCTCTTTGTATAAACGCCTTTACCTGCCTGCTCTTGAGCAGGAGTACCTTGTGGTGTCTCCTCCTGTAACAAGGACTGCTGGCCTTCCTGGGCAGGGCTCAGAGTCCACTACTACTCCTTCTTCTGCGTCAGCCCAGCTTAAGAGATGCTGACTTTTCTAAAGGGACGGGTGGAATTATGTGTAAGTTAAGGAAGGGATAAAAATAAGTTTACTACTCTTGCGAGAGAAAGAAGAGGAGATGAGTTCCAAATGGTAAGAGGGAAAGTTGTGCAAGACCAAACAGAATTGGTGAAATGGATGCAAGAAGGGATTAGGGAGTACAAAGAAAGCGTAGAGTCTGGAGCTTCACATATTGGCAGGGAAGCCAAGAGACAATATTGGCAGATAGTGGATGAGAAAGGAAAGAGGATATGAAAGGATTATTAATTCAAAGCTAGCTTATAGTGGCTTAGTCTCCATGCTCAAGATACAGATAGAAATAGTGAACACAGGTGGCTCAAAAGAGCCTTCCATCCAGATCACAGCAGCGCACTTGTCAGATACCACAGAAATGTAGAACAAGTATTTCCTCTTGACTTCCTTGTGCAGCTCATAAAAAGGATTATCCAATAAATAGAAAGGTTTGCTCACCAGCAGGTCTGTTCTGCATCACAGACACCCAGCTAATACTCCAAAGCATGTCTAAGAAGGAGAGCAATATTATTACCATGCAGATAGAAATCTTGCTCTTTGAATGGTGGTTCCATGGCTGCAAGTAAGAGGGCTGCTGAGTCAGGGCAGGTCCTTAAATGAGAAGCGTGACAGCTCTTCTCCTTGCCTTAGCAGGCATAAGAAAATAATGTTCAGCAAGCTCTCTGCTCACTATATGCGAGACATTTTCTCAGTACCACGTGATTAATGCAGGTGCCTTCATATGAAATGTTTTTAAGAGAAACTTTCACTGATGCTGTTACAAAGAACTTCCCACCCACATCACACCCATCCCATTTCTTCCAAAATCCCTCTAGACAGCTATTTTGCCTCTTCCCTGCTGAGTAATATTAACAGGTTAGCCATTAGGCAAGGGAATAATTTCTCCCCCCAAAAAGAGACATTTATCTAAATTTACACATAACTCATGGTCAATAGAGAGAATGATGTAGACCTGATTCATATTCTGTAAGCCAAATTCATATTCTGCTAGCAAAAAGGATTTGCTCTCTCTCCAGTGGCTACTGACAGTTCATAAGAAAACAAGACTCCATTATGTGTCTAAAGTAAAGTGGTAAGAATCTCCAATCTCAGTACCAAAATCACTTTAAAATTTCAGACATAGTTCCTAAATTACTCCAGTAGCCATTTTAATCATCCCTTTGCTGTGGGTCTTCAAGCATTTTCAGCCTAAGCAAACAAGAAATTCAAGCAACAATAGCAAAACAGCTCACAAATAAAGTAGCCTAGAAATATGTCTTGAATGATCTGATTTTTTAAAGCGCGCTAAGTCATTTCCTCATTTCCCATTGTTCAGATGCCCTAGCCAGCCACAAGAATGATATAAAGAGAAAGTATCCTCTAGCTATAAACTTCATCCATAGTTAAGTCCTGAAAAGAAAATATGTATACTAATTTTCTCATCATTAAGTCACTAATTATATTGAAAAAAACTGCAACACATTGATTTTTTTTCTTTTGCCCTTGGGGAAAATGTTTGTATATAATTATCAGCTTCCTAACTCTTTACTTGCCCTTTTGTTTTGATAATGAAAGAAACTCTTTCATCTGTTTGCAAAATAGTATCGCAATGAGACAGGCTGGAGGAAATACAAAACCCAGCGATGGTTCAGGGCTCTGGAGAAAACAAGCAATATCTATTCCTAACCTCTTATTGACCTATCACTGGCCTTAGACAAAAAAGTTAAACATTCAATTAGTAGAAAAGAAATGAACGTGCTGTTTATTAATTTGGAAGAGAAAATGCAATGTTGTGCATATTAATTCACCTAACATGCCACACAGCATCTGAACTTCTGTTAGATAAATTCCATCCAGTTTCAGATACTCAGTCCTAAGAGGCAACTTGGTAGCGAAATGTCTTACACACAGGTCTCTGCATATTTGCATTACACAGGAGAAATTAGGTATTAATGATTTCTCAATTTCAATATGTCTTGAACCTTGTTTATTTATCATAGATCGAAGCTGCCTAACTCCTTGATATCTATTAATTTTAACTTGTTTTCCAGCCCGTATCTATCTTTCCATACTCCCTCATTCCCTGCACTTTGCTTTGATCTTTAACTTCTATCTCTCTTCTGATTTACGTCTGTATTTACAACCAACGTCTTATAACCCCATTACAAAAAAGCCTCTTCAACTCAACTGCCGATCAAGCTGCCTATCAAACTGCTCTCCTTCTGCCCTCAGTCACCGAGTACACTGCTGTGCATCAACCACTCCACATCTCCATTGGGCCACCTCCTCTCAGTGCAAAAGCCACCAGTGCAACTCATGCCCCCTTCCTTCCTATCCCTTATGACAGGCTGGTGTCCTTGTAGGGGTGATATGGACTGGATGGGTGGAGTAGACTACCTGGCTGGATCACGGGGATCAAAGCACAGTGGTCAGTGGTTTGAAGCCCAGCTGGCAGCTGGTTAGCAGTGGTATTCCCCAGTAGTCTGATACCGCTTAACATGTGCATCTGGAGCATGGGGCAGAGTGCATCCTCCACCGGTTTGTGAGTGGAATCGAACTGGGGAGAGGGCAATGCACTGGGGACAGGGCTGCTAGGCAGAGGGACTGCAACGAGGTGGATGAATGGGCTGACAAGGATCGCATGAAGTTCAACAAAGGCAAGTGCAACATTTGCTCTCTCCTCCTCTCCATTGCAAGACTAGAACTATAATCTCAATGCATTCTGTGCATACTGCCAAAAAAAAAAAAAAAACTACACAAAATTTTCATGATATTGCTGATTTGTTATTCTATTGCCTGACCTTGAGAATATCTGATCACCACCCATCCACACAGCCTGTACAGAAATGCTCTTCCAATCTGTTGTGCACTATTGAAGGTAAAAAGTTAAAGCTCAGGCTAGTTAATTAGATGTAAGAAAGAATGGGACATAGAAATCTAAACTCGATATAATTCATTTCTGGAGACAAAGAGGTCAAGTGTGCATTACACTTGAGAGCTTATACAGCTTTTCTGGGTATTTATTCAATACTGTTAGTCTGAAGCTTCAGTAGGTAGGCAGCAACATCCCATTTCAATGCTATGCTAGGAACTGCAGGTACTTCTGGAATTACACCACAATTTACATTGGACAAAAGACAGTTTTAACACAAGTAGCTCTGTCCTACAGTTGGAATTCCAAGTATTTGTCAGCATGAAAAGGAAGCTGAATGAACAATATATGTTTCTTCCCTTGGCCTCCAAGTGGAATTAAAAAAATAATCTAGTTAAAATATATTTATCTGCCTTGTCTAGTTGGTAGCCAGCATTTGAAAAATCCCACTTATTTTCACACACACAAGACGATGAGGTTTGGGGCCCCATTTCACACCACCTTCTCATTTTTAAATGTTCAAAAAGAGTTCAAGAACCATACTTACAAATTATAAACAAAAGGCAGACTGATTCTGTTAGTCTTTGGATGAAATCCAGTGCCCCATTGCATTAGAAAGTGAGGAAGTATAGAAATCTGACTCCAAGAAGCTAAATACATTCAGGTATTGACATGAACATTTTTCACAGCAAATGTGGAATCTTTTTGCAATGACAGATGAATAATAAAATTTTGTTTGTTCTTTCCTATTGTATATAGATGTTCTCTATACTTGTGATAGTGCATATTTCACTGCATCACCCTGTTATGAGTACTGGGCTGTTTTGAAAAAGATGCATCTGCTCTTCTTAGCCATAAATTGTTGTAACACCCAAGCTTTTTGTTCAGATTTTTTAACTGCAGAACAGCATTTTCCCAGACTCCCAGTTGCATGTTTCCTTGTAATGTTTTGATATGCAGCCATTTATTTCATTGCTATGTTGCTAATTCACATTTCCCTTAGGAGAAAGGTCTGAGGACATTTTTGTGAAAATAGATTGTATTAGCTAAATTTGTATTTTCCTCCAGAAGACAAAAAAAGTACTGCAGGTGGTTTTGTGTATACAGTTAACGTTAAGACCATTTTTCTTAGAAAGTTCTATTGTTGCAGAGAAGTCGAGTGGTCTTGCCTTAAATTTAGAGACAAAGCAGAAACCTGATGGTTTACTCAAAACTGTAATAGTATACACTAGCTGGTGAGGAGGTTTATAGAGTGTCTGTAACAAAGGGCAGCAACATGGAGCTTCGGGAGACCTAAATCTGGAACATTTCAACTTGACATTTCATTTGTTTGTATAAATCACTGTGGAAGATGGTTGAGCACTCAAGTTAAAGCAACACATACATTATCACATTCTGAAATCATGAGTAAGGGTAACCAAATTGTCTAAATAATGTGAAGCAGTCCTATTTGGTACTCTCCTAAAATAATTACAGTGCCTAGCTGGTAACATTCTCAATGTAGTAGCCTCAGAAGCAACTGAAATCTTTTTTTCATAACAAAAGCATACATGGAAGGATAACAATAGCTATTTTAAAACAAAATCTATTTGCAGGAATATTCATATGCTGTCCGTATTAACACCTCTTATTTTTTAGAAGATTGCCTATACAGAGCAATTTGGAACAAACAGTTAAATTTCAAAAATCTAACAGCCGTGTTTGCTTTCTGTTTTGCTTTTCATTGGGGGGATAGGGGATATTTCCACACTGTTGAAGTGAATAAGGCTACTTCTGGGTGTAAGAACAAGAAAGAGTTTCAGTGAGTAGGACGCATTATGCAGAAATATCTGCTTGATAGTAATGTCTATAGTATTAAAAATGAGTTTTCAGAATATTTTATTTACACTTGGGCACGTTCTCTGGGAATCTAACCCTGGGAGCCACTGAAAACCTTAGGAACAAGGTAAGGAAGGAAAATTGACCCGTGCAGCTGCTCCACAGCCACTAGGCACTGGGCTAGAGAGGATGTCAAAGGCAACAGCCCAGATCCAAGCACTGAAACACAAGGATGTGATTATTGTCAGAGAATTTTATCGCTACCTCTTATCTTGCACAGACAAAATTACAGTTTGGGAAAATAAGATGGGAGGAAGCGGGAAAGATGAAACTACTTTTGCCTTATGGCAAAACTGAGTTTAGTGAAAATGCATTTTTGTCTATGTGATACAAAAAAATAAGAGGTAAATAGAAAGTTCAGGTTTTCACAGCTTGGCTGTAGATGAAACACATCTTGTACAGCCATGAACCTATACTGGAATAAGTGCCACTGGGAAAATTAATAACAGGAACAAGTGATTGCATGAGCACTGGAACTAGTGAACCCTGGTTTTTATAGATTTAAATTGTGTGCTTGGATTCTCTGGTGTTTAATAAAACAGAAGCTTGGCTTGCTTGTCTGAAGCCCTGCCTGCTTCAGCCTTTCCCTCCATGGTGGTATTAAAAAGGCTTCTCGGTTACTCCCTGCCTACATTCATGACATCTTTGGAACTTGTTATGTTTTAGAATCTTATTATTTTATTAAATTTAGTTCGAGTTAGATGACTGGATAGACAGCCTTCCCTACCCTTGTCCCATACTCAGGGTGAGATGTTGTAAGACATGATTCCTTAAGAAGCAAGACTAAAAAATACCCGCATCTTTGTATTCTACCACAATTAAGAGGAGCTCCTATAAACATCTGCCCAAATAATGCATTATCCCCCTTCAAAACCTGCTTTAACATTTTTCTTTTCTGTGATGCTGACAAAAAAAAACCTGACAATGATTAGTTTGCTAGAGTCCTGAGACCATTGCTTATCTCACAGACCAAAAGTGCCTCATTTTTTCTTGTAGTTTTCAGTTTGTCTGTCCATCCACTGCCTCGTCTTAGTTGGATTTAGTCTGCAAACCCTTTCATACAGAGATCACCCTTCTACCCCATTCGTTTCTGCAGCAAGAAGAAAATCACCCATGTCTATGACCAAGATACTAGAATACTATATTCATTCAATTAACAGATAATAATTATATTAACAAGATGACAATTGAGCAGGATACTTGTTAGAATCATATACTACTCATCACACTGGCCTGCTATCATTGATAAGGGACTTCCAGTTGTTCTAATACACTGAATGAGATATAATTCATATGACAAACGAATCTGTCAAATGGCTTTACTAGCCTGCCCAAATTCTAACAGAGTGTTTATCCAAGCAAACCACTGCTTAAAGTTGGCAGACGCATTATTTTTCATATTAATATGTGTACCAACTTGAGGGTTACTACCAAACTATTCTAGGCCTCCCTCTACAGATGGATTGATGATTGCACTTTGATTTATGGCTCATCACCAGGACATTATTCACAAGGCCTTGATAACTCATTTATATCGGTCAGCATGTGCATTTGACTTGACAGAATCATTATCCACATTATCACCAGAACTCACACATGGACCTCTGCCTTCGCTCTGGAATTGATGTTGGATTTGAAATCACTAAACACCATTCAGTCCATTCCCCTTCAGAGCCACACCGTGCTGCTCACATTGCACTGTAGTCACATAGTATCTAATGCCTATCACATTCTTTTTTACGGATCTAATCTATGGACAACACTAACTTTTTACATCTGTTCTATATTACCTGATATTTGAGATGTTACATCTGTGTTTAAAGTGTCCAATGGTATAAGATGAAACCTTGGCATTAATAAGCTCTGCCATACTATATTTGTAGTGAATTTAAAATTCTATTGCACCTTTGGGGCAAATGGTATTTTTGCATTATTTTATGCAGACCACCACACTCTATGAATTCATACTTGGTCAAACCTTTCCAAATCGGAATAAAAACATCATTTCTGAAAACCAAATTTCTTACATTCCATAAAAACCCAAGTTGTACTCTAGCCTGTGAGGTTTTGGCTTCCACCTTCATAAACACTTTATACAGTTAAATACTGAAATGGAGAGGGAGTGGAAAAAGATGAAGGTTGTCCTCCTTCTGCTATTTAATGGATTGCCTTACTGCTTTAGACCACAGGATAGAACCAGGCATAAACAGAGGCTCATAAGCGTATATATCTCATGCTAATGCATTTCGTCAGACAGCCTAGTAAAGGTAATGTTATCTTTAAGCAGTTAGCAGCAAGGAATAACTAGACAGACTTATTTCCCTTTCAGGCATTACTCATATTTTGTCATCAAGTTCTTCACTGCTTAAACAGAAATACAAAAAGTCAGTAAAGATTTGAGGGATCATGTGAGAAATTACCTTCAGCTGACTAACTAATTCTAAGTGCTCATTTGCACAACCAGAATGGTCACTTTTCTGTTGCTTTAGTCCTTCCTTCTGCTGACTCTTTCAGTGATACAAAAAATGAGAGGTGAGAGCACGCCAAGTTCATTATTTGTAATTCTGAATGTCACAAGACCATTTCCAAAATTCAGATTATCACATCATCACTTCAGCTTCTAGAAACTCATTTATTTCTGACCTGTTTTGCATTTCTGACCTGTTTTGCTATTTATGTAAGAAGATGAATACTGTTACCTTAGCTGCCACTGCTTCTGTGTATCTGTGCATAATATATATTTCAGTTTCAATTTACTATCATAAGCCCTAGGATTATAAAGATTTTGTTTCATGTGACAAGTTTTTCACCCATATATTTTTATTTATTGTGCAAGTTAAACTTTACAGGGACTTAACTAACTATACATATATTTTCATGAAATAACCATGGCAACTGAATAAACCCCACAGTGAACATATCCATCTCTTGAACATCATCTCCCACTAGATCTTCTTTAGCTAACTCAAACGTCACCATGACATTTTAGTGTGCAAATAAACTATGTATCACGTTACCATATATTCTTAAAGTTCTAAGATAGAACAGTGTAAAAGCTAGTTTCAAATTGCAATCATACAGGTATCTAAACATTCATTTCAATACATTTAAGAATCAGGACTGCATCACAATAACAGCTCAGTCTAAAATAAAGATATGTGAAAATTACAGGGATGGGATTTATAGAATATGTGTTGTTATTTAGCAGTACAAACCAAAAGTGCAAGACATGCTTTATACTTACTATAAGATGGTCTTGCCAGACGTTATAAAACATAAAAATGTAATACATGTCAAACATTGTTTACTTCTCTTCCAGAGAAAAATTTCTAATTTAGAGTTAGTATGTCTAACTCTTCTAATTATTTTACTAGTGACTGCTAGGAGAGTCCATCTAAAGCTATTGTGATACAAAAGATGTATTCATCACAGGGGACTTCAGCAGCAACCTGAATTAGCCACGCAAGACAGAACCTCTGCTCAGTTTTGGAAAATTTGATTAATGGCAAGTAAATGTTTCTTCTAATAATGTTGATGTAAATAATCCTGACTATAACTGACTAGAGTAACTCTTTTTGCTTTTATTTTTTTGTCATATTCAAGACAGGCTCAGAACCAAAACCCCTCACAATAATGATAAAAATTCCAGTGCTACCTTCATATGAACCTGTATTTACAAGACTGAAAGCGCTTTTCTCTTGCACAATGTTATGCCCTTATAGGTGGCAAAACAAAAAGAGAACTGCCTTCCAAAGGCTGAGCCATTAGGATGAAAATCTCATCTTTTGAGCACGGCTGATACCTAATCTTTATCACTGTATTGATTGAACAGGATTGTGAGATTTACCCATATTCAGTTTAGTTGCCTGACAGACAAAACAGAAAAGGAAGAAATCTATGCCAACCAAACAACATTTCTTACAAAAAAAAAAAAAAATCATCGGAAATTAAAAACTAAGCCACAATATTTTGGTTGTCTAGAGAGAGGTAGGAATCCTGAAAAGTTCATTTTAGGAACTAACAGGAAATTAAATGCCAGAATTGTCAAGTTAGTAGTCTTTCTTGGTCCCCAACTAGGCAGTTCACACCCTCAGGATATAGACTCGGGACCAATTTCTATGACAGGGTGATCTGCTAAAGAACTAGTATATGTGACAAAAATGGGGGAGTGGGAAAAACTGTCTTTTCGCATTTGCGTTTCAGCCTGAAGCCTCCCTATTATCTTAACACTATGTCAGTCTTTGAGAAACAGCCAGCTTGACTGGGTTGGTAATTAGCTGAAAAGACAAAGGCTAAAGGTCAATTAGGCTAGGAGGCAAAGGCTAATTGCTCACTTGTCTTTGGGAGACCAGCTGGGAAAAGTTAGAGCCAATGGCCAGTCAGAAGTGTTCCTCCAAAGTTTGAGAGGGGATTTAGCATGAGGAGGAGGAAGAAAGGAGTGGGAGTTATTGCTGGGTTTCTTTTTTCCTACTTGCAGAGTTAAGTTACACTGAGAGTTGGAAAAAGCATGACTCATCTTGAAGGATTATTTTAAAATGAGACAGATTCACAGCTCAAACCAATCTTACGACAATTCCTTTCTCTGCCTGAGGAGACTGAATCCTGAATGCCTGAGGAGAGCTTCCACCTTCGCAAAAGTGTTCTAATCATCATTTTTGCTAGTTTAAGGGATTGTAATCTTTCCATTTTTTCTTAAGCAATCAAACATTTACTGGAGCAGAAACTATAAATTGAGTATTCCACTTCTTAGGTGAGAACTCTTACTATATACCCGCAAGATTCATTCTCTGGAACCAGACAAACCCAAGGTGTACATGCAAAGTAGACCAGGTTGGACCAGAGGAAGAATTAGCTAAAACACCATGGGGATGGGAAGCAGGTCCCAGAACTCTGCTTGTTCATTTATAGTGAAATTGATACAGTGAAACCATTTCAACAGAAGAGTTTAAGAGTACTGAAAGCCAATATCCTGTACAGTCTAGTGGGTTAAGCAATAAACATTGGAGTGCCCTAAATGCTGACTTGTTGGATTCTTCCCTTAATCTAGACCTCAACATCTTTTCCCAGCTGAATTTATTTGGCAGGCTCAAGTTGCCTCTAGCTGAACAACACTTCATTTTTCTAGGAATTTGCTATTCAATGCACTTAAATTTATTTTGCCCCCCTGTATTCCATAGACTACTTTTCTGTAGTTTCTAAATGTTTAACTTGCCTGTCAAACATCAGACGTCAGCAGAACAGTGGAGTCCTTTCCACAAGAACACGCTCTTCTGTTGAGGATAACACTGTCTGCATACCCAGGGAAGAAAACATCACCAGATAAAGGTCTCTGCTTGGTTTTCTGGGTTTTTTTGGTTTTTTTTTTGTAAGGCTTCGCCTGCATGGTTTTGCATCAAAACTGGGTCTCTCTGTTGGCATCATCAACACCATTCCTTTTCCTGTTAAAGAAGTAGAAGGTATTTTAATAGGGAGTCTTGGTCACCAAGATTTTCCCTGTACTGTGTGAAGAACAGATTATATAACTATTGTAGCTTAAAACCAATGAGCTTCCATGTCCTCAGTTATGTCTACTGAAAGTTTTGATCAGTTCAACATTAAGCACAGTCATAGAATCACAGAATGGTTGAGGTTGGAAGGGACCTCTGGAGTTAACAGTAAGGAAGAAATGTACAGTAAGACAAGCCAGGTTTCCCCTTCCCTTTTTTTACTGTATGATTAGCAAAGTTCAGTGCCTCCAAACTGGCATGAAGGTGTTTAATGTCAGAGCTTAATAATACAGCATACATTAAAAATATAAATACAACATTTTAGCAGCTTAGAGAAAATATTTGCCCAAGACAAGTTAGAACTATGTAGCCGTATCATCTAGTGTTTTGCTGGATATAAAATGACCCTTTAAAGCCTTCTGACATTCTCCTCGAAGCTGAGGATTGAGGCTATGACCTTTTCAAAGCCTTCCAAAGAGCTTCACAATCAACCAACTCTTACAGAGAAAGTTTCATTAGAAGCCAAAGACTTTTTTGATAAACGTGGTTGCACAGTTGCCCTTTCTCATGAAAAACGGGCAAAATCAGTTCTTGCTACTTGAAGAACAAACAGCTGTTGGTGCTGAATGTGTTAGGAAAACTTGTTTTGTAATTTGAATCCAACCTCCAATGCTGGAAATTTTGATTAAATGCAAGTGGGATAAAAATACCATAAGGGACCCAGGGAGGTTGAGGACTGTCCATCCCTGGAGTTACTAAAACACAACTGGAGAAGCCCTGAGCAGCCTTTTCTGGGTGAACCCGCTTTGAGTAAGAGTTGGACTAGGTGACCTCTAGTGATGCCTACCAACCTAAATTAAACCACCAGCTGAAGTTGGCATTCTTCTTCCTCTGTTTGTACTAGAAGGGAAAAGACTACGCATAGCTGTTTAGTTGCTAAGGATGACTGAACTGCAGTAAAGGAATCTGTCAAAAATAGGATAGGACAGGACTGGATAGATCTGAAATCTGAAACATGACACTACAGATGTCACCTGTCAAAAAGGGAGGGGTTTTCACCCAAGTGAGAATAGAACAGGGTGATGTGGCTACTACTATGTGCTAGTACAGATATACTAGAAAGGCTATCAGCCTTCGGAGTAATGGGTAGCTTTGACTATATACTGTCACTGCCAATGTGCCATCCTGTTTTTCCAGTACTTACAGAATTTTTGAAATTTTATTTGCATGAGACCAGGAATAAATTGCTATCACGCTGGAAGCAAAAGGGAACACAGGAAGGAAACTGGGTCCAAATCTCTATATGATGGGTTTGTTGCAGTGAAATTTACAGCCATCTGCTGCTCAGATCCATCCTAAAGGCATGAACTCCTCTATTCTAAATACACAACAGCTAGTTACTCACATCTATGGTGGTACTGCATCTTGTGGTTATCGAATAAGGAAAAAAAGTTACCACATGTTGCCAGTTAAATAAATGAATGTAGTCATTCTCCTACATATAGGGATTTAAACTTCCTCCCTGTGTTTATCATTAGTACTGGCTAAAGCATTGCCCAAAACCAGAGCCCTAGAATGGGCAAAAAGAGAATCAGATCATTCTAAACAAGACCCGTTGAAGGCCTCAAGTACCGAATCTACAAAGTAGCTTCAGTGCTTTAGAAGGCATTCCGGTGGGCTGCTTGCTTAAATATCAAAATAAACCACTTCTCAAGAAGAAATGAAACAATCTATTCCTTAAAAGACAGGATTCAGTAAATAAACTTATGCAATAACACAGCAAATAATCTGGAAGATCATGATGTAAATATCAGTTCACTTTCTGTTTATTTTCTCTCTCTTTCTGATATCTCTCATCCTCTCCTGAAGACTTTTTTTCCATTCTTTAGTATGCATCAGACAAAGCTTTAGATCCCTAGGCTTTAACAGAGAAGCCACAGTCTCATTTTTCTATTAACAGTATAATTTTTGTTTTTGTCAGCCCTTCGGTCCTGAAGATGCCAGACCAGAGCCATTCATTTTTGCAAAGTCATTTGTGGCGGCACAGACCAGCCCAGTAGGCACAGTGCACAGTGTTTGCATGCTAATGGCATTTGGCAGGTATGCTGCTGTGGCTGACATTGGTGGCAATGCCATTTCAGAATCCCCTTCTTTTATTCTCTACAGTTTTGTCAATCAAAGCAATCCATTCTGTGCCATGATACTGAGTGCCAATTTGCCTGTTTTTTTAGAAAACTGGCCAGCAGTCACCTCAGTGACGTTTCTCGTGCTAACATCCTAGAGAGGCTTCTGCTCCTTGCCTCACTGATGGGTTGCCAAGTCTAATTCCTTCTCCTCATGCAGGATATGTATCTAAAGTTTTTCCCTCATCATTTTTTAGAAGACATGCTTTTATCAATAGGACACTGACATTAGTGATACTATCTATCTGTATGCAAGTGTAATTTCCCCAGGTAGGAAACATTTTCCTGCTGGGGATTGCTGGAATATGGCACATTATAGCTGCTTCTTGCACATCCAGAGGTCCCTATGTTGATGGTGGAAATAGATTACTACTGTGCCGCTCCCACTGACAGTAACAGCATACACATTCACTTTGTTTTATTGGCATTGCTAATTGTGAAAAGGAGTTGATTAAGCAGACAGTTTTGCTCTCTATGTTAGTTCAACCCTTAATAAATCTAGTGAGAGTGGCAAAGCAAGCACCAATTCACACACATTATAATAATTTCACAACCACTGTCTTCTAGAAAGAGAACTGCAGCTACTCAGGGGAAGAAACAGTCATGGTAATTTTTGCTCAATGAAATAGCTGTGGAAAATTCAGCTACAAATGAAGATTTTCACTCTGTGCCTAGCTACATCAGTCTTCACGATAGCACCCTGGTTTAACCCCAGCCAGCAACTAACCACCGCACAGGCCCTCACTCACACCCCTCCCCAGTGGGATGGGGGAGAGAAACAGAAGAGTAAAAGTGAGAAAACACGTGGATTGAGATAAAGACAGTTTAATAGGGAAAGCAAGGGCTGCATTTGCCAGCAAAGCAAAACGAGGAATTCATTTCACCACTTCCCATCAGCAGGCAGGTGTTCAGCCATCTCCAGGAAAGCAGGGCTCCATCACACGTGACGGTGACTTGGGAAGACAAACACCATCACTCCAAACGTCCCCCCCTTCTTCCTCCTTCCCTCAGTTAATATACCGAGCATGATGTCATACGGTATGCAATACCCCTTTGGCCAGTTGGGGTCAGCTGTCCTGGCTGTGCCCCCTCCCAGCTTCTTGTGCACCTGACAGAGCATGGGAAGCTGAAAGTCCTTGTCTAGTGTGTGCGCTATTCAGCATCAACTAAAACACCAGTGAGTTATCAACATTAGTCTCATACTAAATCCAAACCACAGCACTATACCAGCTACTAGGAAGAAAATTAACTCTACCCCAGCCCAAACCAGGACAGTATCCACCCCTTATTCCATACCATTTACAGCAATCTCAGGTCCCACACTATCTGATACATCCTCATTAACCACCACCCACTTTCCCATCCTCTGATATAATGCACAGGTATCATTCCCTTACTCAATGGACCACCCTGGTAAAATGTCCATAAAACATCCATTGATTTCATTTAGTCCATGACTTTGGGCTCCATCTCTTATGCTGGTCACTCAGGACAGGAGAGGTGGTATGTGGCATGGAGTTATTGGGCACCAAAGCCAGTTCAGGTCAGGTCACTGCTGCACCTGCACTGCTTCTTGTAAGGCTTGTCCTCCATTGGTTCCGGTGGTTCTTGTTATAGTAAATCCTATAATATGCAACTCAAATCATGGGTTACAACAATTTAAAGGTATATCCATTACAATCTCCACCCCTGGTCCCTTTAGACCAGATCACAGGGTTTAAAATTGCAATGAACTCCTCCCCTTGCCCCTGCTCCAGCCCAGACTTATCCACAGACTGCAGTCCCTTAGGGTTGTACCTGCTGCAAGTGGAGCCTTATCTATGAGCCACAGTCTCTCCAGAGGTATACCTGCTGCAGCACAGACTTACCCACAGCTGCAGTCACTTCAAGGTGCACCTGCTGCAGCATGGCCTTACCCATGGCTGTCGTGCTTATCCTGCTCTGTTACGAGCTTATCCATGGCCACAGATGCTTCAGGGTGTTCTGCTCCTATGTGGATTCATCCACAGGTCACAGTCCCTTCGACTCAAGTTCACACTGGAGTTCCAGCCTGCCCAGTACAGCAGCACAGCAACAGCAGCAATGCCCCAGCCATCTGACAGCCCAGGCACATGGCCATGGCTGTTATCAAAACGTTCCCAGGCACAGCAGAGTAAGATGATAAGCAGTAAACCAGGACAGTAAAGAATTTAAACACAGAGAGGGCTAAACCTTGTTTAAAAAAATCCCTGTTTAAAAAAATGTCCTTTACATGTTTCAAAAATACTCTTTCAAGAAAGATTATAAGATGGGACTGCTCCCATAGATCAAATTAGCAGTCCTAGTAGGGTAAAATTTTAGAGACAAACAGAAGGGGTTCCATCAGAGGAAAAACATGGTGCGCAGTGGCACTGCATAAGGCCTGAGTGCAAAAGTGCATGACTGCCCTCAAGCACATCCAGTGGTCTGTGACTCACAGAGACAATAAAAAAATAAATAAATAAAAAGAGTAGATTAAACTTCTGAAGAAGGTCGTTTGAATCACTTAATCCATGTTCCCAAGTTCATGATCAATGGGGAATAACCAGGATGACTCAGGTAGCGTCAGGGAGGTTATGGAGTCTGGGGTTATTTCATGGCAGTTGATTTCTTGCTGGTAAACTAACTGTGAGGTGACAGAAATATTTTATGGCTTCTTTTCTCACTTTAGCACAGAACCTATCAACATTCTGGTTCTCTCCACATCTCTTTGTTGTCTGTCAAGATCAGACACGTTCTCAGGATTTTTTCCTTCTTCACAGCAATGGATGAAATGGTCTCATACCAGTGCAAAGGCAGGGCTAGGAAGTTTGAAACATTTGCTGAGGTCTTTAGGACTGGTCTGATCCTGGTAGGCTCACGCTTAAGACCCATTCAACTCTTTTGCTTTGTTCATATTATCACTGGAACCAGATTTAATTGGAGTAGGGAAAAAAGAAGAGGAACCTTTCAAAAGGTTTTGAACAGTCCAGGGTTCATTCTTCTTGGTTTTTTTTCCCCAGAGTTTAGTAGTATGAGAAGAGATTTCTGTAAACCAAAGAGAGATGTGGCGGATACAGTAGGAAAAAAACTTATGAAAGTTGTAAAAAAAGGAGAGTGGTGCATATCTCTTTGAGCTACTAGCTGGCACTGAAACCTGGGACACTGATCCCTAAATCCCAGACTCTTAGACTGCCACAGAGAACAGAAGTGCCCTCCTGCAGAGACTGACACAGATGGGACTGAGAACTTCCCTTTACCTAAGTTTCCAGTAGCCCAAACCAGCTTCTCTACAGATCCATGCATATCTCTGTATTGCAGTCTGCACTTTAAATATACCCTAAAGGCAAATTTAATCTCTTTGATTTAGCTTTCCCTCAATAATTTAGTCACACACATCCTTACACAGCACATCCACTCACTCACACACATAAACAAACAAATGAAGGAATGAAAACCTATGAATTAATCAAGCTATTCCCCTGAAGACTCTGAAAGAAGAAAGCAAGAGAAATTGTAAATGATATTTCTATTTGGGAGGCAGCTGGATTTTATCACGATGGGGCCATCCAAACATATAAATATCTGAGATGAGAAGGAAGAAGATGAAATGAAATAGATGGAAACATTTGTGCTGTCAGTAAGATGAAAGAATAAAGTTGTGGGTGCAACAGAAAATGATTCTTTAAATTAGACCCATATCCTCAGCATCATATTTAATATCCTTTCCACTAACCTGCCCAGAAACTATTCCTGTTATTCTCAGACTTGAACCTAAGCTTCTCTCTTCTACAGCAACCAAGCTTCAATGCATAATTAATGTGTTACACCCAACAGTTAACTAATGTGGTTGATAGCAACCTAAGGTGAAGCTAGTACTTGCATTTTGTTTGTTATTTGACAGCACTGCCCACTTGAACATTGATACAGCTATTTAGTGACCATTAAAATGGTTATATATATTTTAATTATAAGCCCATGGCTTTAAATTGTATTTACAAAAGAGACATTCATTTCTATTCTATGTATAACCAATTTAGTTCCAGAATGAAGCTCCAGGCAGTTACTGCATTTAAGCACAATAGGATACTGATTCTTCAACTCAGACCTGTCTCATTTTATCAATATTCTCTAAATGGTTATTTTCTGCCCCCTACACTTTTAAATTACAGGTACACAATGAATGTTTAAAATGAGAAAACAGGAGACTGAACTTGTTTTTCTAGTAAAGCATTTCTTGAAGAAAGAACAGTAATCACTTCAAATTATTTCCAGGAAGTTAAACTAAAAAAAAAAAAAAAAAAAAAAAAAAAAATTAAAAAAAATGTTCCCTGAGAATTTTTCCAGACTGCAAAATTCACAAAATATCTCACAAAAAACGGATTTGGGAAAAAAAAAATCCCAAAGAGTTATAGTAGTTTTGTAAGTGATGGTGAGTGTGAAATAGACAATCTATGGCATATGCTTTGGAGCTGGAAAAAAACTTTTTTGACCAAGGCAATTCCAGACTTTTCTAGCAACAGAAACAGACACTTCATCAGAAAGGCAGATTTCTCTTTGTAGGTAGGTAGAAGACATAATTTCAAAACTGGCATCCAGATGGGTTTAAATTTGAGTGAGCCTTCTAAAGGAGCCCATATTGTGATGTCCCCTGACCACCCATCGTCTGATGTAGAAATACATTTACAAATGTTGAGTTCAATTTCTGCCTGCAGAAAAAAATAAGCATTTGGAATTTATCAGAATTTACAAATAGACCCCCAAATATTTAGTCTAAGATTGTATTAATTACTTGTTTATTGTTAAACAAACAAGAGCCAAATTACCCTAATGGTTCCATTAATTTTATTCTGCTTCTACTGGACTACAGAAGTGAGCAAAGGTTAGAGTGCTCTGCATCTGAATGTTTAGAAGTTTGATTATGGAAATAAGACAAAACACTAACAACCATGAGGTAAGTTCAAACCTTTAAAAAAGATAACGCTCACTTATCTCTTTATTGTGCATGCCTCTCTTTATCTCTTCACAGTCCTTTCCCTCTATGATCTGCAGAGGTGATCTTTTCACCCTGCTAAATCATCCTTATCGAGTCTCCTGAATGCAATAACCTCTTTGGCACATTACCTATCTTTTAGGATTTGTATTTAATATATTATGTTGTTCTTTCTTTTTTTTTCCTAGTAGGTTACTCCAGAGCTCAGAATTGTTGGATTACTGATTGATTTCACAATTACTTTGTGCTATGGGTTGTTTTCATCTGTATGACTCTCTCTGTTGCAAAATGAACACAAAACATTCTAAAAGTAAAAAGAGAGGAAAAAAAATCCCCCCCTCTCTCTCTCACACACACACATATAGACAGAGTTTATTTAATTAATCACACATTATTTCAGATTGGAAAAACCTCAGCTTCCTAGGTATTTTTATAAAACAGAATAGAATTCTGCACATACCAGATTCATCATCAGACAAATTACCTTAAATCCTCTCTCTGTCCATCATCCATTTTGATAGTGTTGTAGGATAAGTTTTGTCCACTATCTGTGGAATTAAGACTGTCTACCAAGCCCTAACAGTAAGCTGTACTTTTACGAACTATAAAAACAACGCTAAAAACTGTAGTGGTGGTAGAGTACACCCTTGAAAAGTGAACCCTCCTGTATTGTAGTGCTGTGGTTTTAGATGTGTGATTATCAGGAAAATACGTCCCCATTTTCATTAATGCTCAATCCACTTTACAAGTCTTCTCTCCTCTTGATTTGATGCGTGTTCAGAAAAAAAAACCCTAACGTCAGTCTGGGATTGGTATGGCAGGACTCCAGGAGAGTCGGGGGTGTGTCCAGGGCCTCATTACTCTCTGTCTCTGCGCTGTTCATTACAAACAGAGCTAAGGAGGGATGCTGTGGCGTTAGAGAGTGAAGGTCAGTGTGACTTCCCCTGATGAATACAGGAATCAATACCTAGCTGGGTGAGATGAAAAGTTGGTTCTCTGCAAAGACAAGATTTCAGACTGCAACTAGTTACTCAAAATTGCTATTGAATGTTTCCAGCAGGAGTATTTTCTTGTTATTTTTGAACACTTAATTGGTGGTTATAACATAAAAAAACATCAGTGGTTTTTATTTGGATTCTTACACGGGGAAAAAGTAGGTACTGGCTTTTGATAAAAAAAATTCCTTTTCACCAGAAACTTGATTGTATTTTCAAACTATTAGCATGAAACAGCTGAAATAAGCAAGATAGAAACAGCTGAGCAATATATCCCTACACTTTCTTTTTATCTATCCTTCCTTCCATATGGGTATGCATATAGACAGTTCTCTGTCTAAAGGCACCCTTGTCCTTTAAACTCCTATGCCCATACTCAATTTTTATGAAGGTAACAAGACCTTGTAACTCTGCCTTTCCAAGATTGCTGCATAAAATGTTTAAATATAGATGACTGACGAAGAAAGAGGAAGTGAGCTGGCTGATATGAGCATGCCATCCCCTGAATCTTTGCTTCCGTGACGCTTTCTTTCCACTTCCACCCATATATTCTTCTAACCCTCATTACTCAATCCACGTTCAATTTGCCCACTTACCAACCCTTAATTTCTACAGCACCATCACTCCTCAGCCATCAGTTGTTTAACAGTGGACCTGCCTGCTGCTCAGTATCTCTGTGTAATTTTTACCTATTTTCTGATGAAACACGATCACTACCCTTGCCTTCTTTATAGGACTGATTTTGGACTACAGTATTATTTTAAAGACTTGATTGTCAGTTGAGCATCTGTCTTTACAAGAGCACTATCCCACCAGACTAATTTGTTTCCAGTTAAAAAAAGACACTTAATAATAATAGACTGCACAAAATCTCCCAATACAGTATGATTGGCACAGGCTTTTAGCGAGTGAATCAAAGCTATTCGTGATAGAGCGGTGGCTCAGCATGGCTTGCGTGCATGAAACCCTCCACTGAAAGGAACAGTTGTATGCTTGTGATAGTAAATTTATGCTGCCCAGGAGAGCCATACTTTTAGACTGCTATTATTCCCATTGTTCTTGACATCTGCAAAAAACATACAGTAAATCTAGCTGTAGAGAATTAAGGATCATTTTAATACAAAGCCTTCTTCACTGTAGACAGGTCAAGTAAAGAGTTAACTGAAAAATCAGGTAAACAAAATAAGTGCTATGAAACCATTTTTGTTACTATCTCTCATTCCCAAATTTAAGAATGCTTGCAAAAAAAAAAAAAAAAACAAACCAAAAAAAAAACAACCACAAAAAAAACCAAAAAACACCACCAGTGTAAAAACAGAATTTCTGGAAAAAATCACTGGGAACAAAAAAAAATATTGTTAACAATTGAATTATTTTTCCATATTAGATTTGTTCACTCCTACAGGCAAGAAAAAGATGGTCACAATCTTTGAGCCTACAAATGAGCACTGCAGAACACCAGAATGCTCCAGCCATCCAGGCCCATTTCCAGGAGCGGGGCTTGACTTAATAAATCACACCCTAAGGCACTTGGTAGTTCCGATGCAGCAGCTTTCATTCAGTGGAGCACTAGTCCTGGCTGATCCACATGCTGCTTTCCATCACCCACTCACCAGTGATATTACCTAAATGTTTAGGAACTCTCTAAAATTATAAGTTACTTTGTGTAGATTTAATTAGTCCTTCTACACATTGGAGAGATTTTGCCCCTCATCACAGCCTCATAATGGCACCAGAATGAATGTGATATCTAAGATCTGGCGACTTTATCTGACCCCATGTACAGAATACAAAAGCAGAGAGATGCCAAAACTCACACACTTGAACCATATGAATAGTCTCATTGACTTCAATAAATATATTTGTAAGAAAAGAAACACTAAGCGTTTGGCTCAATACATGGAATTTCTATCCAATATATCAGGCTTTCCTGGTCTATTAAAATAAAAAAAGCACTTTGGATTTCCTTAGTATTTATGATAATATAAGCAAAGGCTCAACAGTTCACCAAAAGAAATGAATTCTTTATCTTTACATCCACAATGCTATAACTAGAGCTTTTTTAATTCATACACAGGCTTCCTATGTGATTAATTAATAGCATTAAGAAAAAGAATTTTGGTATTTTTACCATTTTTGTGTCATGTTCTACAGTGAACTGTAGGGTGGTAATACAAGAATAATTTAGAGATAAATTAGCATAATAATTAGAAGCCTCTAAGTCTTTATAGTGTTTTTAATATTTATGCTTGATAAATATTGCTCTATTTGTCAGTTTATGCAGTATAAAGTGAAACTTAATGTAAGAAGGTTATTAGCATAAAATTAGCATAATGAGTAAAAAGCAAAACACAAAGGTAATCAAAAATAACAGAGGTTGTTTCCTCTTGCCTCTCTCAAAGGACATACTTTACACCCAAAAATCTGTGTTATGGAAAACAAATTTCATTTAAATTAATTATGAGGTTCTATTATAGCTGTGAAAAATGGATATCTTTTAACAGTTCTTCCAGAAACTGCTTTTTTGTCTCTTTCAAACTTCTTCCACACAGTCTAGCCACTCAAAGAATGAGATCACTTTGGTCATATTGCTTAAGAAAAATGAATTTTAAAAAAGAACATTTGTCCAACACAGCAAGACCATTTAGCCCTGAGTTAGGGATGACATGAAAATGTTGTATGAAACCAAAGAGACAGACCACAGATTTATACCTTTAGACATTAACAACAAATGGCAAACAACAATAGGCAAATGATAGTATTATCTGTATGGAGAGCTCTATCAGCCAAATAATTACTTTCAGACTTCTAAAGTTTTGTTATGTTCACCTGAAGTTTCGTGCTTCAAAGCTCATGGAGCCCAACTCTGATATCAGATACGTGACACTTATTTTTGCTGACCTGTTCAGCTTCCTAGTGATATTCAAATCTTTCTTTTCAATCTCCTTTGACTACAGTTTCCCAAAGTTTGTCCTGTACTAGTGAAACCCATAGCTTTATAACCACCTCTTTGAGACAAGGGCAACAACCTAGGGATGAGAGCTGCTAGAGGTGAAAGAGAAGGGAGAGACTCCAAACTATTCCTTAAGCTCCTCTGATACGACCTGCATCAGATTTATGAGGGAAAATGTTAAACTGATCAAAACATTAAAACTGGTTAAACCAGGCTAAAAGGGGCTTCAAAACTATAAGGTATTCCTTGGAGATAAAGGTAAGAAGCAGTTGAGCTTTTTTCTGATATCAGAAGCTGAAACAACAAACATCTGTCCAGAATATACATCAATACTCAGAATTAAGGCCTGAGAATTTCCATTCTTCCAGCATCACTTGGATGGGTTTTGAGAAGTTTTGTTTATCTATGAAAGACAAAAGAGGAGAGAAGCTGTGCAGACAGACACCTTTAGACCCACACATTTAATTCTCCAAGGAATACAGGTTGCTTGAACACACTCTGGTACAGTAGTATCACCCCTACACCCTCTTTTCCTCAGCCCTGCCTACTGAATTAAAAACCAGGGAGTAGTCCACGAGAGTCACTGCAGCAGCTCTGTGGTGTGTGGAGATTTCTCAAAGCATTCTGACAATTTCTCTACTTTTTTGATGCCTTATGAAAAACCTGATACAAGCACAAGCTTGTGTAAAGCGCTATTCTGGGGATGTGTGTCCACATCATGTGCACATGCAAAAGACCACAAAGTGCAAAGCAAGAAAGCCATGTTTCAACACCCAATGACTTCATTCCCTACATCATCTTCCACAACTCAATCCTCCCTATTGCTTAAAAAGAGCAACTAGCACAAGCAGTCACCTACAGCTGAAAAGTCAGCAGCCTTCTTTAACCCCCTCCTCAACCTCCAGTGATGAGAATACAGGTATAACAAGGTGAACTTGCACACTTGAAATTTTTTTTTCTAACTGAAAAAAATTCACATTCTTGACATTTCTGCTGTAGATGGTACAAGGAGTCCAGGTCCTAAAGTCACTCACAAAGCCAGATCTCCTTGGCAATATATACAGTAAAACACAGCTTGGAATAATTGCTTTTTTCTAATACTATAACTTTTATGGTACCCACTACAGTATTAGTCATCAGAAGGCAATTCTTGGTTTATGTTGAAAATTTATGATCCTTTTCACTCCACCAGTATTTGTAAGATACACTAATTACCAATGTAAGGATTTGTGGAAGAGATCTGGAAATAATAGAAATAAGCCTTTTAACAGGCACAGTAATTATGCAGACACAACAGATGCTAATAACAATTTTCATTTCTGTGGAAAAATGATTAAGGTTTAAAAGTACAATAACAAAGAGGCGTAAGAAGAGTACAAGGGGGTGTAGATGACATGAGACAATGTATGTGTGATCACAATTGCTAATTTAAAAAGAACTTTCACACTGGAATAATATCAAAACCCTCTCCTCAACAGCAATCTGTTTGCCTCTCATGCTATTTTCCTACTTCCTGTTACCCCGATTTGGCTATTTACCAAAGTTATTTCAATCTCCACTTCTGTTTTCTGTCATAGGCAAAATGTCAGACCAGGTGTAAAACCAGATTTTTGAATATCTGCTTACTAATAACTCTCCCAGAACCTTTCTTAATGCTATAAACATTTGTCTCCAGCATCCTGGTAAACTAGAGTAATTGCATATCAATTTTTTTTTAACCACTTCATATGGGTAGGGTGCTGTTTTTTAGTGTCCCAAACCACTCCATGTGATGTGTTAAGTTCCAGTGCAGAAGTGGTTATATATCAGCGATGCCTAAGTAGACTCCTATAAAAATACACATACACAGAACAAGAGCCAAGTCTTCAAATTACCACCAAGCTCTGTGTTTAATATAATGAGTGGTGGAATTAAAGTTCATAGCTCCACTTGTATTAGTGGTAGACTTCCTGTTAAGTCCAAGAAATTGTTCACTGAGATAATTAAAGTTCTGGGCCATCTCACCCATCAATCAGTCTTTCTTCTTAGCACTTAACAGTTATTGCCGAATAGACTCTGAAATAACCCATTAACTCAGCACAGGTTTGCCACAAATTATAGGTGCTTTGAGATCGCTAGGAATGAAAGGTGGCATATAAATCAGAGGTACTGTCATCACTTGATGCTCCTAAAGTCTGCACTGAAGTTACCTTAATCATTAAGGGTTGGTATTGCAGCCATTTGCATTGGAAGTCGGGACTCCAAGTTAATTCCAAGATCAAAAAGGGAGGCAAACTGGCTGGTGAGGTGATGAATCTGACATTACAGCAGAGATCCTGGCAAGGGATCCTAGAGACAGAAGTATTTATGGAGCTGTCCTTCAGAACAAAGCAGAGTAATAAACCTGTGAAAGATATTTTCAAATCAAACCATTTGTTCCCCAAATGTCCACACAAAAAAAAAAGCCTAGCAAATTCCATTGCACTGTGGAAGAAAGATTTGCCCCCTATGCATGCAATATTTTTTGAGAATGATGCACACCTCCTCTTCACACAATGCGCCCCAGAAGGTACTGAAAGAAAAATTACTCAGTCCACACTGTATTTAAGTGTGCTAGGTGTTTTGTCAACAATTTAATGAAACAGTGGGTATGCAGCCATGCCAGCAGACAAGAGTTAGCTTTAAAAAAGGCAACGCCAGCGATGTGGCTATGGCAGTTTTGAATTTAGTATGAACTAGCCTCTTGATAATTTTTTTTCAGTTTCTTAGGTGCAATTTGCAACTAAAAGGAATTCTTTTCATCACAGCTGCCCTGGTAATGCAGACAAGGTTCTCCAGCACAAAGCTGATTTGAACAGAGATGTACAAGCAATGCCACAATCCAGATGCCACCTCATGGTAAAATTTCACAACAATTTAAGGAGTGCTATGTTCAGTCATACCTGCTTGTGGACTAACCCTGGGAGGGCAGATCAAGTCCCCGAGTGCTCTCATATTGCAACTTTCCCACCATCTAGTGGCTAAAGAGTTGCAGATAATAAAAATACATAACACTCCTGTACATCATGGAGATTTTTTTTCTTATTTTTTGTGTTAGTAAGGCTCCTTGTTTTTAAGTAAAGGATCAAACAAGGCTACTTTACAGCAGCCATTTTCTCCTTCAGCATCTAAGTTTTCATGTTAAAAAAAAAAAAAAAAAAAAAGTCTTACTCCTAACATAACATTTACAGTAGACAGGACCCCAGAATAAACCCTTGCAGTGGTATTTGACAGCAAAGGGAAACCAGTGGGGTATCGGCCTCAACATCTTATGATACTTTAAATTAAGGAATTGGTACCTAAATCACTGCTGACTGTTACACTCAAGAATGAGAGGTTGAACATCAATCACAGGAGGCAGATCACATGAGACATATCCTAGTTTGACAAGACTTTGGGAGAAGTTAAGGTAGGTTTGAGAGTGTGTCACTGTTGGCTTGGCCCTCCCTTGTTCTATTACAGACTCTGGGACACTTGGACATGCAGGGGTAAGCTGGAAGCTGTGGATTTCTGCACTGTTTGCTGTTAACATATCCAGAGATATTTATGGAATTAAAAGTTCAATCACTGCTCAGTACTTTCAGAAATGTGTTCTAGAGATGTCAAAAAGGATGCTTTTAACTTATGGCAAATGCTTGCTTTATATACATCCTTCAAATAAGTGCCCTAAATCTGTTCTGTGAGCATATACAAAGACTAGATATTAGCATTTCTGGTACTTACTGAGATTAATTTGGAGAGTGTTTACAGAAAGTGATGAAAAATAAGACACTAATCTAGCTTTCTGTTGTTCTCTGGCAAACTTAGCAAGAGCAACACATGAAATGTTTGGTCATAATCTTTTCTGTGACAGATTTTTGCAGGAGTTAAAAAGTACAAAAAATAATGTTGTCTTTCAGAAGTGTTTCAATAGTTCGTAATGTCAGAAACAACTAGCGTGAGTAAATACCCCCTTTCTTTTGTATTTCCAAGTAAACAGCATCACACTATGAGCTCTCAGCCACATCCTTACAGTGGAAGAAGCAATGTGAGGGGAACACACTTTTCATGGGTCATGTCATCTAGAAAGGCTAACGCTACCTAAGTGCTCACCCCAGGCAGTTACTGAATGGCTGAAACTGCTTAAGAAGCCAGAGTGGTATTACAAATAAATACATGCTCTCTGCTGCATATATGCTACCCATGTTAGGAAATAAAAACTTTAAATTGGATTTAAAGTTCTGTAATTTAACTCTTCTTACAGGATAAAAACATTCAACCACCTTAACAGTAAGAAAGCAAAAGTTTTGCTTACCCTGTAGGATACATCTGCATTTCCCATCTAAAGCATGGTGGGTAAAATTGTACAGTGCTGTTCAAACACATATCCCACCAGTTTAAGCAAAAGTTGGGATAACTCCATTTTAAGTACGTATGTACTCTGGCCATCATTTTCAAGTTCAAAAGTAACACCAGATCCTCCTTTTGTACTTTAATATAGAGGACTATTTAAGGGTACAGGTCAAAAGCAGTTCTTAGGAGTCTGAGCTGCTATAGACTCCCTCAGGAAAGGTCACAAGACTACTTCCTGTGGTCAAACCTAATATTGAAAAACTACAATTAAATATCCATTTGTCCCTTTCTCCTGCAGATTTTTTCCAAGTCTGTAGTGTAACTTGTCTGCTTTGCCAATGGAGTCACTTGTACTTTTAAATTTCTACTTTAGAATTTTCAAAACATCAGTATCTACCCTTACATTCAACTGAACATACGTGGATTTCCAGCTCCCCCTGCTCTTCTTCTCATCTATGACACTTCCATTTACTTTAATCTATATTTTCTTTCACTGCAATGCTCTACACTAACATTTTTTTGGCAGTGGTTTTGATGTAAACCCCAGTCTAAAAGTGAGAATTGGGCAAGGAAACATATTTACTTTCTTACAGAGACAAGGGAAGAAGAGAACAGCCAAAGAGGGTCCTTGATTTAGGGTGATGAGGGCCGTGCTTGTTACAGTTTTGATTTATTTGCAACAGAAGATTTTAAGCATTCTCCTCTGATAGCTATGGGGATGTGCGGAAAAGGAGTATCAGAAATTATTGCAGATTAAATATTATAGATAACAGACATAAGGCAATCTCCTACAGACAGATCGTGGTATCTTACACATTGTGTATCATAACATCACCTCCTATGGTAAAAATAACTCAGCATATCAAACCCTTCTGTAGCTATAAACCAACACAGAGATATAACAGAAACACTTGCACAAAGCTATTAAAAAAATCATTGAAAGAACAGATCAGCTTTGAGGCACCTCTTGAGAACTAGCCTATATAAATATTATTTTTTTTTACTGCTTTGTGCTTGTATTTGTTTCTTTCTTTTCAGAGTTCTGGCATTAACTGGCAATACACTGCAGGGAACTGCGTGCCTCAGAGAGATTTACTGCAACCTCAGCATAATGATACTGGGTGAAGAATGCAGCATCTGGTGTGTACAGACAGGGACCTCAGTACCGCAGTACACTGGCAATTGCTAAACGTGCATCGGGATTCTGGCTACACTTTGGAACAGTCCAGTTATATTTTCACTCTGACTGTCCCAAGGTTAGCATGAGGTGGTTTCCTTCCAAAAGCCAAAAATCCACAGTGGTACTAAGGAAGGGACCGTATTTCATGAAATATGCAGAAAATTATCCTAAAGCTTACAGCTTTAAGCTTATAGACTGTTTGCTTTCACTTGCCAATGCCAAGCAAAAGATATAATTGATAGCATTATCAGAGATGGCCCCATTTTGTTCTCCCTCCCAGTACTGGTAGTTTTGTCACTGGGGCTGAGAAAAAACAGAATCTGATCTAGAACCATCAAATGCCAAAAATTCACAGACAGCACCAAGGTTAGTATTCACAACAAAGAAACTTCTCATCTGGGAAGCTGCCACACGACTCGTTGCTCCATCTCCACTCCCTTTCCAGCTTTTCAAAATAGCAAATCCTAGTTATGAACGGCTTTTGTAATTCGTGTTCTTCTCAGCAGAGGAGGAATTATTCAGCAGTATTCACTGATTTTAAATAATGAATAAAGAACCCAGAAAGTTGTTACAGATAGTTCATAAACAAAAAAGTGGCAGAGCTCATTTAATAAATTACTCACTCTGAATTATTTTGCCAAATCTAAT
>NW_009259237.1:2036190-2036868 GCF_000687185.1 Egretta garzetta
TGTTCATGTCAATTGTATATAATTTTCAAGGTTAATGGCTTTTTGATACATAATAATGGAACTCCCATTTATTGTACATATCCTAGTTGCAAAACCTGTTTCATTTGCATAATCATAAATTGCAGTTGAGCAATCCTCAGCATGTGGTTATTCATTTGATGAAAATGTAAATTTCAATTTTATTTTTGTTCAGTTGCATACACACTGCATTTACTGAATATGAGAAAAAGCATTTTAATTTAACCAATCAATTCAGCTCATTACAACCTACAAAGAACATTCAGTAGCCCAGAATTTTGTAACAAAATGCACTTTTAAGCAGACTTACAATTAACTTATCCTTTTATTTTATGTTTTAACACCTAGAAAAAGTTTCTATGTTTACCTTTATGCAAATAACTTCCCTTTAGAATGTAAGATTGCTCCACCATTTTAGATACGAAACTAGTGTAGTACCGTTCAAAAGAAAGGCATTCAATTAAAAAAAATAATTAAAGGGAGTCATTCAAAACTAACATTGACTGAAACCTCTAAAAAGAAAATGGTTTCTTGTGCTTGGGACCTAAAAGAGACTGATGTAAAAATGAATACTCAGATCAACTGATCTGCTTACACAAGCTGAGAATCTAGGCCTGGATGTGTTGGAAGTGTAGCTAAATGTATGTCTTTTCTACTCGT
>NW_009259237.1:2036891-2054955 GCF_000687185.1 Egretta garzetta
TTCAAAAGCCTTCAATTACCTCTTTTAAAGTCAAGAAACTTTGGAGCTACAGAGAAACATTGAGGAAATGAAACTTGTGTCCTGCCTCCTTCTGTGATGTTACAAGTCTCTATTACCGATATTAGTGTTCATCACTGTGATTGAGCTAGCAGAGCGACTCTCATCATGTAGTTAATGAGAGCTCACTCATCATCAGACCGTGGATATTTCCAAGCTACAGATGAGAGCAACAGGTGGAGACTGTGATCCTCAAAGGGACCGTTTCGTTGACTGAAATTAATTTGCTCTGACATTATAACTACTACTTCTAATTAAGCCAAGTTCATGATCTTTATAGAAGAGAAGTAAAGCTTAGAAAGATGAACAAGTCCAAACATTTTGAGATAATATAAGTAAAATTGCTACTGAAGCAACTTTGGACTTAATTAAAAAATGTATCTGATAATCACAGTAATGGGCCTTATTTTAATAAATAATTTTTATTGCATATCTTGTGAAGATTAACCTGGATTCCATTTCTCTTCAGAGGTAGCACAAGTATAAGTAATTAAACTTTACAAATTGATAAAATCGAGCATTAGAATTCCGTGCTTACTTTGCTTCCTCCAACCATTCTCTCTACCCCTCCAAAAAACAAGCTGCATTGTTTAGCTGCACTCATTGCTTCCTTCTGACTTTAGAATAGATTATCTCTAGAACCAACTCTACAACAGGCATAGACATGTAGACATTACCCCTCCTTTTCACCCAGAAATTCCGAGTGGATGGAAAAAGAAGATTTGGGACACTTGTTCATGTCCTGATGTCCCACAGTTCAGTCAGGCAAATAAATGGAACATTTAGAAATACCAGAAACGTTTAGGGCAAACACACAGATCGACTCAATGGTGATAAAGGTCAGTCAGTGTCTGTGTGGTAAACCTTATCTACTTATCACGCACGGGACTTGGTGTAATACAGCATATGTTCAAAGCTTTCTGGGCATACAGGATCTGCTGTGTACGTGCTCCATCTGTGACCCACACGTATGTCCAACACGACAGGAAAATGCTGGACTTCCTATGCATGCTTTGCAAACCAAAGGTCGTCACAAAACTACGACATTATGAGGCAACTCTAGCCTTTGTTATATCTGGTCTGATAATGTCTCAGCTCATTCATATCAGACATTTGGATTACAACATGTGCTACAAGCCAATACTCATAATGGGACCAAGTGTGCCTGCCAATTGCTAGAATAGCTGGCTTAGACGAATGAAAAACATTCAAAAAAAGGAGAGTGAAATATGTACTTGGTTATGCCTTCACTCCAAAACTGAGGAGATTCACAGTCATAAAACCTTGTAGTAGCTTGAGGTTTCCTTTGGGCAACTCATTGCTGAATTTCATTTTCCTGACCTACCTCATGAAATTTCGAGGTATATTCCGGGCGAAACCAATGGATTTTGATGACTGCTGTACAATACAAATATTGATTACATAAATTTTCTTGGTAGAAAAGGTATTTTCTTTTTTCCTAGGAGTGATAATTCTAAGCAGAATGCAATGAATTGAGAAAGTCAAAATCATCACTGAACTTTTCTACAGCATCTATATATGTGTGTACATATAAATACACGTATTTAGCTACTGGATTCAAAATCCTAATCTGCTATGTAGTATGGTGAGTTCCCTTATTTTCTAAGTACCTAAAGTAAACTGAGAAGAGATACTAGATATGCAATGGGCAAATTTCTAGAAAGAGGGATCCCTCCTAGAAAAGAGAGAGATGAACAGCTCAGCCAGCTGGCATTTCTCTCAAATGATCTGGCATAGAACCTACGCTAGCTAATTTTCATGGCCTTGGTTGAGGTCTCTGCTGGACATTCTCCAGGCTGCTGTGCTAAGCCTCACACTAGCCTGCAGGGCTCCCCTCCATCAACACGGTCCCTGGCTCTCAAAGCCATGGCATGCTTTTGGACACAGTCTCCCTTCAGAAGCAGAGCCATGCTTTGTCAAGAGTTCAATGCCTTGAGACCAAGTTGGCAGTAGCACCATGGTAAGCAGGTGAACTGAATGGCGCCTAAAACCAGAGTGATTTTCTATGTGCTTCACACCACCTTATCCTGCACAGAGTTGAATCACTAAATTTCACAGAAAACAGTAAGGTGAAACAAAAAGAATAGTTCATAAAACCCACTAACCTATTGCTTTGCAGGACGGTGTAATTTGGCAGACCAAATGAAGAGCTCTGAGTTCTGCTCCTTATGTTCTAACTCTAAGCATTTCCTTGTTTGATTAAGACAACTCAATTAATTTCTATCTGTCCCAGCTTCTCCTGTGTACAAAATGACTGTATTACTATTCTGGACAAAATGGCACAACATAAAAATATGGATTAAAGAGAAAATGAGAACTATATAAAAATAATGTAACATTCTTGATGTCAATGCCAAAAATGAAACAAACAAAAATATTCTCTTGGTGTTTGCATTAGCAACTTCAACTATCTCCAGGGGATTAAACAACATACTGTAGGAGTAATTCAACCAGTGGTTCAATAACTTAATTGAGCAAACATGTTTAATGCTTAAGTTTTTCCATCCCATGAAATAGATACACATTTCCAAGCCAGCAAAGCCTCCCACACATCCGGCTGAGAAGTCATGCTGTTATTTCCATGCCCCCCTGCCGGACCACACCCTCACGCACAGTGCCCCAAAGGCAGTGGGTTTACTCCGTATGTCACTAGGTTTAAGCCATCCTATTTGCTTGCATGGCACTATTTGTATCAAATCTGTTTTTCAATGTACTGCATGATAATGACAAAAAAAAGACCCAAACCAAACCCCTGACCATTAATTGCTGCATTTCTGACAAACCTGACTAGGAAGTTCAGTGTGTGCAGCTACAGCTGCAAACTGAGAGCTACCAAATGAAACAAAACGTAATTGCTTGAGTGAAAATGGAGGGAGCATTCTCACATAAGACCATCATAAAATGCTTCAGCATTTATATACCTAATGTACCCATAGTGAAATTTAGTCTTTGTACTTTCAAGTGACCAGGGATTCTATTTAGTTATGTAGATAAATAATGGATAGTATTCCTTTTCTTGTACTCTATTACTGTTATTTCTTTGTTTATAAATAATTTGCCAGGTTCATTCTGGAAAGAAAAAGGATGGTCCCTCCTCCAAGAAGTTTAGAAGCTAAGATAGAAATAGAAAATGGAGGGAAACTCTATTCCAGTTTTACTATTTTGAGTCCAAATCTAATAGAAAAAGAGGACCAGGGTATAAAAATTGTTCCAAATTGAAAGGCAGATCCTCAGCTGGTAAAAAAGCAGCTCTGCCAACCGACCAGATCCAACTGATGATATAGCCCTGAGTTTTCACAACTCCTATAAAATGCTCTCAGCAAATCCATTACATTAAAAAAAGAAAACTCAGGAAACGTATGTAGTAAATTACCAATGAAATAAAATAGAATACTAAGCCCCATACAGTGTATCACCTACACATTTTTGTCTTTGAGTGCAGTCAGGCACCAATTCTGCCTTTAACAGCAGTTCTAACTTCCTCTGAAAATGTTCTAGGCTGATATAGTCCTTGTTAACTATGTCTTGAAATATCACAGCTATAAATTTCACTGTTTCTTTCTGCTACTCTCAGTAATAAATGGGAAAGCTTGTTTAAAATAAGAAATTAAATTACCAAAACAAGCCTACTTTTTAAATTTAATAAAGAGTATGCCATTGGTTATTACCTCAAAGAATTTTCATGCCTCAAGACTACGATGGTAGTACGATCACAATTCAGCATTAGTTACAAGGCAAGCAGCACAATTATTCAAATGTGACCTATTTTTATCTTAGAGACAGTTTTTCAATTTTGAATTCTGCCTTTATTGAAATGAGAATGAACTTATAAGATTTAAAGATAATGTGCTAGGTAAGACCATGGAGACAAACACATTCCCTACAGCAGCTCACGTTTCTTGCTATAACAGCACATAGATACAGCTAACCTTTATCGACAAACCTAAGATGTTTGGAGAATCTGGGCTTCCTTTAATATAACAGTATCTTTTGTCCCCGAAATAAGATAATACAGTGGATCTGGCTATGTAGCCCAGAAGCTTCAACCAGAAAAAAAGAAAAAGAAAAAGGTAATAGAAAATGCAACTGGCAGAATAATTTTAATGAAGTTGTTTCACCTTTACCCTAATGTAAAAGTGTGAAGCTCTTGAATAACCATCTGGATTTACATACTGTGAGTCAGAATATAATTATGTGACCTATTCACAGCTTCAGCATCTAATCAATTGTAACATTCAAGAATCACACACTTCAAGCCATACTCACCTCAACTACAAAAGTAGCTTCATGAGGTAGCATGGACAATCGAGGGTAGACAAGGTAAACTCCTTGTTTGGGTTAGGACTACAGGAGAATCTTTCACAATCTCACTCAGTCCAAAATCTTCATGAATAAGGCACTTAAATTCAGTCATCATTTTAACAGTAGAACATAAATGGTACTTAGATTCTTTAGTGCCTTCCCCCCACGTAAGGATTCCAAGGCACCTTCACATAAAAAAGCCATCTGTTTCTCATGCATTATAAACAAAAGAACCCTTTTAAGAGACTTAGACCTTCTCTGGACGAAGTATAAGAAGCAATGACTCTCATATTTGAGAAATGCAAAATCTAAAGGTTTGCATGCAAGAGGATTTAGGTTTTCTAAGTTATTGGGAAAAGTCATCATTCAAGACATTCTGAGTTAAAACAGAAGGAGATATTAATGATCTGTGAGAAAAAAAGGCCAAATCAATGCATTTATAACAATTTTTGTGAGAGTTCACCTCACAGACCTGATTTCAGAACTACTGTGCTCTAAAAACAGAGGATAAGTAAAGCTTGCAGCCAAAGGAATATGAACAGAAATTTATGCAAGGATCATTTGGCAGGCATTAGAATAAGCTTATGGACAGATTCATAATACTTACCATAGGCAGCAAAGTTATATATTCCAAGAGCTAAAAAGCAGGCTTCTGGCCCCATCTGAAGTCACATGTTTCTATTCCCTCGATTGGAAAGAGACAAGTACAGAAATACCCAGAAAAAGCAGGCATTTTTGTATCTAAATTCAGAACCTGTGAGAGGGATCTGACTAGTTCTCTACCTGCTCATACCTGCCCTTGAGATGCACATTTTTCTCACATTTTATGGAATTTGTGAGCAAAAATAAAATTACCTATTAAGTTAAAGAATCTCCTGGGGTTTTTGACAGACATTTGAAACTTCTCTAAAATGTTCCCTTGGCTTCTGACACTTAAATTCCATAGACGAGTAGTAGTCCTAGGCTCAATACTAGACAGACTCCATCTTAAATCCTATTGTCAAACTCCCCAAAGACCAGTGTAATCTCAGCACAGACGCGTACAAACCATAATTCTCTACAGGAAGCTCTGAAACTTTGTTAAGTTTTCCTAATTCTGTCTGAACCAGCCCATATTCAAAGTTGGCAGTCAGAAGTGCCTGAGTAAAGACAAGGATTTGGATGTTAACAGTGTATTGTTAGAAAAAAAAAGAAAGAGAGCAAACTAAAGAAACGTCAGGTTTCTAATTAGTGAGGCTATAAGGCCGCTTCAAGAAAACAAGCAAATGCAGGGTCTGTAAAATAACACCATGTTCTTTACAGCACTTTATATTCTCAATGGGCCTGATCCAATCCTTATTCAGAAAACATTTCACAGACTTCAGGCACGTTGCTATGCAGTGATCTGCGATCTGTTTCATTAATCCAGCAAAATTCTAACTAGCAACACAACACCCTTTGATAATCCCAAAGCACAGCAACGAAGAAGAATGTTTACTACTATCTGGTGAGCCATATATAATACAGCTCATCATCAAACTTCCTTCCTGTAGCAGCAGTAAAAGAAATCTGCAATATCTCTTGAATCTTCCACAAATATCAGAGTTCTAAGCATAGAGACAACAAAGTCAAATTAGATGCTGTGCCACTAAAGTAACAAATGTACCCAATAAGGACTACAAAGCAAGGCAACCAAAAAGCTCATGTGTATTTTTGCACTCAGCGTATTACAGTTTTGAGTCCAAATAAGTGTTCTTTGTATGCTGCAGTAAGGTGGCCCAGCCTCCTTTCACAGGAGAACAATTGTAGGTGCAAAAGAAACATCACAGATGTGTCCACAGAGAGAACTGAGCTTCAGCACTCTGCTGAAGTACTCCGGTACAAGGCCAAACTGTATTATACCCCAGGTGGTAAAATACACTTGTCTGAAACAGAGAATCATTCCTAGGGAGGAGACATTATTATTGTGTATGGGTGGGATCTATTCTCCTGTGTAACTTCTATTAATATTTTAATATGAAGACTGTTTCTGCTCTATAGCATTGAGCTATATTTTTAGCTAAAGACATTTTTTTAGCTAAAGACATTTAAAGTACAGACTAATTATGATTGGCAGGTTCATTTAAATAAGAACTGGTGCATTTTGGATATTTAGCGCTGTACCATCTATCTTTACGATTGTACCTTTATAGTGTTTTGCTCAACTATCTCTACAAATCCTTTAATGCTAAATTGTATTGTAGCACCTTCTCGTAGACTTAGATGTATTTCAGGCACTGAAAAAAACCTGTCTTACAGAATGCAGCAAACTCTTCCCTGTAATGCAACTCTTTCCTTTCTAATTTTGCTCATCTGCATAAAGGTAACTTCTAAACCTGTCTCAATTAATTTTTACACAACACAGCAAATATGAACTTAAACAAATAGTGCTATACCCTCGCAGCATGGAGAAATGCATGCATGGAGGCAGAGCAGTCTGTCTGAAGGAGGAGGATGTGAGTTTTCAAAACACCCACTCTGCTGGTGTCCAGCATGTGTCATGAATCCTCAGTTCATTAAAGAAACCAAACACAGGAATGGTTCTCTGCAAGTAAGTCAACAAACAGAGTTTGAGTTTTGTAACTTGTGAACTGTAAAAACATTGCAAGCAAGTACAGACATAGCTGAGCCAATATATTGTAACATCAGTCAATTATCTCTATTCAGGACAGTAACACAAGACATGATGACTTCAGATACGTAATATGTGAGGAGAAGACAGCAGTATACTTTAGCTTAGGTTCCTGCCTTCCAGTGCTCTTAGCCCAAAATGGCAAATTATGGTAGCAAAAGGGGGAAGAGAGTCTGGTAATATTTCTTTGAAGCTAGAATTGCACTTAGGTAGTCTGTGCTCGCATCTCTCACGAATGCTCTAAGAAACAAATCTGCCAACTAAATGTCTGCAGAAACTGCAAGTTTTGAGTAAATACTGGAGCACTTGCAAAAAATGCGTTCATAATTCAGAAAGAGCAGATATTAATGATGGAAATTAAGTTGGAAGTTTTACAGTCACCAAGCTACAGAACACCAACCACATGACTTTTAAGTTCAATCAAAAGAGACAGTGCAATTCAATTTAGTTAAACCAAGCATTTGTAACTGATTTCTTCTGCCTTTAATTTTCAGATACAGATTAAGATTTGTTAGCTGACATGATTCAGAGAAAAATAAAAAGTATATATTTGTTGCTGACAATTTATAACCAGAAAGAGTGCTGAAAGAGAATAACATAGAACAGTCACTTTGAATTACAGATTTGCTCTGGAGCATCTCCTGGGAGACATTTCTGGGTACACAGAAAGTACAGTTTTGTTTAATAAAATTGAATGTGCTAGAATACATAACCCTGTATTCATAAACCTGCCCCTTCCCATGATGTCTACGTGATTGCACACATCTTCTACATTCACATGTTATAGCTAGCACAAAGTATAGCTTTATTAAAGTTAATTCTGGTTCTGGTATTTTTCGAACATGCACAATACAAATATTTTCTGCAGGAGCTAGTTCTGAATTATTAGATCAGGCACCTCCAATGCTGACAGATACTGAGAAGATTCAATAAAACAGAATCACTCCAGGCTCACCCATCTTCTGTAATCATTAGGGAAAAAATGTGCTTTTCCTATCACTCCTAAAATATGTCTTTTTGACTGGAAATTAAAGTATATGTTATTTAAGAGGCCATGAGATATCAATATAGATTTATGTGTGTGTACAGGAAACATATATATTCATATTCATTAACTATTTACTAGAAGTGTTTGTTTTCTGGTACCTTAAAGAGTACCTCCATTAGTGGTAAAGAACAGACAATTCTGACACAGAAACTCAGTTTATAAACACCAGTGAAGGTAGTGGTTTCTAGTGAGCAGGATAATAGATGGGGACTTCAAAAATGTGGATTTAATTCAAACCTGTAACACTAACCTGCCGCGTGACCAAAGGGGAATCACTTCCGTCTTCTGCACCCTGCACTTGCCCAGTTCCATTAGGATGGCAAACTGCAAGAGGGCAGAGACTGCTGAACTTCCCACAGAAGCCTCCCACACTCTGTCTGATCCTCTAGATTACAGAAATATAGCGATAATAGTCAGACAAGAAACACAGGGAACATAAGTCCATTTCCATCACTGAAATACACATCCATCAAGAAAACACAGTGACGCAACATACTTTGTTATAAGAATTTCTGTGATAACCAGAGACGGAGTCTAATCATGTATGTCCATGTGTCAATACACACAACAATTGACTCAATCCATAATCACCAGGCATCAAAGCAACAATGGGATCAGTAATTCCTTGCACCAGAGGAAGGACACAGAGTGGAGTTTCTGAACTCCACAAGAAACATTTCTGACCTAATGCATTAGAGAGTTAGCTATTGGACTCATGAAGCTATCAGCAGGACTTCCTGAATAGCAGTTAAATACCTCTGAGCTGCTTTTAACATGTATCCAGTTAAAGTGGCCAGATAGATTTTTATCAAAATGCTAAACCACTCCAAGTTCTTCCATATAAACAGATTCCAGACCTCTGCCATGTTAGTTAATCTGGTCACTGTAACTGAATTCATTGCCACCTGTGCTTTTTTCTTTCTAGAAGTATAGATTTTTATCTGAAATAGAAAGCGTACTCCATGCAATGTTGTACTGACCACAGAGAGCTTTCTAGAAAACCCAAAAGAAAGCTACTTTTACAAGTTCCTTCTAAGCAGAGACTAAGTTTTGGAAAACATTACAGTTAAAAGCTTGCACGTATGCTTATGAATTTGGCATCCCCCCCTCCCCCTTTATCATTAATGACATTTACATTAATGAAGGCTGAGTAGGGGAAAGAGGTGTCCCTTTTATTCATTGTTGTTCATCTGAAGTTTTAATTATACCTTCACAACTCCACAACTGATTACTATGAGGTATTCATGATTGCAAACCCAGCAGAGGAGTAGCAGGAGGGATCACTGCATACAAATACTCTGTTATTCTGCAGTATCCTAAATATTTTTGATTTAACAAGCAAGGACAGAGGAAAAGTACATATGTCAAATAAACCGACTTTATCGAATTTTCCATGAAATTCAAATGCCCTTAGAGGTGAAAAAGTTTTGGTTAGGAGATGTATAGCATTGTGAAGATTCTGGATATGCAACATTTCTCAAACCAGACTCAACAAAGTACTGTGCAAACTATTTTCTTTTCGGAAATTCTCAGAAACTCTGACAAACTGCGCTGCAGGCACAGCACACTGTAAGTCACTAACACTGTAGTTAGCTGCTTTGTAACACAGTGTGACTACAGTCCTCAGCTGTGAGATAATGAAATAAAACATTTCTAATATTACTCTCACAAATATTAATATGGAAAGTGGATATATTAGCTTTCAAGAGAACAGATTTAGCCTAGCATGGAAGCACTGTGAAAAAAATGGAAAAATCATTTATTTTTGGCAGCAGAGAGCTCACAGTATAAGGAGGTAAAACATACCTGAGGAATACAAATTTTTGGATGCTATTTTGATGATAATTTCTTTCAACAGCAGTCTGTCTTTCTTTGCCTCTGTTCATACCACTGCATCCCTTGAGCTGCATGCCCAGACAGGCTGAGGAACCGAGCAAGGTTAAAGCTCTACTCCTGCTTTTCAGGTCAGGTAGTTTGAAATCCACTGCAGCCCCTGATCCGGTCCTTGCCATTGCTCACGTAACACAGGGAGGGGGCCAGCAGCGCTGGGCTGAGGGACTGGAGGATGAGCACTACCAGACTGCTGCCCTGGGCACAGGCAATGCTGCACTTACCACCAAGCTGTGCCCCAACACAGGGACGAGTCCCCTCCCCTTCTCTGCACCGCTACTCCAACTGCTGCCCCAAGCAGCTGGTTTGGACAAGTGTGGTCAGAGCACATGCTCCAGACTGGACAAGGGAAAAAGATACTACCATGGCTGAGGCACAGAACATCTAAATCAAAGTTTGCCAGTCTACCGTGGACTTACTGGTCCATCTTAGGTCTGCCAAGCACTCTCTCCATCTCTCATTTCCCTATGGGACAAGTGACTCAGACCATTTGAGTATTTGAACCTCAGAGGCAGGCACATTCCTCTACTCCCCGTTTGCAATGTCTCATGAAGCAGAGTCTCCGTACACTAATGTAACAGAATAACAATAAGGACCCTTTTCAAATGGCACTTGCACATACGTGTAGCTCATGGTGAACATGATGGACAGCTATACACAAGTGAGGATTAGAAATTAAAAGAGTAGGAGAGACAGAATATCTACTAGCAGCTGATAATACTGCAGGGGAACAGTAGGAATAAAACACTGCAGAAGAGTTGTCAACTTCCCTCTCTTCCTCTGTGGTGGGATTAGTAGAAAAGGTTAGACTATACATTATCCAAGAGTCATTCTAATGATGTATCACTCAGAGGTTTTCATAAAATTAATCTCTCAATAATAAGACATAATACAGGTTTCATGCATACTAGGTAATTAAAGAGCTTGATGAATAGATGAAAGAGTGAATGCTCTGGATCCTTAAACAAATCACAGCTTTAAATTTCATTAATTTTAAATTTACTCCAAGACCTAATTTAAAATTGGCAAAGCTTCCCTACCACTGAAACCAGAAATCATTAAATAAAACTGAATTGTATTATTTATTGTTGTCTCAGGCCAATAAAATACATCAGCTTACAATATTGGGATGACAAAAATATGACAAAAACTCTACAATATTAAAAATAGTTTGAAAAATTCACTGCAGCTCTTCGTTGAAAATTTAAACAAGATAATCAGTTCACAGATACTTTCTCGGCCTTTTCATTTCCTATCCTGTGCCTAGGGCTACCACACTGAAAGGTTTGTAATAATTTAACCATCATCTGCTAGAGTTTGGAGGGAGTGGAAGGCAAAGAAAGAGAGTACTGATTCCATCTAGGTTTTAGGCAAAGAAAACCATGCAAGACATTTACTAATGTCTGCAGAGGATATCTGAGTGCGTGCAGCACTCTGAAATACCACGACCTGAGTAAAACAGACACTGCTTAAAGCAGTTCTTCAAGGTTTCAAATTGTAATCAGAGTAAAAACTGTAAAATGCAAATAGGGAAAACCACAAGAGAAAAACAATGACTCATAACCGAGAAAATAGTGACTTAAAAGATCTCTTTTACTATGAAATCAGGAAAAAACACTTCACAAGTGATTACAAAGTAATCTAAGAACACAGTGTGGCAATTAACTGCCTGGGGCAGATCTTGTGGTTTGGTACGTCAGGCAGCTGTGTTGGTTTAACAGCCCAGCAGCCCCAAAACACGCCATCCCAGCTCTCCCAGCACCCTGTCCCATCCCCTTCTCTAGCCCTGCTTCCATCAGTAGCTCACTAAGTCAATAGAGAACTTTCTTCTTTTGCTAAGTTCATTTTCTGGTGGTTTAGCGAGCTGAGCAGGCAAGGAGTGCCTTGTTTAGCAGCAGCAAGCTTGGCTATATTTGTATGCCACTCTATTAATCTTCCCCCGATCCTGACACACACATGCACAACCCATGGACATTGGGGCAATTTTTGCTTTTACTGAAGGCATTCTGTTGAATTAAGATCTAGCTCTGTAGGGATTGGCGACCGGAAGATCTCGCGATGTACGGAAAGGATAGGGACTGACCGCCCCGTGATAGAGCTTATGATGTAACTGCAAAGGCGGGAACGAAGTAGTTTGCATATAAAAGTAGTGAAAGAGAGTTAACAAACGCCATTTGTGATATCCTCATATTGGTGTCTGTGTCTCAGTGGCCCGGGGGCGGGGGATGTGAGGCTCTCATGCCATCTCACCTCGAACGGGAGTTGTTGCCGCAGGCAGGTAAAGAAAGCCAGCTGTAACATAGCTCTGAAGCAAGTTAAGTGCACTCCTGTTTTTCAGAAATACAGGAGTGATTAAAGTCTGCCCTGGTGTTTTTGGAATTCAAGTCCAATAATCTTCATTATGTCTGCTCCTTTTAAGATTAGTTGGTGATGTTTCTCCCATAGGTGCCTGAGGAGAAACACCACAAATGTATATGTTTAACACAAGAGTGGGATAACATAAGCTGCCCCTATGCTAGCCTTCTGTATGCAATGCCTTTCCAGATTCTGTGCACTTCTTTCCAGGTCTATTTTCTTTATTTGTTTTATTATTCTCTGATATTAGCTTTTCGTATCTTTGCTTTTCGTCAGTAGGTCGTCAATGAAAGGGAAAAGTTTTCTTAGTCTTTTCCTTATTCTCTTATGTAAACCCATATAATAAGATTACCTTTAACTGTTGACATAATTCTCTCACTCATGCAAATCCAGCTGAGGAAGGGAGAAGAGCAAAGAGTCTTTTCAGAAGTAGCCCCTGCCAGCAAATACCCAGCTTTTAGACTTCCTATTGTTTTGCTAACAATTAGAAGCTTGAATTATCAGTTTGCTGGAGCTGCATTGAAAAAACCCTTCTGGACTTAATCACCAATAGCATCTTTTTTTTTGATGCCAACTCTCATACCTGTTTCACAGTTTCTCTAAGCTGTAAGATAAAGGAGATTAGCAAGGAACTTCACCACATCACTATGGTTTGGTGAACACCACTGTCTGCATGCAGCTCCCAGTAGAGCAGCCCCCAGTCTTGAAGCATTCTTGACCAGAGCAATTTTATATCCTAGAACTGGAATAAAGCAGACTGACTTCCTAATATTACAAATAATTCCAAACAAACATTCAGGCTGCTAAAGCGATTAAGAGACACTGAAAAATACATTGATAAACAAATAGACTGAGAACCTGTGATGCTCATGAGATGCATAAGTGACTTCTTGCTGAAACTGCAGAAGCTGCAGGTCATCTAAGAGCACTCAGAAAAGATATGCGGGAGTTATGACACTAACAAGAAAAAAATTGAGCAAAGATGGATAGAAATACATGGTCTGCAGATCTTCAGTTAAAATGTTGAAATCAGAATTCTTTTATGATTTTCATATCTGAAACAAATGCTCCCTATAAACCTATGCTATTAGCATGCTAAAAATCCAACAATAAAACACAATTCTGCTTAGAGGCAGTGTCCAAATCTGGATAAAGAAGAATCAGTGTGTAACCCAATCTTTCTCCATTGCCAGAAGAGAAGTATTACTTGGACCACGACTGCAATGTCTCTCACATATTCACATCTGACACCAAATTACAGGGTCATGGATAGTTGAAGAACCAATGCGAGTCAAGGATTTCCGAGAGTGACAGAAGGAAACATCCCCATTACTCAAAAGATACCATGAAATGTTACTCTTGCATCTGTTACCTGTCCTGTGCTAAAATAGATGGAGTTACTCATGTATTTTCATAAGGGCTATTATTCTTGTTCAAAGAATGTATTATTTCGTAAGAGGAACTGAATTCTGAAAAGACCCACATCTTTAATTGGCTGATGAAATCCAATTCTACATTTTTATCCTCTCTGACTCAGTTAATGAAATTGCACATACGTCGAAGCATCGGGTCAAGACTGTACCTAGATTACCACTGGTTGGCTTAGACTGAACCTAGACAACAACATGGTAATAACAGTAGATTGAAATACGCAGCTGAAAAGATTTTATCTACTTTTTGATGGAAGAGTACATCTTCTTTCCTTACCTCAGTTCAGAGGCTATATTAGATCCTCACAGCTGTCCCTCAGTGCTCCAGTAGCAGTTCTACTGAAGATTGATTTTTATCCATTTGAGTTTGATGAGAAAGGAAAGACCTTTGCTTTCCAATAATGAGACCTGTATCATGCTTTTTTACTTTTGCGGACAAGACTTCTTTTAAAAGTTTTAGCTGTGGATTATCACTTAAATAGCATGCACCAATGCTCCTGTTTGAGGTTGTCTAGAAGTTTCTAAGTTGCATTTAAAGAGTTATATTGATTTTTAAAGGTCTTGGCCTGGCTGAGATGGCAACTATTTTGCTATGTAGTGAGTTAGCAGTTACAGTCAAGAGAGGTACATAATATAGTTAATCTCCTTTCTCAAGCAGTTGTTAAATTGTTAGCCAGCATGCAGTAGTCACATGTGGATGCTTATTATTCTACCAACAAATACTGTATTTCATTCTGGTTTGCTCAGTATGAACCATTCACAGCATATTCTTTGTCACTTAATTTCCTGTGTATATTGTGAACACTTACGAAAGCTCAGCAGGGTGCATTAGAGAAACCTAAAGAAAGAACACAGAACATTAATCAAATTACTATATTAGATGCTATTACATGTCTTCAAGTTGGAACTAGTACGTACTGATTTTTACAGCTTTCTTCTTATCACAGCAGAAGAGATCAACATAACTTATTAGGTCAATTCATCCTTTTTGCTGCCCTTGCTGACCGTGCAGGAAAATACAGACCATGAAAGGCAATGTGAAAAGGGGCTATGCCCAGGCATCATGGGGAAAGGAAGGGCAGGGAAGCACTACCGTAACTCTCGCTCTGCATCCTCCCTCCTCTCATCCCCACGTGGAGGCTGAGTTCATGCTCCCCTGGTAGCTGGGTGTGGTAGCAAAACCATGCCACATACCTCTCACATACAGCACTTCTGAGGTGCTATCTGTCCCAGGGCTACCAAATCTGTCCCTCCTTTTCCTCTGTTGCTTCTTCCATCTTCCATTTTATGACTCTCTGAGAAGGAGAGATCAATGAGCGTAGAGTTTGGGTGTTCTTTTTCAGGCAGACAAGGATCAACAAAGCACTTCCAGTTACCACAGTATGAAACAGACTTTCCTTGAGAGCCTACTCAGACAGCTAGCAAAACAGGGACTGTGTTGGAGGAAACACATCAACAGCCCCTTGTATCACATCAAAAGAAGAAAAACTTATCTGAAAACTACTCTGTTGGGAAAAAAATATTCAGTAGGTTTTTTATCTTTTGACAAATAAATTAGGCCGTTTCAAAATTTACAATTAAATTAGGATGCAGTCAATTATTCTCTATTCACAGCCTGCTTTAATTTCTTCACTTCAGGAGGTCTTGAAAAGTTTTATGCTTGCTGAAAACTATTCAATGCTTTTATGCAACCAAATCCCAGCTTCCCCTTTGCATTTTTGTACAAATACCTCTGCAAACATACCACGACTTTCCCAAAATTAAGATGGAGTAGAACACTGCCAGTGCAAAGAGATGCAAGTAAAGTGCACAGAAAAAGGCAAGATTTGAAGTAAGTCTTCTTAGTAAGTTACAAATACAAATTCTATGTAAATGGCCTTTTGCTCTGCTGTTTCTTAGAGTTCAACACTGCACTTGTCTACTGGTTGCAATGACTTACAGTCAAGAAATAACAAAATTTACTGGTAATTACAAAATGTTTTGGAAAAGAATTGTACCACAGTTTCTCTCCATATTCACCTGACTGCATAACCAAACAGAATTCATCAGATAATCTGTAATGCCTGTGGGAAGCACGGGACAAAGAAAACAGTAGAGAAGATTTGAAAAAGATGCTTTAAAATAGAGAATATTAGTCAAAGAAGAGATAGCAGCAGAAGATTAGAAAGAGGCATGTTGGATTTCAAAGGTACCAAAGGACAATGTAAGGCTAAAGTGCTAGAGCTTTAGCACATGCCTTGAAAATGCCCTGATTTTCAGAAGTCATAAATACCTATTGACATGTTGACATCCTGACATCACCTCCATGCTCCTGGCTGAAAGTCACAACGCTTACCAAGGAGAATAAAACAAAAGCTTTTAGGGGATGCTACATTTTAAAATCTTGGCCTAAAATCCAATGAAAGAAATGGATAATCATAGTCTCTAACCTGTGACTCTGTGAGGTCAGAGTCCATGTACGTGACTCGTCATATTTCATGAGAGTGAATATATCTGTGAAAGTGTCTGGCAGTTCACCACTGCCTTTCTGTTTGAGGGAAGAGGGACTCTCAATGGGCTGGCCTTTATCTCCAGCTTTTACTTCTGTCATCCTCCTCAGCTAGACTGTACCAGGACTGTGGGGAAAGTCAGAGGGAATTGTTCTCTTGCATGGGTCAAAAGCAACTGTGTTTGCCTTGCACCTGTTGGATGCATTTAGCAAAAGGTGCAAAGAGGAATGTTAGCATGTAATTGATTATATCAGTTATTTAAGTTAAAGGCAGGACTGTCTGTAGACCAGCTGGAGTAGGAGAGTTTTATCCAAAACCCATCACTAAGGAATCTGTAGCTTTGAATTCAGTCACTGAAAGAATTGGCAATGAATAATTTCAACTGACAAGTACAGTGCTTTCTGTCAACAAGTTATTTGTAAACAGGCTATAAATTTCATTAATTTGTTCATTATTTGTGATCCTTTAACAATTACCTTGTCTAAATAAATTTAAACTTACAATTAGTTGCTAAGAATGCTTGTGGTTTATTACATGTTACTGAAGTGACATGTCTAGCTTTCTAATCAGCTTGAATTTTTGAATAAATTCAATCTCCAGAAATTCAGCTTTCCAAAATGTTTCTTCTGCATTGACTGCAGTGTTATTTATAGAGACAAATGTTTATTAATCTGACCCAGAAAAAATTCTTCTCAATAACAGACTGTTATAACATATAATAAAATTATAACTGTTGTCTGAATTTACACAGTATGTAAAATGTCCTAAGTTAGGTTTTTACATTATATAAAACTGAGTATCACTGTCCAATGCAGAAAGAACTTACAGCTTTGAAAGAACAGGTTTGGTTTTCTCAAAAAGTGTGTCTCTTATTTGTGTTTTTTCTACCTACTTCCTAAGATAGGAAACAATATTTTTTGTTTTAATAAAAAAAATCATAAAATCAAAATTGTGGAAAAATTACTTTCATGATTTTTATGATTTTCCATCTATAATCTCAACATGGAGAAACATAAAAACAATTCCTGAATTCAGATCACATGCTTTAATGCTCATAATGCTGAGTTAAATTAGCTGTGGTCACTTGTACCCAAAGTACGCTAAACAGTCACAGTCTATATGCAATCTACAAGGACTGTGCTATTATCAGACAGCTGGTTTTTTTACAACATATGCTCTAAAAGAGAGCGATGAGCAACGTCCATCACACTTCAGTTCATTTGATTTCATCCCACTAATTCCACAGTAGCTCCTTCTTCCGCTGCTGTAGATGTTTCAGACATTGCTCCATAAAAAAATTGTTACTTAGTTTTCCTTGGACTGCTTAAAACAAGAAAAAGCACATATACTGTCATTTTCTCCATTCCAAAAGTGCTGACTGCTTAAGAACAATCTTGGGTAGAATTAATGCCAAAGCCCAGTGAATTGTCATAGTATCAGCAAACTCTACAGCCCCAGGTGGAATGGAAACTGCTACCAGGCTTCAAACAAAGTTTAATAAAATGAGTTGAAGAAAAGGATACCCTACCCTATATGAATGGTAGGTCATGACAGCAAGTACTGAAAAGGCAACGTAAGGTCTTGTGGTGGTTTGACCCTGGCTGGGTGCCAGGGGCCCACCAAAGCTGCTCTATCACTCCCCTCTAACCGGACAGAGGAGAGAAAAAAAGTAAATCAAAGAGCTCGTGGGTCGAGATAAAGGCAGTTTAATAATGAAAAAAAAAAAAAAAGCAAAAGCAAAGGTCACGCGCGGTAGCAAAAGGAAAGAAACCAAGATTTTATTCTCTACTTCCCATTAGCAGGCGATGTCCAGCCACTTCCC
>NW_009259237.1:2055183-2064306 GCF_000687185.1 Egretta garzetta
CAGAAGACGAATGTCCCCCCTCCTCTTCCTTTTCCCTTAGTTTTTATATCTAAGCTGACGTCACATGGTATGGAATATCCCTTTGGTTGGTTTGGGTCAGGTGTCTTGGCTATGTACCCTCCCAAGATCTTGCCCCCTTCCGGCCCACTGCTGCGGGGTGGGGTGGGGGTGGGGGGAATATTGGAGGCACAGACTTGATGCTGTTCAAGCACTGCTCAGCAGTAGCCAAAACATTGGTGTGTTATCAACTTCTTTCTACATACCAATAGAAAGCACATCTCTGTGCTGCTCGACCCAATACAAGTCTGACACCTACACCCCAGCAAGACTCTAGTATTATTTATACTCTTACTGATTCAAGGAATCTTTTGACTTTATCAAACCCACATACACCAGCCTTCCAAGTGTGACCAACTTCAAACAAAATGAAAAGGCTTTGGTGCACTGAGCTTACTGCATTTCTCAATGAGTGAAAAATATAAGATGAACAAATTGCAAAGACCATCAATGACCAGGGTTCTATTCTGTTGACTTGTTTCTGTCTAATACAGGGTGGTTTCTCTACACATCATTAGACCAGTTCAAAGATCCTTTCCTCTGTATGATGTCAATAACAGGAAGAACAAACAACAAAATAGGTTACAGTAAAAAAAAAACAAAAAACAACACCATCAGGTATCATCTCTGTATTTGTGTTAGGACCCAGCACAATGGTAATCACTGAAGCTGGTATATCAGCTTCCTGACAGGTGTCTGCAAAGATGAAGAGTGGGTAAAATATACCTCTTTCAGAGCACATAGTTAAGAAATCTGCATTCGAAACAAACTTCAAGACGTAACCCGCTGCCATTTTGTGTGACCTGTGCTAACCCACCCATTGTTGAAGTCTACATTTTACCTGGCTATATAATTTTTCAAACTGCAATCAACAACAGAGGTTGTAATGCCATTTTTCACATACTCAATCTGCAAATTTTCTGTCTGCAACACTTTGCCTTTCAAAAGTGGAGTCTACTTTGCCTTTCAAAAGTGGAGTCTAGGTTAGTCACATGAGTTGCTTGTTTACAGCGAAGGGTACACTCCACTTAAGGTTACGGTCTCTGCCTTGTACAGATGCCCTGTAACCATGACAATAATCAAAACGCTACCCACTGGTACATCATTTTGAATATACGCTATTTATTTTTTGTAGCTTCCGTACCACATAATGGACAAAAAGTTTAGTTTCTCAACTCGAAAGCTTGTGGAGGATGAACTTACTTTGTTGCTCTACAACATAAAGTCAGCCTCAGATGAGAGCTCACAGCAATGATCATTACCACAAAGGTAAGGTGATCATTCCTTCATGGTTGTAACTGCTTTCACACAGCTATTTACAACAGCAATCCTTTCTTTGTCAACATTTTACCCCCCCAAAAAAAATCTAGGTTGGATTTTGCAAAGGAGTTGAAGTGAAATACACACCCAGATTTTCCTGAAGTTGGCAGAGGCCCTTCCCCATGCTCATTTGTAAATCCCAGCACTATCAGTCATGTCTACAAAAGCTATCTGGAGAAGAAAAATGAGATAAGCAGTAAAAAGAGCACCTCAGGAAAAGAAACATAACTAAATCTGCTAAAGGCTCAGTTCCTGAGCAGATAGTACAAAGGCACTAAGGTATTTATGAAAGGTAGAAGGCAGATTGCAGAAGCATTAGGTAAGGGACCAACAAAGGGAAAGGCATGGTCTGTGGATTTGTTTATTTTGAGTTGTTGCATAAAAATTATAATAGTTTCTATTTCACTGCAATCTTTCAAAAATAAATTACATGGATTGCACACCCTGATTATTTACCAGAACATATTGTCACAGTTAGAAAGAAAACTACCTTCTGGCCTTTGGCCAGTTGTAATGATCACAGAACCCTAGAAATGTACTTATGATTTTTGAGAACGGGGAAGGGGGGGAACAAACCCAAAAAAACCCCAAAGAAACACAAAAGCACCCAAGCCCTTATTTTTAAGCATAAATGATGAACTTTGAAAAGTTATAATGATCCCTTTTGGTCTGCCTGAGGAACCTTTACTCACTGTTTACGATGCATGCTCAACTGATACAGTCAAGTCATTGGGTACTTATTTTTATGTAGTGCATAAAACGTATTCCTTAAATGTATCCCAAAACAGGTTTCTTAACATAGCACTTCTAAAATGAATATTCTGTTGTTCTGAATGCAAAGAATTTATTTTTTGTAGTCTCATTGGCACATAATGGATGAAGAGTTTATTATCCTAGACTCCAGTGCCCTCAGGGAATGCACCTTCCACACTGTTCTTAACCTTTTCCAAAAGAAATACAATTGCAGTTGTTGTAAAGTGCAGCATTACGTGACAGCAGTGAATGAAACCATAATTCTGTTTACTAGATATTACTTATGCTGTGGAAACAAGAGAATTGTGATTTCTGGAGGGACTATGAGGATCACAAACCAGCCATTTACCTGGACATTTTTATTACATTTTCTTTTATTAGTCTTTATCAAATCAAAGCTCCAGATATAGGAAAATAAGATAATATTTTTATGTCTTCTCTCAATACTAAATTTTATGATTCGATATTACACTATGAGACATGTTGATACACACTTGGCCATTGGGATATAATATATATGGTATATAGTTGGAGCTACAGATAATAAGCTGTTAACCTCATGAAAAGTTTTACTAAAATGGCTTTTTTTTTTTTAGTATACAGTGAATGCAAACAATCAGCTTTTGCTGTTAAAAGTAATGTTTGCAGCTTTTTATTTCAAGAACTCTGCTGGTCTGATGCTTTGGGGCAGAAAAATTACATTTGGCTTAAAACTCGAAGTGACACATATGGTTTTTACCTGTCTATATTTGACAAAAATATACTAATTATAACATTTTAATGGTTCTTACTTATATCTTGAATGAGTCAATATTGACAGGAGCACACAGAGCTGGGTACCAAATCCTCTATCAGACCAAACAGTGGAGTACAGGAAGAAAGAATACTGTGTTAAGAGGGTGAAGACAAATTTATAGCACCAGCTGGAGGAATGGAGAGGAGTACAGATGTTAATGTATTGTAACACATTAAAAAGGATGGGTAAGCAAACCACCTCCCATGAAGTGCAAACGGCAGGCTGGTATCTAAATGCACCTCAGAGCTCAATCTAAACCCCCAGCTCTGCTAGGTACAGTTGTTAAAGATGGAGATCATCCAACTAATAATGAGGTGTCCTGAGATTAACTATGAACTGAATGACAAGACATTCATTCCTTTAAGAGACAGAGGGAAGCAGAGTTGGACATATGTCACCTCTGAATGATCAGCTACATTACTGTGACTTATGTTTCCACTGCAATTCCAACCTTTTGCTACACTGGTACCTGGCAGCCTTTGTTGAAGAATGTATTCATTGTATAATGAAGATGTATTTACTTCAACAGCAGATAATGTTTTGTTTTGCCTTTTTATTATTAACTTGTCAAAAGGAGAGATATGATAATAATAAAATGACAAAATAACATGTTAATTGTTGAAATAAATGGGATGTATAATACATCAGGTAATGGCAATTAATTATATGGCTGATATACATAATGTCAGTTATTCATTACTACTCTCAAACACTCACAATTATCCATACTTAAAAGTATTGGTAATCATATAAATAGGCTTAATGAATTATAATAACAATGGATTCTAGCAGTAAAAAAGGTAAATAGGCAAACTTTAAACCTAGTTAAGGGAATAGACTTCTGGGAGGCAAATTGTTTCAGAGTCGAACTGGCATACATTGAAGTTGAAGTCACATTTTTCTGCCAGTTTACATAGTCCATTTGTAGCATAGGAACTGGTGAAGTTTTTAATTGACTATTAAAACTATTTAAAAGTCTGTTCATTTTATTATTTCCAAGGTTCATCACACAGCTTCATCCTTTACTTGATCTACTTCTGAACTTTCCCTGAAGCTTATATTTTAAATATGAAAACTTGAGATACTCAGATATGCTATATAACACAATATGAAAATGTAAAATACTCTGATTATACTATTTTACCATAAGATCCAGTTCAATTCTCCATATTATCTTTAAGGCTTTACTTTTACTCATGAGATATATCATACCAAATACAGCTTATTTTCTAGATTAACTATGGCAGCACAGTATACTTAATTTTTAATAATATCTTTGCTGCTGATATATGGATTTGTGTTTAAAATGTGTACTTTGTCTTTTCAAAATATGCTTTTATTTTATCATTTTGACACAGATAATAAAGTTCTTTGAACTAAACGACTATTAAAAAAGATCATTTTGCAATACAAACAGATCCTATTCCTAACGCTCTGACTTAGGCGAAATTCCTGTGAGAAGACAAGATTGGAACCAAAAGCTCTATTTTTAAATGCCCCAAATATTACACGCCAGAACAGACTATAAACGAAGTTGAAGCAAAAGTTTACGTAATGCAGTAGAATAGCCCCTTCCTAGGAAGATGAAATAATTAGTGCCAAAGTATTTAACACATCATAATTACACACCTATAACATATGCCACTTCAGTAATGATCTCATCTGAAAATTAAAAAGTAACAGCAACTTTATATTTTTCATTGCAATTGGCTTGATAGGAGGGGGGGTTATAAGCAAACTGCTTAAGTCAGGCATTGTTCCTTTCCAAATATAAATGCAAATTTATGCACCAGGGAGCAAGATTGTGTGTCCAGTGCCAGGCTTTCAGTTTTGGCATCTATGTCTTCACTGCTGCTGTTTGAAAAGATCATGTATAAAATATTAAATTCTCTGAAAACATCATTTTAATTACTCTTGAAAGACTTATCCAGCTATTAAATGAACCAAGTTTAACCGAAGGGCTACTGCTATGAAACCATTTAAACAGACCATGGTGATTTTATCAAATTTCACAGCTGTTCCTGCAGAAAATGCAGTTTCTCAGAACACAAGATTTCTAGTTAATCTGTTAACAGTAATTTTGGAGACAACCTGCATCGAAGGAGAAATTGCTGCACAGGAACTGCCTGACTAGACTGGACCTGCAGTCAGCCCAGTCCAGAAACTGTCTCCAGGATGAGCCAGCACCAGATGTTCCTATGACCATAAAGATATAAATACGTAATACACAAGCATAATTTGGCCTACAAAAGGTCACTCTGCTTCATTGCTAAGACACGGCTTCTTTTTCTCCAAAGTACTTTTATTAGCATCACATCATGAAACGTTCTTGTTATTCATATAGAAATAACCATTCTTTGAACCTAAGTTTCTTGGGTCAATTGATGGAATCCAGTTTGATAGCATGGTTTGACAATATATCCTCCTTTATTCATTCAAGATTTTCCATGCTTCTATTCTATTGCTCTTTTATTAGGCAATAATTTCTCTGAATCCTTGGCTATTTCATAGGCTTTTATCTCGCTCCCCTTATTCTTCATCCATGTACAGTGAGCAGTCTCAGTCCCTTCAATTTCTCTCCATATGAGAGACTGTTTCTTTGTCTGATCTGATTCTCAATACCCATAACTTCCAGCTGAGAGAAGCCATACAACACTTCCTCAGGTAATCCATGCCAAGAGAACAACAAAGATAGGACCATTCATTTTAGCGTTAGAACCACAGTTCAGTGAAAACACTGTTTAGTTGCATCTCAGATGCTGTATTTATGCTGTCTTATGGACTGAACCCAGAAGAGAGCACAGATCTTCCAGCCAAACCATGTGGAGTTGGCCTGTGTCCACACTCCTCTGGGGTGGTCTGACCACACTCATTTTGCACAGTACTTGGCTAAGGTATCCTTCAAGTCTAAGACAATGAGGTCAGTCCTGTATCCATGAGATATAACAACAGCAACAACAATAATAATAATTTTAGCTTTTTCAGCTCAGTGTACTCAAGATAATGCAGTTGGGCTAAAGCTCCCAAGAGCTTTCTTTTCCTAGCATGCTGTCAAGGTGTGTGCCAGGAATGAGGGACTTTGGATGAAAGGTCTGCTGAAATCCTGTTGATGAATTGTCTTGGTCAGAAGGGGACAAAGCTTTTTCAGCTAATGCTCACCTGCCTGGAATAGGACTCTGGATCCAAAAATCCTGTGATAAGTGCGTAGGTTTCATCCTGAAGTTTTGTCTTATTCCAGAAGGAGGCCTACTCACAATGCAGAAATGATCACTCACAGAAAATAGTGAGCAACCAAATCAAGGTAGAGAAAAACCTTAGCATTCCCAATCCTTAAACTTAACTCCAATACCAAATGCAATTACACTTGGACGATTGATCTACTGATAATAGAAGAAAATAATAAACAGCACCATGTCAACATCTGTCAGCTTTCTAAGCCTGCAGACCTAGCAGAAAATGGTTCATGGGGTTTATATTCCCAAGCCCCATATCTCACCCCAACTATAATAAAAACCACAGGTCTAATCACTACATTAAAAGAGCAATGTATTAGACCATACTGACCCTATTCCTAACTCTGCAGGCCTACAGAATACAACAATAATTTGAGCTTGCAAAGCTTTTATACTTTGAAACACTAATTGTAACTCTCCATCTAACTTCAACCCTATTAAACACTTATCCTCCATCTATCTGCAGAAGCCTTAGGATCCAGCAATAAATGGGGCTCCTGAAACCACCTCAGAAATAAGTAACATAAAGCGAAGTCTTTACTGGATTCTTCTGGGTCCTTAAAACTAGCGAGAGAGCAAGTGTCTTTATGCTTTATGTTCTGCTTTATGTTCTCTCTTACAGTGAGAATGGCTATAAATTTCAAGATAATTCAAATAATTTCAAATAATTCTGCTTACAACTATATATGAAAGCTCTTTCTGAGTTAGAAAGGTCTCTGGAATGCTACCCAGAGCATAAATTTTTCTTTTATATATGTGCTTCAGGAAGTCAGGCTGCATTTGGAGGCAGTGAGAAAAAAATGCAGACTTCCATAATTTTTTTCTTTAAATTTATGGGACATAATAGGATTATCCTTCATATTATGGCTGTGAAGATGAAAACAGCTCATATTCCAGCAGCTGGATGAGCCTACTCACAAAAGTTCAATGTACAAAAGCCACCCAACCCATGAAAAGTCCTCTAGCTCGACCCTATGTTAAGTTAAACACAGCATCTCTTCCTCCTGTTATTTTCCAAGATCATGATGGTCCATTCCCTTTGTTCCTACCTAAGCCAAATATTTTTGACCACAAACAAATGTGAAGTGTAGACCTACAGCTCAGCATACACATTTGTGTAAATAATCATGCCTCTGATGTTGGGAAACTTTGCAGATAAGTTACATACATGTAAGATAAGAAAGTAGCGTAAGACGTACTTCTGACATATGAATTTAGGCATTGATTTTTTCCCCCTTTATGCTGCTTGTATTATGTTGCTTCCTATCACACAACCATATGCTTAGCAAACTTACAAATAAGCTCAACAGGTCAGCAATTAGACCAGTGTATGCAACTAGATATGCAACAAGGTTTACAGATGAGGCAGCACAACTGAAGATCTTCTGTTTTGCCTGAACTGCAGCAAGAAAGGTACTCTGCATTTCCTGATTGCTTATGGACAGACCATCTAACCAAGGGGACTTCTGATGAGCAAAGTAATTGCTTGGGTAATTATGATTCTAGTTACCCGGACCTTACCCATGTTCTGCTAAATAAGCCTCTGCCTTTTAAGACAAGCTGTTGTCTGGTCTCCTGTGAACCTGAAAGGTTATGTCTGAACTCCTAAGTGGCAATTACAGTAGGCATGATGTCAAAACCTGCTGTCAAATTACTGTATAAAAGTTTCAGATTCCTGAGCTGTCAGTGTTTTATACTGCTTACTCCAAACTGTTGAATATTTCTTCTAGTCGTGCACAGTAATGCCAAAAGCCACTGTGACAAAAAATACATTTTGAACAAAGGCTAAACAACATAAACGCTTTTACTTTACAGATGGCAGTCAGAACTCAGCAGATGGTGAAAGAAATCCCACAGGATTCTTCTCTCCCTTCTCTCTCTTCCCCCCCATATATATATATGAGTGCATGTCTGTGCGCACAAACCAGCAAAGTAAGTGTCCTGACAAAATACTCAAAAGGCTTTCACAGAAGAAGTATCTATCCTTTGAACAATATCTCACTGCCCATTTTTAGAACAGAAAAGATCCAGCCAGGGTTGGGTACTAGAGGAGGAATCAGGAAGCACGTGTCTGTTCATGGGTTTGCCGCTAACCTGTGATATGTCTTTGGACAGGCACTTCTTTGTTCCTTTTTCTTCCCCTCCCATGCTCTGCCCTCTTTATTTTTATTCTAAGATCCTCAGGGAGGAGACTCTTTCTGCCTTTGACTGTTAAGCCTTAAAACAGCTTGTACCATGCTGGTGCACTTCAATCCAGCTTCTGTTTCACAGAAAGCGTCAGAGAGACAGCACACTCCATGGTATTTTCTGCATTTCACAGAACTGAATATAAAGCCCTCCATGAAATGGAGATATGCCTGATGGAGGGAAAAATATGGGCAAGGATAAACCATAGAGAATCTACAATCTCCTTTTTGCATCAGGTCTTTTAAAAAGACAGGGGATAAATTAAGCTGGCAGAGAGCCATGCTAACAGGCATGTCTGTCTCCGGTTCCCTTGGTCATGGGGTAACTCCTGCATGGCACTGCACTGTTCCATATAGTTAGGTATCACTTTGCATTACCATCTTGAGATTTTTACTATATTATACTTATGCGTACATCTAATGCAAATATATCCCAAAACACTGTATCTGAACTCTTTATGTTTACCCCCCAAAAAATCCTACCCATTGTAGAATTGTCACTCACGTAGGAAGCACCAGCAGCTCAGTGGTACACAGCAGGCCAGGCACCAGCCAGAGCAAGAGCCCCATGACCCCCTGAAACTGCAGGTGGGATTTCCAATAGGCAGCACCGAAAAATCCAGGCCAGAGTTCAGTTTTGGTAAACACCAAAACACTGATAAATACCTCTGGCCTGGACAGGCTGAAGAGGTGGGCCTGTGTGAACCTCATGAGGTTCAACAAGGCCAAGTGCAAGGTCCTGCACCTGGGTCGGGGTAACCCCCAGTATCAGTACAGG
>NW_009259237.1:2064689-2101301 GCF_000687185.1 Egretta garzetta
CTGGAGCACCTCTCCTATGAGGACAGGCTGAGAGAGTTGGAGTTGTTCAGTCTGGAGAGGAGAAGGCTGCGGGGAGACCTGATTGTGGCCTTTCAATACCTAAAGGGGGCCTATAGGAAAGATGGGGAAAATCTTTTTAGTAGGGCCAGCTGTGACAGGACAAGGGGTAATGGTTTTAAACTAAAGCAGGGTAGGTTTAGACTAGATATAAGGAAGAAATTCTTTACAATGAGGGTGGTGAAACACTGGAACAGGTTGCCCAGAGAGGTAGTGGAGGCCCCATCCCTGGAAGCATTCAAGACCAGGTTGGACGGGGCTCTGAGCAACCTGATCTAGTTAGCGGTGTCCCTGCTCACTGCAGGGGGGTTGGATTAGATGACCTCTAGGGGTCCCTTCCAACCCAAAACATTCTATGATTCTGTGATTTTTCATCTATCCTTCTACTTCTGAAAGAAAACACCAAGTACCTTTAATGCACACAAATAATCAGAAATTCTTTTACTTGTAGTACACAAGAACCCCCCTATAAAGCAGCATATCATTACATATAACAGTATTGTTTACTACTTACACAACCATACCGTGCACTGACCCACCAGCCATACTCTCCATAACACTAAATTCCCTGGCAGCTTACTCTCCTGGAACAAACTGACTCATTTGAACTTGTCATTATGATCACACTGCAACTCCATGTTGCTTCTGCACAAGACCCAAGACAGCACTCATCTGTAAAGCACTGCACTTTCTCCAAAAATATAAAATTCCTCCACTCACATAAAATGCCTCTCCCTCACTTACCTTCAAGGGGGTGTACTGTAGCTTGCTTTAATTGCTTCGATTTTTCAGTCTCTGATATAGACAGTTTCTCTGATATATATTTGTGCTGATCTCTGTAGGAGTGAGTTTTACATGCATGTACAAGGGGCTGTGCAAACTTTACCTTCTGCAAATGGGAACTCACTTCTTTGTGCAGGTAAATCCAATGTGTTACTAGGCCACCATGGACATAACTGGTCAAACACACAAAAGACAGCTAATATTGGCACATGCCAATATTTTGAAAGGTGCCACTAAAATCTGAAGTTGGTCACACAGTCTGAATGGACTACAGCAAGGGGAGCAGAGTGACAAGTTTAGCTATTCTCAAATTACTGAATCACTGAACAGATGGACTAGTTTGATAGAAACCTACTATAGCCTTTCCAAAATAAGGAGTATCAGACATATGCACAGAAAATTGTACGCATAAAAGTGTACTCAGCTATCCTGATGCTTACAATTTTGGCAACTCTTAGACAAATCTGTTGTTTAACCAGAGAGAAAAGTGATTTTTTTTTTTCCTTTACTTTCATGGCAACCTGGTTGTCCACAGCAGAGATGATTTCAGGTAGAAGAAAGTTGTTATGTATTTACATGACACTGATCACAGTATGTTGTAGGCTGAGCACACACACCAAGCACTTCACACAGTCCACCTCCCCAACTCAGAAAAACGCTTAAAATGACTACACACATAGTCCTCCACTCGGAGGTGAACCAGAGAGGAAGGCCTGTTTACAACACCCTTTGTTAGGTCTAGAAACTGTTATGTAGCAGCACTAGGTGTACAAAACAAAGCAGGTCCAGAAGTGGGAGCCAGGACTACCTTGCTGCATATAACAGGATCTGCCCTGAAATTGTAGATTACTTCTTGGGAATTAATATTTAGCAATGGCCTGGCTTTGCTCTGAGCTTTTCCTTCCTAACCATTTTAGCCAAGTGGCACTCAGATTTAGAACCGTGCCTTCTTCCAGCAATCATGCTAGACAGGTTGGCTGCTACTTCCCACTCAAAGATCTGTATCAGTCATCAAGATTTAGCCAACCGGGCGAATTTTTTAAAAGTGCAAGATATCTATCAGCTGTGATGCTTGATCAGTTAGTCAGTCAGTTCCATGACAAATGCTACATTTAAAACATTCTAATAGAGACAGCTAAACTTCCCAATTACTCTGTGGTCCATGGACATAGCGGTCCAGAGCTGGGTATACAATCCTGATTTTTTTCCTTTAAATGGAAATTCAGGCCATGCCAGTTCTGGGCCCAAGAGCCCAGTGAACACGAGCAGGCTGTTTGCTGGTGTTTCTCCCCACTCCTCTCTGTTCAGCCTCAGGCAACAGAAAGGCAGCCAGTACAAGTTAAAATCCTGCAGTGTCAAAAGCGTGGAGTAGGAAGGAGACAAGAGGACCAGAACACAGCTAGAAGTTGGACATGCCAGAGATCCCCACTGCTGATCAGACGAGGAATAAAAAGATAGACGATTGGAGGCACCTGTGGAAATGGAAGCAATAAACAACGAGCATTACTTAATTAAAGATTGTATTGTTTGGATATAGGAGGCATTAGGATTCTGACTGCACAGGATTTTGAGGGTGGGACCATTGCCTTTATACAGCTTTTGTGATAAGATTATTATGGATGTGGGTGTGAACTACTAAATTCTGACATTGTTTGGAATTTGAAACTACTCAAAGCTGAGATCCAGTGGATTTATTTGGGCTCATTTCTAGTTAAAACACTCTTAGCTGAGGTCACGCAATTCCATGGAATAAGGGCAGTTCCTAAATCAAACCACAGCAGTATTAGTAATAGATAGCTCCATCTTTCTGTCAGGAGCCTTTTTATTTTTGCTGCCTCAAAGGAAACAACCAGACCTGATCCTGGTTGCCTCTGAGCTTGGTGGACAAGTTACATTAAAGCTCTGTTGAAAATAGCTAAGCTGGCTCAAACACCTTGTTCCAGGAAGAATCTTACCCAAATAAGAGGCTCCTATCTCAGAAAAGATCTTAACAGTGCTCTACGTTAATTAAAGATTAGGTGATATCATTACAGAGATAGGCACTGTTATCTTCCCCCCTAATGTTATCAAGGTTGCTTTTATGCCTACAGATGAACACTTCCAGACAAAGATATTTTTGAAAACCTCCCATTGTGCTTGAAAGTAGCTGCTAAATGGAATTACAAAGTTTCACAGGGAAGTATATTTTTGGGTCTGATCTACAGTTCATTGAAGTCAAAGAGAAGATACGTAAAATCATATTTAACTGTCTCTGCTCCGGAAAGCTAATTTTTTTTTTGAGCAAGTGCATGTATAATATTAAATGCATAGTGAGCTTCTTTCATTTTGTTAGCTGTTAAATAAATAGATACTTTCAAGAATCTACCTGGGTTAAGCTTGACAATAAACCATTACTGGGGCAAGGAAGGGGAAAAAGAAAAGACTGGAAAGGTTTCAGTTGCTGCCAAAACTTCAAACTATACAGTGCTGAAAGCACTGAGAACTCAGGATGCATATTTTTTCTTCAGCACCAAAGTCAAGCAATGAATTTTTTTTTTAATGTACTTTGACTTCAGTTAGTATGTATCTAAAGATGCAATCTAACTATATTTCAAATGAGAAGTTTACACACAATAGCAATGATTTACCTAACTTTATGGGAAACACAAGTAAAGGAGTATTTAAAGTAGATTTAAAAGGGTTGTTGGCGCTGGCTTAGCTGAACTCCTGTTAAAATTATTTTTCATAGAATCATTAAGGTTGGAAAAGATCTCTAAGATCATCAAGTCCATCCATCAACCCAACACAACCATGCCTACTAAACCATGTCCCAAAGTGCCACATCTACACATTTTTTTAACACCTCCAGGGATGGTGACTCCACCACCTCTCTGGGCAGCCTGTTCTAATGTTTGACCACTCTTTCAGCAAAGAAAGTTTTCCTAATATCCAATCAAAGCCTCCCCTGATGCAACTCGAGGCCATTTCCTCTCATCCTGTTGCTGGTTACTTGGAAGAAGAGACCAACACCCACCTCACTACAACCTCCTTTAGAGACCAACATCCACTTTGCTACAACCTCCTTTCAGGTAGTTGTAGAGAGCAGTAAGGTCTTCCCTCTCCCCTTTAATATTTGACACCTCATACACAGTCAATCTCAATATATGCAGGAGGATCCTGACTCATACATGTGCATGCACTGTAGCACACATTCTGCTGAGGTGCGTTAATGGAGAAAATGCCATTAGGAAACATCAGAATAGAGCAATGAATCCTACCTAAGATGGGGAGCTCAACCCTGTCAAGAAATGGAATTGTTTAAAAGAAACCAGTGGTGAAAACCAGATGGTGTTTATGCTGAACTTTGTATATTTACAAATGAATTCAGTTTTGCTTTATTGTTTTTCAGTTCTTTTATAAGAAGAACTCTGTCAGTCCATAGCTGTATAGCTGGTAAGTACACAGCATGAAAGAATTTCTGCGTATGTCTTCATTCAGTTAAGGAAGACTTAGAGCTATTGTTTCAATTGTTACGTAAGTGTACTAGAGCAGTAGCAACTAATTAAGCCACTTTCTCTCTCAAAACTCAAAATCTGCATTTTCCCCTACAGTTCAGACAGACTGTTAAGAGACACCTAACAGACCTTTAGGATTTTTTCCCTCCTTCAGTGTTAAGGCAAGCAGCTACCATGCAACTTCCTGCTTCTGGGACTTAAGGGAAATCCAAAGGGAAAAGTACTACCTAAAATCCACATTTAACATTTAATTTAATGGCAGATTTTTGATACTCATGTGACACAGTTAGGCATTGAGTGTTTTTTCCAACAGTATCTGAACACCTAATTGCTGAGAAGAAACACCCAGGCACTACTAAAATTCCCCAGAGACACCTAATTCTACCTCTACCCTAAAAATCTGGCTTTTATGGATTCCATCACCCTGTGAAAAAAAAGGAGCCATGAGCAAGTGTAACAACCTGAATATTTGGTGTCTCAAAAGAATTTGTATGCTACATAACAATAATACCGTAACAACAGTTTGTATGCTAACCTATGCTGCAAGTGCATCTGGGTGGATTCCAGCAGCTTGGAATACAACCCTTAAACATTTTTAGTGAGATGAAATTAAAAGACAGACTAGAAAGCTACTGTAAAGTAGCTGAAAGAGACAGATTATGTTTCAACAGTCTTATTGAGATGTATTCCTTACTTGGAGTCATTTAAACATGTTTGCATCCACAAAGAATCTGGAACAGAAATTATTCTGTGCACAGAGGCCAGGAGCTGACACTGTTCACCTATGGAGTTGGTGAGCTCTTGTTTGTACTCTCAATCTCTTTTCTAAGATTTTTTAAAAACTGAAGAGTCAGAAAGGTTAAAACTATTTTTTAAAGCAGTGAGTTCTTCACAATCTCTTTGGAAGTCAAAAGAAAATTGTTACAAGTGTTATATTGTTTCTTATATTGAACTCTAAAAACAAAGTGAAGAAGTGTCTTTTGGCAAATTTAGGTCTGGCTTATGGGAAAATTTTTCTATGACTATATCAGCTGCATTGGTTTCAGAGCCACACACAGGGTCACCACAGTGTTAATGACTAGGAGTGCCTCCTATCAGCATTCCCTGCTTACCTTTCCCTACCAAAACAGCTATGTGCTGCATCTTTGCATCAGTATAGTTATACTCACACTAATGAAAGAAGACAAGAAAGAAAGGTGCTGAAGGGAAAGAAAGGACTATCGTCTCCAGTACTACTACTACATTATTAGCAAAGTATAAGAGAGAAATGTTTTCCTACAGCCGCATTCCATTCATGGCATCCTCTCCTGATATCCTTTGAACAGTGTTTGCTTAGGGAAGACCTACACAGACATCAGAACCCAGATGGAGCAGAGCAAGCCTGCAGAATTAAAGAAAATGGGTGATATTGGCACTGATTGTCTCCCTTTAATCTCTGAAAGCTTTGGGAAGGAAGCCTCTAGTTGCCCTACCATCAGGCCCTCTACCCTGAGCTGCATCCCTACCTCAAAACTAAAATATTCCCCCTGCATCCAAGGTCAGGGATGTCTGCAAGCAGTGGTAGGACTCTGGCCCAAATTCCATGTGCATAGAGGCAGATGTGTGCTCAATCACCCACTCAGAATTTTTCCTGCTCCACTTGCAACTGTGAGAGCACCATCAGCATTTGAATGGCAGGGGAGACCTTACCAACAGGCCCTGCTCTCCTCCACGTCAGCGAGTAGGAGTCTTTCACTAATCAAGGACTTCTAGGGCAGGGATGCAGGGAGGGGAGGCAATGGGGATTATCTGGGCTGCTGCTCTTTGATGATTAAAGGTTTTCAAGTGTCAAGAGCAATTTCCAAATATCAGTTGTTTTCCTCTGCATGGCTTCATGCCTCTGCCGCTTTCTGTGTTTAAAAAGTTTAGTTACATATTTTGAGAAGCTCATCTGTAGAAAAGGCAAATGCCTCAGATACAGTGATTCTGATTTTGTGACAACTGACTTCTGAAAATAGTACATTTATTCAATGAGCTTAAGCACAGCAGTCCCAGTTGTTGACTCTCCTCATGAAAATATTGATTCTAAGCTCCCTAGCTTATAATGTTTTGATCCACATTCTGGGCCTATTGATTTACCTTTGATACTTCAATCAAACAGTTGTTTATATCAACAGCAAATGCATCTGATCTCTCCAAAATAATTAGATTAATCACAGGAGGATCTACGAAAGCCTTGTTTTGATTGATTATGTCTTTATGCTCTCCTGGGGAAAACAGGTAAATTTGAAAATGTAAAAAAAGAAACAGTTGTTAGCCTTTTCCTTCTAGCATCTTTGAAGTGTTTTTAGTCCCAGTTTTCCTTTTATGATATCAGGCTTTTACAAGATGGCAGGCTTGCAGCGTGCTTAGTTATGATTTCCTCAGTGGCTGACATTTTGCAACACATAATGATTTAGCCAATCTGAGCAGAACTATCATTACACAATTTATTGTTCCCCAAAGCATTATTTGTTATAGAAACTATTAGGCCTATGAGTTACATTTTATAGAATTTTTATTAGAATTATTTTAAACTCCAAGGAAATTAATCTCTTCCTTCCACACCTACTGCTCCAAGATTTCCATTTTGCAAAGCAAAGTATTCAAGCACAAAAGAGGTGGGGGTGGTAGGTACTTCTCCTAAAATCATCAGTGCTTCTCCTTGCATAAAAAAACAAGTGTCGGCTCCCAGACTTTACTTTTAAGGGTAAAATTCTCCTTTCATTTCTACCACAGAAACACTAGTGATGCCAATGGGAGTTCTGTGTGAGTGTTGAGCCCAGCTGCAAAAAGAATGGTGGATGCAGTGCCACTGTTCAAAAATGAATTTTTTATTTGATGAATGAACTGCTAAAGGAAAAAAAAAAGCACTAAAAATTTTTCCATTCTGGAAACAATGACTTTGTACAATAATCCTATTGTTCAATCATCACTACAGTCTCTATTGGAACCATGCCCAGAAGGACTAAACATTTTGTGCTAAAACTGTTGCATACCTTTGCTAGGGAACTTATACATTAATCAATAGTTTTGATTACTCAATCCTATTATTACTGCATTTTTTGGAACAAACTGTTAGGGTTATTAATTACCCTGAGAAAGTTATTTATCTTCTAGCAGAACAAAAAGAGCTTATACTGACACTGTCAGAGAGCTGTTTAATGCACTGTGACATGTTGAACCTGAAGATCAAAATGCTGCTGCTGCTGCTAAAGGTCACTTCTAGGAATGTATTTCTCAATTTGAGAGGGAGCTCAGCTACTTCAGGCAGTGCAGGGAAAACAAGGCTTGTCTGATGTTGGAAGTAAGCTAGGCCAAGGGCACATTAAAAATCAGCAAACGGACACCAAAGAAAGGATGAATATAATTGAAGAGAAGGAGAGAGAGTGGAGAGATGGGGGGAAGAATAAGCACATAGGAGATACATTGCTAATTTGGGGGGGGGGGTGTGTTTTGCTTTTCATGCATGCATAATGAGGGTTAATTAGCTCTCCATGTGAAGGGAATTTCTGCATCTCAGTCAGGAAGCAAGAAAATCTTGGAACTGCTTTTATTCAGAAAGAGTAGAGCAATATTACAGAGGAGACCAGGACTGGAGTGGACCAAGATAAATCATTTTCTGTGCAACAGAGTACTGAAGAGCTGAAAGAGGAAGCAGAAGTGCTGCAGTGACACACTTAACGTTTCTTGAAGATAGAAAGAGAACAAAGGAGTGGGCGGTTTCTAGACATTTCCTTTCCATACAAAAGCAGACCTGTATTTATGAAGACAGTCACTCCCCTGAAAGGGCCACCTTCTCTTACCTTGCTAATTATGTAAGGTTCTTAAGATTTTTATTAGTTAAGAAAGCAGTCTTTTTCTTTCACTCACAGCAAGAATTATCATATGGTTGTGCAACTCAAAACTTACAAGTGTAAGAGAGCGTGGGAGCTACCATCTAACAGCCTGTCAGGTCTCATGCATATTCTATACTGGCTGCTGCAGTGTGCTCAGGATGACATCATACCCTGAGCTGTCGAGCATCTGACATCACACCTTCTGGAAGAACGTCTTCTGCCTGAAAATAGCATGCAAAAGCTCAAGCCAGAACGTTCAGTACCTATTCGAAGTGTACAAGTAGCACAGATTGGACACATGTGGGATCCAGCACTGCTGAAGAAGGAGGAGGAGGACATAATACCACACATCTACCTCACACAGAGCTTACAAACTTCAATCCATTGGAAGCTGCAAGTAATTTTTTAGTACCTGAATGCCAGATAATGCAAAATTCTGCTGCTATTATGATGGCAAGCATAAATATTCTACCTTCATCCCTCTGAGAAGATTTCCTTTTTTCTCTTTTCCAGGGATTAATTTCTCTTTCTCTGTACAATTCAGTGGATAGCATTCTGCCTTTCTTCTCCAAGTGGTTTCGTATCAATACTTTAGCCACTGGGTTTCAGGAACTCAGGCTATCTCTTTATTCTGTGTCTCTACAGTACCCAGCATAACAGAAGCCCTTTACATACTTCTAAATATTAATAAAAAGAGAGAACAGTATGGCACTTAACTTGGATTTGGGAAAGGCTGCATTGTACAAGATGCTAAAACCAAAGTCTTTTCCTCATTTCTGTCTGAAATAGTTTGGGTTTTATGTGGCTCAAGAAGTGAGGATAAATTTACAATCTACAGTTTTCTGAAATGAACAGAGAAAAAGGAAATTAAGAGAATTCTTGCAGCTGTCTTGGATTCACATCTCTAGTGTTTTAAACCAGTTTTTCCCTGCAATGTCTAAATTGACAAATTCACAAATTCACTTTACAAGTCAGAAGAAATCTCAAGGAAGACACATTGATTTTTATGGAGGATTGGGGTTAAACCACTTTTTCCTTATGCTACAACTAAAATGAATCTTAAATATTTTATGGGATAAAAAAAAATCTCAACAGAGTTGAAAGTAACACTAATAAGAAAGGCCCTGCTTAAACTCCAGTGAGCTCATTCAGGAGCTGGGGAGATATGACATTTCATTTCTCTAAAATTTTCAAATAGTGGGAAAAGTATTGAAACTGAAAAGCAAAACTCAAATGCTCACAGGCTTGCAGATTACCATGCCTTCTACCTGTGAGCCACTGCCAGCTACTGCTGGGTCCTAAACACCCAAATCACTTTGAATCACAGCGTTTTAATGGCCCATTAGACAAATTACTTTTCCCTGAATAGTTAATGAAACATAGCTCTGCACATTCGTTTAATTTCACATATGGCAAAGAGAATTGAAACCACCAGCATATTTTAAAGATTCTGTTTTAAAATGTCATCTTTTGATATGCAAATACTAGGCCAGAAATAATACCACTTCTTCCACTAATGCTCTATTCCTTAAACCTAAGGAAAAGAATAATCAAATCAATAAACAGCTTCAGTTTCTAACTCCTTCTGTCAAGTTGCTTTTAAAACAATATGCAGCTAAAATCTCATAGTTAAATATGCCAGGCCAACATATTGCTTCAATTACTGTCATATAACCTTTTGCAACTTGATATCTGTTATCTTATCTCTAATAGCTAAATACCCACCCTTGGGAAAGGACCTGTGCATAACAAACAAGAAAATTGAGTCGTTCTCTTAAGAGAGCTGTCAGGTAGCACAAAAAGTGGCAATCAAATGATCCAAAATAGCACTCAAGCAGATCAAATTAAGGAAAAAGCACGTGCGTGTGTGTCCACAGATGTCACGTGACAGGGTCAGTCCCTCTTACCTGCTGTTCCTAAAAGAATTACTTCCTAAAATGCAAGTTTGAAACATATGTCCTCCAGCAAAGCCTGACTCCACCCCAACAGGCACTAAATCTGATGTGTCGGACAAAAGGAAACCAGGCAATGTAAATCATTTGTTAAAGCCAGTGCAATCTGGATAAACAGTAGATTCATATTCAAACTTGGCAAGAAAATCAGAGGGAGAGGCCTCTCCATTTTGCAGGGATCTGGAAAAAGTGAAAAGCCTATGGAAGACTAATAAAACTTTTTTGGCATGCCATCTGGAAGTATCAGCAGTTTCTGATTTTGGAAAGAATGCATTCTGCTTTTAACTTCACACAATGCTTTATTTCTGCTTTCATGTACTCAAGACCAAGAAGCCTTTTTACAAACGGCCCAAATATCAATAAGTGTTATTCTGTCTCACCCAGGTATGTGCGCTTTGAAAACAAACTGAGACATCTTGCAACTTAACTAAACATCACACAATAGCTCAGCCAATTCTGCCACCAGGAAGTACGAGTGCAATACAGTCAAGACCTGCAGACTTTGGAAAGGTTGTGGAGCACTAAAAATGAATGGAGGAGGAAAAAACAAAGGGAAGAAAGCCCTTCTTATTCTTCTCTCGAGGGACATAGCCTGCAATATGACAGCTTTCACCTATGACATCAGCCAGTCTGTGCTTCAATCCAACAGAGTACTTAACTCATACTTTACTTTAAGCCTGTGAATAGGCTGAATTCCTCCCAATTCTGAACAGAAATTCATACCTATGTTATGAATGCCTGACTAGATCAAGGCCCCAGTTACTCAGATGATGAGGTTTATTGCCAGACTGTATAAAGAACAGGAGCAAAGGTTATACAGTTTCCTATTCCTTCGATGGAAAAAGGATGTAAAAGAAAGATCAAAGCAGGAAATATTCCTTAAACATAAAGCCCAGAAATGGCACTACCTCCTAACAAACCTTGACACTGTATTAACAGCTACGCAGACCGGCTTGTGGCTGTAATACAATCAAAGTATGCTTTAAGAACTTACTCCACTCTTGCGAGAATTAAAGGAGGAACCTGGACAAGACTACCCCATGTGCCAGAGCCACATAATAACCACCTGATCCAGGGCAAATGGCACAGTCCTCCATGAACCCAGATGCTCCTATGCTCTGGTTTAAATCTGAAAACAGGTTTTTCACCAGTTCAATTTACATGAGGAGTTCAAAAGGCTTATTTTTCATTCCAACAGAGAATTAACACAAATGTCAGAAGTTGCCAGGGAACAGACTGTCACCCTCCAACTGCTTCCCTCCCTTCAAATACTTGGAGGATATTGTACTTCATGTATCGCCTTTTAATCCTGTGTTCTGGTGTAGGCTTTTTAATATGTACTTGCTGTATCTGTACAAAATCTGAAAATGCAGAGTAGCCTACCAGACAGAGCTTTGGCTTGGGATTTAGGAGACCTGCGAGCTGTTAAAAGCTGTTAAGAAGGTTGCAGTAAGTCACTTCCTTACTCTGTGCTTCAGGCTTTACATTTTGGCAGCATAATATTGAAATGCTTTGAAATTGGTGGATGAAAAATCTCTCATACTTTAAAACACAGGAGAAAGCATAAACACACACAGAAGACACTCTTGCTAGAAAAGAAAGATGCAAGCAATCCATACAGAACCATCAAGAAGTCAGTCTGTTTCTAACAACTACAACATACAACTTCCATAGATAATTTCTTAAGGTACACCAACCTTGCAGTCAAAAGCATTACTCTGACTGGCAGGCCACCCCACGAGCTTGCTTTAGGCTAACCAGTTCATGAGCTGCAGGGAATCTCTCACCAGTAGTAGTGGAGTTCAGTGTGGGCTGCCAAACTCATCTGAAAAGCTTTGGGTTTTCATTGCCAAGGCCACTGTGCTGCTCTTAGTGCCCAGCCAAGGCGGTTTAAAGTTAGCCCAGTTATACAACAGATTTCCATTTGCAATACAAACTATTAAAGAAAAGGTGGTTCAGTTTTACTAACACTGAGTCAATCTGTGCTTTACCTGAGACCCCATGAAGACTAAACAGCCACAGCTAACACTTAAGGACCCTGCTCCAGAAGAGTCTCCATTCTGGTCCACTGCGCTACAGAAAATTGGAAAAAAAGCTAAGATTTATCACAAGCATTGTACTAAATGCTCTCCAGCTCTGAGGTTCTCTTGCAGGTATAAAGGAACAGCATAAGTAGTTTATATGTCTCCATGCCTCTGCCAACTGCTTCTGATGCAGGGCTCAGAGGACTACAGCATGAAATGCCCAACTGTGCTGGGTAAGCTTAAAGTATGTTGAAAGGTAAGTGCTTTTACAAGACACTGTTTTCAATTACTTCTTTACTAAAGCTGAGGTTTCATAGGTGCTTTCAAGGTGAAAGACGTTGTAAAGCGTATGGTGTAAAGCCTGATATTCAGCATATAGACACAGGCTAGTCTAACTTTGCTAAATCCAATTCTTTCTAGCTCTCACTCACTGTTTCTCTTTCTTAAATGCCCAGCCTATGATGGAAACTCTTCCCCATAGTAATAGTTAGTAATGATAGGCTGTATTCTTATGGTTTGTCCTGCCATAACCACACATTATGATTTCAAATATGAAAATACGTTACTAGAAAACACATCTTTAAAACGGTATGCTCAATATATTTGACGTGTGAGCTTGCAGCCTCTAGATTGTTAATTTAAATTCAAAGCGAGCTCATAGTGAAAGAAAATTCTACCATCTGGCAGAAGTTAAAGTAATCCACAGTGTGAGTGGGCAGGCGCTGACATCCCAAAAAGACTGTCCCAAGGAGTAACAGCTGTGGGCTTTCTCAGCTGAGGTACAAAGTTTGAGCAGGCCAGATATTAGGCTGTTTATTCCACTTCTGTAAGTGCCCAGGGCAGCAAAAGACAGCGCACATGAGCAGCAGGTAAACTGAGCCTTTCAGTCCTCTCAGTGTACTTCTCTGGAAATGAAATGAATGCTGAAAAGGGGAGGAAAACTCTTTGTTGATGAGATACAGGCTGCCTGATGTCAGTTCCAGCAACAGTCACATCGGGCTGACTGTGCAGATATGTGGAGAGTTCATCTCCTCCTGGACAAACTCTGCACTTACTTATTTTCCAAAATAATCATACTTGAAGAAAAACATGCTGAATGAGTTGTACAGAAGGCACCTCCAAAATATTGTCTATGGTTTTGAGAGCCAAGACGGACAAGCACTAATGAAAGATTAGATTTTGAAAGCACTAGATGAGCGCAATGCCTGTGAAACCCAGGCTCTTGTCCTTCTAGAAAACAAGGTCTGATGGTGTTGCCTTCATGAATCGTATTTCATTTGATCCTCAGCACAGCCTTGGCTAAAGAAGAAAGCAAGTTCATTCACATCTCTCTCATATCCAGATATTGCACTGGAAAAACTGTACATGCCAAAAGCATCTCTCCAAGACCACATAGCACTTTTTGAGATAAACAACAACATTAAGGAGTTTGGGGAGTGAGGCATCCAGCTCCTCTTACAAAAAATGGCTGGTTAGCTCCAACTGACATAGGAGCTTGGGCTTACATGGTTTGGTAAAGTTCTGGATTATTATTTTGGGACTGTTTAAAGTCCATTAACAAACCAGGCAATTTACCCCCTTTGGGCTTCTTAGGTTCTGGACGCCTAAGTCCTTTGGGTTCTTTCACTACAAGGAGAAGCTGATAATAGAGCATCTTATTGACCTGCCACTAGCCATATGCATGTACGCCACAGGCTTTACATGTTACATAATTTACACAAATAAAATACTCTTTTCCCTAGACTTTACAATACAGTATGCATGTTTTATAATTGCGATGCATTAGAGGCTGTCATGGGACAGCACAAACTGTACCAGGCTGCACAACTCACCTGCCAATACAACTCGCTGGAAAAATTCATATTTCTGTCTTTAGAGATGACTGATTTTAAAAAACAAATGAACAATCTAAAATCCTGCTCCATAAGGGCTTCCACGCTAAAACCTGGATTGTACTAACATATGTTTTGTGTGTAAAGTGTGACAGAGCTATAGTCAGCAGAAACTGAAATCAGAAGTAAATACTTTAGGGAACTTTTCCTGATGTGGTTGGAAAAGAATGCTGTCTAGAGAAAGAGCGCTGGGTGCATATTTATTCAGAGGTCAAGAGCACTGCTCAGCTAAATGTTCTGCCTTCTAATGCACAGAGAGAACAACACTTTGCTGGCCAGAGAAATAGTTTCTGTACTGTGCATCTGGTTATATCATCAGTGCTGCAGCCTTTTTTAATTCATGACAGGTTTTAGAGGATTATAATGCTGTTTTCTTTTTATTTCAATTATTCTGGTAGATGCTAAGTCTGCTTAGAGAGTGATGGTTGCTTTGAAAGAATTAGGAAAGCTATGCCCTTTCATATATATCAAACGACTCCATAAATGTCCTTTTGAAGAATGAGGCAATTCTAGAGACTTTTACAAACAATCCAAACAACATATTTAATAGTAACTGAAATTGACCTGAGCAATCTGATGCCTTTCCGGTGTTTAATTCTAATAGTGTTTATAGATGTATTATTAGGGAAAGTAATTTACTTTCTTCAAAAGACCAGCCTAGTTAGTTTTGATTATGATTACAAACCGGTCATTGAAACTGCAGCCAATTCAAGGGTATCTGTAACTTGCCTTCATACACACAGACTGCTTTATTTGCCAACTCTGAGATGAGGAAAGGATGTTTGCTTCGAAGGAGTGTAAATCTAGCAGCTCAACAGATGTAATAGATGGGGGCCCAATTTGGGCAGCTGTTGTACAAGCCAGAGACACTGCAGCTAGTGCTGTGCTGCAGGATGAGCATTCTTCCCAGAAGCCAAGTATTTCATTGCCTTTCTCCATGTACTAAAGAGCCCCATGTCTCCTACTAGGAGAACCCTGAGGGAAATGTTATCATCTGACAAATATGTTACATCTTCAAGGAGTTACCAGCTGTAGGAAAGCTTTTGCGTAAGGAAAAGTTCTCCCTGAGGCTCTTCAGGCCAGACAGTTTCAATGACGCACTTTTAAATGTTTCACTTAGAAATGCTGCAAATGCCTTCATGACAGGAAATTACATACTTAAAATAAAAAAATTAAACAAAAATCACCCAGACCTGCCTTACGATGGATCCAAAACAAGCGAGTTCCTTGGCAGTCCGAGTTCTTGCAGCCCCAGCTATGCTCACAGACCATCTCCTTCAGTGTGACACCTCGGTATACCAGCAGCCATTCCCATTTGTCTCTGACTGAGAGACAAACAGCTTGCCACATTTTCTGAAACAGGTAGAATGTGAACTCTAAATGTTATATCCTCTAAGGCTGCACAGTTGCATTTTAATAAAAAATTCTAAAGAAGTTTCTCTATTAGATTAAAGTTGCATTGGTGCAAAGGGAAATGCTCATTCACTCTATTAAAAGCCCAAAGCCTTCTTCAGATATGTACTTATAAAGGCAACTATGAATCCACTTTATATCTCTATATATTCAGTCTGGACTTCATTTTCACCACAGCCACTGGCTCCCTCCCACACACCATGATGGATTAGTAGGAAGCAGACAGTGGAGACTTGGATACTTTTCCCACTCAACTAAAGGTGTAGAAAGCCACAGGAATAATAATTTGATAATGAGAGAAAGGAAGAAAATGACCTTGATTCTTTTTTTACTGTACTTGTGTCTAAGTACTAAAACTAATTCCATAACTTGAAACATCCTTTGAGGAGGAGGGGAAAAAAAAAAACTAACCCAGTAGTAAGAAAAAAAAAAACCAAAAAAAACCCAAACAGGGTTGAGTGGAATGAAGATGAGTTCCGGTTCCCTTTAACCAGAAGTGGGGCCATAATGACTGGGCAGAGCAATGGGAGTTTGCATTACTGCTGCATTTTACAATTTGTTACCAAAAAAAAATAGTTTTCCTAGATTTTTAGCAGCAGACACTTCTGAGATTTTCCTGGGTTTTGTCCTCCTGAAATGTCTGTCTTTGTGTTTTGCCATGTATTCTCTTCCATAGGAGGTTTCTCTCCTCTCCCTCTCTATGTTTGGAACTCTTTGGCCCTTTACTCATTTAAAGGAGGAGAACTCTTGCTGCTCTCACAGGTGCTGCTTGCTCCCTGAATATTGAAATAGCCCTGCTCCTTTCATGAGCTGTAAGACACCTACATCAAGGAGTACAGGATCTAAGTGATGACCCTGATATTTAGATCTAGAAAGTTGTTGATAGCCAAGTTCACCCTCAGCATAGTTTCACTGAATTTGAAAGACTCGCATGTGGGGTACATTTGGTCCTCTGTGTTAAAACTGCAGGTCTGATCTAGTGATACATAATAAGCAAAGACATTTGAGGGAGTTGGGCATCTTTCAGGATAAGGATTTTTAGATCTGTACCTTTATTCCCAAAAGAATTAAATGAATAATGAAATCTCCCTGCAGTGAGAACAGCTGAACTTAATTCAGATGAAATTTCTCAAAGAACTGCCATGGTGCCTAGCAAATGCGCCTGTCAAAAAGGGTTGCTCTTTCCCAGGTATTTGTTTTAGAAATTCCCTGCCTATAGATTACACAGAGTGACTTGGGATAGATTTATGCTTTAAGCAAGGTTTTATTTTGTAGGTTGGAAAATTATGCTTTTTATTAGCATAAATGTGACAGCAGCTTAAAGACCAAAATTCTATTTAACAAAATGAATTTCAAGCTAATAAGTCTTCAGATAACCAAAATACAAACTTCTGAAGATCTGCACAATTTCTTTGAGCAGTTAATCCTTTCTTCTCTACAATAGCAACTGACAATTTATACTGTATCTGTAAGACTGTCACTATATCAGATTGAACACTTCCATTCTTAGGCTTCAAGTGTTTTGGACAAATGACAAAACCACCTGGATATCTGATTACACAACCCATACCTCAGGAGACAATTACATACTTGGCAATTTAGAAGGGACCAAGTTAAACCCTGATGTCATTTCCTTACAATCACTAAATTGACTAATAGAATAGTAGAATTCTAACATATCTATCTTAGGCAGAAATACCAATTCTTATCTTTAACAATCATCATGGTATAGATAAATCTTTGATATCTGCAGGCTGCAAGAATTACTAAAACTAGCATCAAAAATTGTAAGACCGTTTGATTTTTAACTCTTCATGTGCACATATAGACATGTAGACATTGTTTTAAAACACCACCAACACAAAGAAATTTATAATAGTGTAGCATTTTAATTAGATTTTTCAGACCCTAAAGAGGTTACCTAAATATAGGACACTTAATCTTGATGGTTTTGGTAGGTTGGCTCATCTTCTAAGCAAGAAAGTAGGTGTAGAATTATCAGAGCTGAATCCTCCTAGTGAACCCCTTCCTCTGTCAATCCCTGGTTTCTTTAAAGTTTCAGAGATTATTTCCAAGCGACTGTTTACTTTTGTATTTTTGTCAGCCAATCCACAGAAGGAAAACAAATTGTGTAGACTAGTTCTAAACAGACTGCCAATAAAAAATTTAAGCACCACTATCCAGAAGTAGAGTTTAAACAGAATTTTAAACTAAATCAAAATGTCAGAGTAAAGGACCATCAATGTAACAAGCTCTGATGCACTGCACTTTACCTAAGGTATTGCAAAAGAACTTCCTCCTTCCTGAATTTGAGAAACCATAATTCAAATGTTGAATCCTTTGTGCAATGGCTTGATGCTCAATGGCCTATGGAGCATATAAAAAGTAGCACGCCATTGCCTGTGCTCTGAATAGATGGCTCTTCAGCAGAAAACTCAGGCAGAGGAAGTGGATTTATTTAAGAAAAAAAAGCCATGTTGAGGCAGGGGAAGCCTCGAATTTCACTGTATGTGGAACTTGGCAGAGTGTCTGGGAAGAGCACTTTCTTCTTATTGTCAGTCATTTCTTTAAAACCTGGCATTTTAGGCCATGTGTCTGCAGTTTGTCTACACGGGAAATTTCCCATCAGTCATAACTATATTCTGCCAATTCTGCTATGCTATTCTGGTCTAACTCCCAGTATAAACATAGCACACAAAAGGAATTTTATTTTTTCCCAGGATTATTAACTCCAGTCTGGATTAATCACTTTTATTCTGGAATACAGTTTCTAAATGGAAAGGTATACAGGGTAACAACTTTGCTGCACGGCCAGGTCTCTAAGAGTTAAAAAAAAATTGTTCCCAAGGAACTTCCACATTTGTACGGTGTCAATGCCAGCTATATGAAAGCCAACAGCAGATAAAACAACTCAGATAAAGCAGGCTGGGGGAAAAGGTTGCTTCAGGTATAGCTGTGAGACCGAAAGGCGGGGATGCGAGAGTTATGAATCTCTCCTTGCTATAAATCACTCAGTGGTGTTCCAGCTGAGCTGAAAAATAAAAAGAAAAGCACTGGGCTTTACAGCACACTCGGCATTGTTTGTTTTGTCTGCCAAGTCTATTCCTCTTCCTTCAATGGAGTACTTGTGGTTTGGGAATGACTTTTTAGCCAGTCCTGTCTGTCTCTATCTGAGGCCCCAAACTCGCATTTCTGGAGTGTCATAGAAGCTGTAAGTTTGTACTTCTGTTCTCCAACCCTCAGCAGACACTGGAGTGTTTGTGTGCCAGTATTTATGCCATTTCAGCAAGTACTTAGAGAATGAAAACATCAACTTGTCCTTATAAGCACAGAGATTCAGAAAACAAAGTTTAATTTTGAAAACACAAACATACAAAGGAAAGCAAGCCACTCAGCAATAATGAAGCCTTCCACTAATTGGAACCATTCCTTTCCATGCTATTTATCAACTGTGGATCCTGTTTCCTACTGCACCACCTGCAGTCAGCGCCACTAAGCTCAGTTTCAAGTTTCTCAAATCTCATCGTGCCAGGAATGACCATGTTACCCAGACACTTCCCTGGAGTTCATTAACAGCCTTTTCCCAGTGTGTTAAAGACTGCTCTTTTTTGGCTTAAAGGAGAAATAGGGGAGAACATGAAACAAAGACATTGCCGTAGTTGTGATACTCAAAATGCCCAGATGCAGACAGCGTATCAGTCCATTCTGCAAAACACAACCACGATCCAGGGACCCTACTTCCCTCTATCATGGTGCAAGCAGCAAAGACACTGTGAAAGAACAGAGCCTCACAAAGGTAAGGGCTTGCAGAAGGCAGCCCTGGCAAGTAAAGGGAAGATTATTGTTATATCTTTTTAAAACAATTTTCCCTTAGTAATGCAAAAAAAAAAAAAAAAAAATCCTTCAACCACTATGATTCAAAGTGTTCATTTTTCATGGTCTGCAGGGAGGCAGAAGACTGAATACAAAACCTGTGACATGCCAGCTTCCATACTGGCATACTCCCATTGCTTATGCAGAATGATTACTCTGAAAATGTGTTTTGTAAGGAATATCAGTAAGACCTACCAGACAACAGAATTCCAAAGATTTGTCAAAATGCTCTCCCTCTGCATCCCAGTGGAGGGAAAGCAGGGAAAACCTTTAACCACCTAAAATATAAGGACTGGTCCTTCTTTATGTGGCTTTTCACAATGCAAGTAGAAGTATTTGTTAAAATATGGAATATAAGACATCAGGATTCAGAACAATTCTTTGCAAAATTAAAGGAAATTTGCAATTAAATTTGATCATCTGATTATTCAAAGTTTATTTTGAAACACATTTTTCCTTAGAGAGATTTCATCCAACAGGACGCACATAACCCATGGATAAGGGAAACCTCTAAGAAAGCACTAACACAGATGTGCTTGGATCTCAGATCTTCTTGGTGTCTTGGTGTTTAATAATCCTCTAAAGGACAAATTAAATTATGCCTCCATGATGTCCTCTGTCCAGGACCAACTGAGATTTAAAAAGAATAATAAAAAAAAAAAGAAGTCATTGCTGCTATTGCCTATTTTCACTATGGTTCTCAAAAAGGTAACCTAGCAGTTCAATTTTTTCCATACTTCTTCTATTGAGTACAATTACTTATACTGAGAAACACTACCTTGTTCCCTGTCAACTTTAAGGTTTGTGGACCCACACACAAAGTGTTTGTGATGGTGAAGAATACCCAGGTACACACCGCCCCTTTTCAAGTGACCAGCCTGACACAATCCTTTATTCAGATTTTAGTATTAATGTCACTGTTAAGACATGGACAACTTACCTATTTGCACTTTTTGCTCATATAAATTTGATTTACACAGAAGTGTTTCATAAGTAGTAACGAGAGGCTTTGAAACTCCTTGTACAACAGGTAACTATTAGTAGTACTATTATCTGGCAGAGACAACACTGAAAACTCCCTGAGTTTAGGCTATGCTTCAAGAAAATCAGCATATCTGTGAATTTCTAATTCCCATCTTTTAAGTTTTCTGAACTTAATTTGTTAAAGCATGCTACTCTGAGAATTCACACCACTGTGAAGCACAAGTAACTCTAATAGATGAAATTCAGCCCCAGTGAACAGTGCGTGGCGACAGTCTGATGGAAGATCTGCCACTCAACTCAGGGGAATCCCTGACCCTTCCTGTCAATCCCAAATAGGCTTCCCCTTCGAGTGCCATCCTTCCAGGCCTTCATCCATCAGGGCAGTTCATATGTCAGCTGTAGCAATTTGCTAGTAATTTGTTTCTCAATTATTTCATACTTTGAGCAAATCATGTATATGAAATTAAAATTAATATTTCCTCACATTTCACAGTTTGCTTTCTGCTGGTTTTACATATTGCTTCTATTCTCTAGCTCCAATGGCACAGCTCAGTGTCTGGGCAGACCAGGCTTCCGTGGTACAGCCACCTTACAGTGGTCTCACCTTCACAAGAAGGACACATTCATGCCAATTCTGACATACAAAAAAACTGCCTTCATTTTGTAGATCAGCCTGCATGTAGAAATATGCTTATTTTGAGCTTATGAGTGAGGTTAAGCAAGCATATTGCACATAAAATGCTGCTTTTTATATGAACTGTATGGGAACTTAACCCTAGAGCGCTCTAAAGCCTTCTGTTAACTTCCCTCTGTGGTGGGCATTTAATACTTGAAATATTCACTGATATCTCACTGCTTTGGAGAAACATTATTTATTTTAAAAGGCCTTTCCAACAACTGTGTTAGAAGTGCATACCTTGAGATAGAACCGAACCATAATTAAAACAATCTTTCTAAGATTGGAAAGACCTTGCGTATTGCCAAGAGACTAGATAACACCACCATTTTGCTTGCTATTATTTACTTAGGATTTCTGTAAGTGTTACTACCTGTTAATACGTTTTGTGTGCACAGTTCTCTATAACGCTCTTGCTATTATAATGAACAACTATATTAGTAAGAAGGCAGCTGGTGTTAAAACTTTTCATATTCATTTACAACCTAAAGCACCAGCCCTCACAGGCACCTCTAATGTTACAAGCGCAGTATGATTGACATTAACAAGCCCACCCACATGCGCACAATTAAATATCCAGGTATATGTTAGCTGCAGGCAGGATACAGCGAAGTTTGGAGTACATTTAACATCCAGCGAGCCAAAGGTTTGATACCCTTCACCTCACTGATGTAACAGCTTGTGAAGCACTTGATTTTTAGCTTGCTTCAAATCAATAGAATTCTTTCCAGTAATTTCACTGGGCCCTGTATCAATAATGTAACATTTCAACAGCACTAAAGTAATTTAATCTAGAAATTGTTTCCCCAAAACTTGATAATGAATTAAGGTACAATCAGTTAGAATTTTTTTGAAATATGATAAATAATAGCTCAAAGGCAGACATCTCTAAAATTAGTTGTTATGCTTCACTGAGACTGTCACAAAACCCAAAAAGCTTGTTCTCTTTCCTGTATTGAGCCATACAGTAGGTTTCAAAACAATCTATTTATTTGCTTGGTCTTTTTCTATAAGAAAACTAACAAATTATTATAATGCACATTTAATATGCTATTAAATTAGATGTCACCTGCTCTTTGAGTGAGAAGTAAAGATCGAGTTCTGCTAGTCAGAGGCATAAACTCAATCAAGTATTAATAGCTGAATTACTTCCAGCAATAAGATACTAAGGCCAAGCAAAACGTCCAAGGTCACTACACTCCAGATGGTACACTAATATATTTACAGGACTGATGCCTCCTGGCATTTTCAATTTCTTATGTTGGGTTGTTTTTGGAACCAATCAAATTCAGGAGCTGGCAGCTGCAATTTGCCCACAAAATTAAATTTAAAGGATTATAACTCCAGTTTTAAGCAGTGATTTGACTGTATTGATGTGAAGCCACTATTCCCAGCTCTTGATTTTCACTGAATGATGACCACAGCATATTATAAATTCAACTGGGACAAAACAGACTGCTTGTCTGTAGAGATTTTTTTTTTCCCCCCCAAGTTCACAGCCATTGATTTAAGCCTTAGCTAACAGAGTCAACAATCAGCAAGATAACAAAAGGACCCTACATGAAATAACTGCTTCTGATATGGGTGCCTGAAATATTCTGCATTCCTCCACACTGGGGGAATTTTAAATGAAGGGGTTTTTTTTCATACGGACAATTATGCTCAAGCAATGCATATACACACACAATTATACATGTTGCTATTCCTACCTACAGGTGTGGAATATGTAAACACAAACTTACAGCTCTATACCAAAATTTTTGCACTCTTTTCTAACTGCTGTACCAGAATCCTAAGGATCTTTTGCCAATACAGTCAAAAATTTCCTGTCAGTCAGAGATCACAGTGCCCAGCTTTGCATCCATGCAACCAAAGCTACAATTCACAAATGCAAATATACAATTTACAAATGCAACCAAAACTACAATAACCACATGTTTCTGGGAAGGGATAGGCACTTATCCCAACAGTAGCCTAAGTAGTCTGCTCAGGTTAAAGACAACTTGTGCAGCAGAAATGGCTCAGAGGGGCTCTGGGGTATCCTACCCTACAGGATACTATCATGAGCTAACAGGAAGGAAAAATAAAAGTGCCCAGCTGATTACCCAACACAAAAAGCAAACACTTCCAGCTCTCTGAAAATAAAAAATGCCCAGAACTGGGTGCTGGAAGATGCATTCCTAAGCTTCGTTACTCGAGCTGAGCAGTGTCGCCTGATTTTTTTTTTTTTTAATATATATATACACACACGTAAAATAGTGTGTATACACATATATGTTTAAATATACATTATTGCCAAATTTTAAGTTGGAAAAACACTGTTCTCAACTTATTTGTAGGCTTTCTTAGGCAGAAAATCCTGCAGGCTACTTATCTTTAAGCACCTAGCTCTTTGGGTCTTAAGCTTGTGGCCTCAGTTGTTTATACAGGCAGCAAGCACAGGAAGGCAGCGACAGACTGTCAGGCAACGTGACTTATGAAGTAAAAGACGCAGAGCAAGAGCTTTGCTCTCTGTGCTGTCACAACCTTTCCCAGCAGTCACCTGAAGTCTCCACTGATGATCTCTACTGAGAAGTCCTGTGCTTTGGGAAATTCTCAGCCCTTCAAAAAGTTTCTGAACTACATTTGGTAACCAAGGCGGCATGCTCCTTCAAGGCAAATTTCCTTTACCCACCAGCATCTTTCAGAGCAACCACTACAATTCCTGTCTTGATATGCCATCAAGTTGTTCCAAAAGATTTACCAGCAAATCAAGTAAAATGCAGTTTAAAACTTCCAATTCCTTCAGGTTACTCTGTATGGGTTTTGTATTATAATATGGACATTTAATATAGCTTTCTTCCTACCCATCCTTCCAGTGACCTTACTAAAAGTACCTATATTTTGCCATATTTAGCTTTTGTCCATGTGTACTGTGGGTCTTACCTCTGGCTTATGCTTCTAACCTCCATCAGTTCCAGTTTAAAGCTTTTATTACTGCATTAGCAAATCTGTGACCAAAGTTGTTTTTCGCTTTAAATTTTTTATCTTGATGAAACCCTTAACTATTGCAGTATGATATTGATGATCTAAATATTCCAACCTTCATAAATAAGTTATCAAGAGTGTTCTATTTATACTTCCATGTATGTATACACAAATGCCCAGAGTTAAAAACAGAAATTACTTTAAGGTTTTTGTCACATTAAATGTAAAGTAGCTCCTGAGCAGCTTCAGAAGAATTAGGAAAAAAAAAAAAAAAAAAAAATCTTTAAAAGTATAAGTGCTCAAGGTACTGGTTAAATCAGGATCCACAACATACCTGGATGGAGCTGCTGCAAAGAAAATGGAGGCATCAAGGTTTTTTCTTTCAGAAAAAGCTGCCAAGATTTGGGAGAGGGAGCTGTACTGAGCAACTAGCAATTAGGCAGTTTACACTAGATACCTTCAGACAATAAGTGCTTACACACAGATGAGAAAAATACCAGTAATTTTTCAATTGGACTTCTTAGTACTGGACATAAAATGAAGCATGCAATGATTCTTAAATTATTTAACTGAGAAATCATTTCCACACTTACAGAAATGAAGTCTTCAGTAGTAATGTCTCTCCAACCTCTTGCTTTCCAAGCAGGAAAAGGAAAGCAAAGATCAGAGTGATCTGCCGAAAACAGACGACTCAAAATGTTATTTAATAATATATGATTTCTCTTGTCAGAGATACCTCTAACATCACCCCAGGAGAAACAGACACTGTACACAACTGAAGATACACTATTTGTTTTTACCTCAGAACGTGACCCAAATGGTGACTTGTGCACCCACACAACGTAGGAGCGCCAAGTGGTTTTGGCGGGAAGCGGGGCAGCCCGCAGCCGCTCCCACGTGAGGCGGCATCAGCACGGCGGCAGTGCGCCCACAGCCCTGGTCACAGCAAAGCCTCCCCGAGCAGCACCCTCAGGACCCTCAGGCACTTTAAATGCTTTAGCTACTCACACATTATTTTTTCCCCTGTGGTGAGAGCAACAGGCACATCAAAGCAGGTAACATCTCTCTTTCAGAATGGAGTTATAAAACAAACAATTCGGAAAACGTTATGTTCTCAGAGATTAAAAAATTCTGGATGACAAATTAATTCCTCAAAGTGATAAAGTGACATGTTTTCACAATTTCTTTGTAGTGAAGATCAGGAGGCACAAACCTGACAAGGCTTGAGCATCAGCAGCACTTATATAAGACTGTGATATGTCTTGGCCCATTTGTATAAATGGCTCTCATGGAAATCTTCTTTTCAAAATGCAGAAAGCAGAAATTCAGCTATCTTCCACTTGCGACTGCAGCACCCTTAATTCCCAAATTTAATTTGAAAGTGAAATATAATCTGCAACTATTCTGAAGACATTGATTATATTTCTAATGCCTGTAATATAGCACTCATTTAAGAACTCAAATGCTTTCTTGAAGGGTGTGTAATACTGAACCTCAGTTTTTCCTGTATTAAAAATAAAAAAGCTATATCACGCAAGGGTGCCTGGATATAGGGATTTTACTAAGGTTTGAGGTCTCTAACACACACTGCTCTAGCTGGATTAACATAAGGATGCATGTGGGATGCATCACTGCATCGAACAGATCTCATGACCTCCAGGTAGGAAAAGCTGAGGAATAACAACTGAAAAAGAGGAGGTTGGGAATGTTTCTTTCCAAACAAGAGGTGGGGCACCAGACATTCAAACAGGGAAATGTTCTTGACCAACTCGATTAATGATGGCACATATCTGTTCAGACCTGTGCATAATCCATGAACTTCCAGTGACAAAGTTTAGACGTCCAAACCAACTTTGCTAGATCTATCAAAAGCCTTTGAAATATGAAAGGTCTATCACAGCCTACCCTTCCCACCTGAAAGGCGGTTGTAGCTAAGTAGGTGTTTATCTCTTCTCCCAAGTAAGAAGAAACAGGACAAGAGGAAATGGCCTCAAGTTGTACCAGTGGAGGTTTTGATTCAATATTAGGAAAGATTTCTTCACTGAAAGGATCATCAGGCACTGGAATGGGCTACCCAGGGATGTGGTTGAATCACCATCCCTGGAGGTATTTAAAAGATGGGTAGATGAGGTGCTTCGAGACATGGTTTAGTAGTGGACAGGTACAGTTGGACTCTATGATCTCAAAGGTCTTTTCCAACCAAATGATTCTATGATTCACATCCAGAAAATTTCAAAGCCGCATTTTACATTTGCAGGGTAAGTCTTTGCGTCCATCCACACAAAATCAAGCAAGCATGCATGGTTCAGACCAAAGGAAAACCATGAAATATGTTATATTAAAACAATTAATAAATATGGAGAAATTACAGAATCTTTGACTTCAACAGAGAAAATAGCATCAAAGTAGTGTTCCTTTGCATTTTCCTGTAAATTATTCAACTGTTGCTGCATATTCAAGCATTCCTTTGTCATGCAGGTGCTATAGGAATCTTCTGTGCATCCTAGTCAAATGTTAGAAAGCAACTGAAAGGAAACCTGGAAAATGTGGGGTTGCGAGGCCAGTATGCAAGTCTCTATCTCCTTTTCAGCATATTCCCCACCTTTCCCAGCACCTGGCAATGACAGACTCCCCCACAAGAGTCACCTGTGATACATTACTTTCACTGTGCAAATTAAGGAGAATTTAAACATGTGCCCTTAATCACAAGCAACTTGATCGGCTACTTCTCCATCTCTCACTGCTTTCACAAGCGTCTGAGCTCCGTCCTACCCCAGCTTGTACAATTCACATTTTGTTCAATGTAGGTGAAATTCAATAAATATTGTAGCTTAAAGTGCAACCAGGGCTACAGATTCCAGAGTAAGATCTCCAAAAATCTCATCAAGTAATGCCATATACAGAGATACAAAATCTTACAATACATTCATATTATGAGAGCAGAAATAAACACTACCAATTTAATGTATTACTGCCTGATAGGAATTTGCAGGTACCGTCTTTATAATAGTTGCCAGTATCTCTGGATCTTATCCTAGGTAATGTAAGAATCAGCAAGGAAGTATTTAGGCTTTGACAGTTGTTCTTGTTTTTCAGTCCTTGCTTTGTTTCTGGATCGATGGACAGAGAGCTGTAAACAGATTTTTGCAATGCTGTCTTAACACAATTACAGTACACAGAATTGATTGACTGTCTACGGGATAGGCTATTTTGTAAAGGCAAGACCCTGAAAGTAAAATATGAATCACAGTTTGTGATGTTTGGATAGTAATGCAGAAAGCCAATCACTGCAAACTATCCCTTGAGAATTCAAAATGAACTACTGCAACACTTTTTTAAGATACTGTGCATTGGTGATAGCTGCTATTTATAGGAAAAAAAAGATTTTAAACTACATCATGCACTTAAAGTTCAGGTTATGCTGCATTTTGTCCTATTACCTTAAAGCAACTGAGCCAGAAGAAAATCAGTTAATATGATGTGATATTTCACAATACACTAACACCACTGTAAAACAAAATAAAGCTTGTTCCGAAGTGTTCCACATTGTTGATTTAATTTTTTTTTCCAGAGAAAATCTAAAGGAGCAAATTCACACACCGGTAATGAAACTTTCAGCATTCAGATATGCAAGAGACAAATGCTTTGCCATAAGTAATGACAAGCTATTTTGAATTTTTAAGCCTTCCGGAGATTTTTATTAGATAATAACATAATACTAGAAGTCATTTATACATATATGGGTATATTTAAGCAAAAAATGAAAGTATATAAATATGGGAGTTTTTGAGATGATGCTACCAAACTGATTTGAGAATTAATAAAACAGAAGTCAGTTGGTATCATGACTCAGTGAGTTTCTTTGAATAAAATAACCTTTCAGTTTTAAAAATATGCTTTATCTCCACCTACACAACTATGTGACACAAACATGGAAAAGGAGGAGAAACTTCTCTTAAGAGGATGGAGCGTATATAATCTTACCTCAGAGGATTTGCCCAAATCTGAAACACTGTATCCCCACAGTAAACATTTGTTTCTTGCATATCAGAAAGCTGGTTTCATTACCAGTCAGTAAATTTGGTTCTTTAGGTTGAAATTAATAACAACTACATATTCTTAAGCTTTTTAGTGACTTTGTATATGAATAACTGAAATTCTTTGTGTCCATTCTTTACCAAGTGACAACCATCTATTAAAGCACTTACAAATGCTCTGTCTCCCATTTTTATTTTGAGGGTATAAAAAGCTATACAACAATGATAGCACTTAGGATTCTTAATAACTAGGTTTTGCACGAATGCTTATTTTTCCTTAAGATAAGAAGGAGAAAATCATAAGCTATTATCCTAATTGTAAAAATACAATAGAACAATCTCAATCTCTGTTTAGAGTTGGGGTTTGGGGGGCTGGACTATTTTCATTCTTACAGAGCACTGTAGGGCTCAGAGTAATGTATTTAATTCAGACCTACAGAAGTCACAAAAAAAAAAAAAAAAAAAAAAAAAGACACCTATCTCTATACATTAGCTGCCCTTCACCTCACCTAGAAATTTTTCCTTCTAAGTGCAGCAGTATACTGGAAAGCTAAAACTCTAGTCCCCTTCCCCAGTGAAATCTTAAGGGGGGCAAGGGTGGCATGTGGCAAGCAAATCCGTTGTGCCCTGTGTCACAAGAGGATAGGCGCTTGTGGGTAGTTATCTTAACAGAGCTGAGAAGCAGATATAACTGCTCTTAGATAACCATAAGTGCTCTTCTGATTGCAGTTGCGGTAAAAGGACACCTGCAGACTTGGGCCATACACAGGGTCCCTCCAGGCTACGTGCATGCTGGATGTTAGCTCTGCTTCTGATCCCACATGACTGTAACCTGAAAGGTTTCAGTAGCACAAGAGAAAAGATCGCCCTTTCGCAAGTCACCTGAAGAATTGCACTGGATGCAGCTTGCACGGATGGGTGAGACAAATCAAGAGCAAAACAGTTTGAACAAGTTACACAGGATTTACAGGCATCATTTAGGCTTTGATATAGAGTCCTACTACACAAACCTTGCGCTACTGCTAGTTCAACTCATCTTTTGCCCCAATTCATGTATGAAAAAAATAGAAATTCAATAAACAGGGCAATTCTTGGCTGTGAAAGAATCTTAGTTCCCTTCTGTTTTCAACTTTCCCTCAAATGATTCTCATGCTCTATCAGGCCCCTCACTTCAGGAAGCAGAATGTCTCTATGTGAATTTTTAGAAAGAGGAGCTGTGATGGTTTCAGGAACTCTCTTTGCACAGTGTGATGGATAAGCCAGAATAAATGATGCATTTTTAGTAGGTTACTAAAATTGCTTTTACTGTGTATTTTAAGTATTGGCCCTATGTAGCGATGACCTGGTAGCCTAGTTTTCCCAAAATGCTCCTGGGGAAGCATTTCATCTATCACTTTATTTTTGTAGCAGCCTTCAGGTTAAAGCACCTTGGGGCACTCTACAATATTAAATGAAATAAAACGTCAAAGCATATAAAGCAAGCTGAAAGAGCAGCCTAAGATATACCTTAAGACTGCTGCCTAATTCCAAAAAGCTGCTAGTTATTCTTTAGATCTTAACTATAAGGATAATTAATTTCTTTGATAAAATAATGAAATTTAATCTGACTGAGAGCCAGAAGAGATCACGTAACTTGTATTTTCAAGGGTCTTTCTGCATGCAAAGAAATGGTTGTCAGTGAAGAGGAAAGAAACCTCTAGTAATGGGTACAACTGACCGGCCTTTAGAAAGTTCATGAGAAGTTACAGTAACAGTTCACAGAAATCCTTTTGCTTTCTGCAATAAACCTATTCCAATTTGAATACTACACATCCTTCTGGCAAGCTGAAATAGCAAACTCCACCGATTATACAACTCTTAGTTAAGAGCAATTTTGTTGATGTCTTTTTGATAACTTATCTTTTACTGTAATCCTAAACTCATTCACCAAGCGCATACACTATATAAGCAGTGCACTTCTGTTATTGCATTTCCTTACACTACTCTGGATTTGATTTTTGTACATCACATGTTCAGCTGGAAAAAAACAACCAACCAACCAAAACACACGCACTTTTATTCATGTTTCTGTCAGACTGAGCAGATAGATAATGTAACTCTTCCCGGAGTTACTTGTCATTTCTAGAGAAATGACAAAGTGGGCATTCATATAACAGATCCAGACTGTATATATATTACTGCTAGAAATAATCTTCAGTGTAATCCATACTACTAAGCCCAGCAGGTCTTCTAGCTTCTAAGACATTTTGATTTGAATCCATTGAATTAACAGAGCCCATAATCAGCTTTCTGCCTCGTATTAGTTTAAGCTGTCTATATGTACTTCTCTAATCTTATTGTGCTTCACTGTGCCAGAGCCCCAGGCATGGGTTCTCCTCAACCAAACTGACAATGCTAGGAACATGTGCTAGGAGAGCTTCTGCATCCAAAGTGCTGCTCACAGTCCTTCCTCTTCATGTACACTATCCTCAGGGACTCACTCTCATTTTTGAAAAATAAGGGTTCTGATTTACCAAGTAGCTGGCAGAGATGGTTTCTTACCTCTGAGACTAACATAAATAAAAACTGACATTTTATTTTGTGGACAACTCATCACTTCTGTTCAGCTGAAGACACACAGGAAAAGATGAATGTCCAGCTGGCTTATTTTTGATGTCTGCTATGCTTCCTAAGTGTAAACTCTAGGGGACCTGCAAATACACTTGATCATACATGATGAGTAATTTATTAATGAATTGAATCCACCCATATAGAATTTCAAGTGCGCAGAATACAGGCTACAAAAATACTGCACATGTGCAACCTGCATATGCAAGCATCATGTCACTTCATGCCATACACTGCTCCAAATGCCTGAGCAACACCGAAACTTTAGCTAGCACAGCAAGATCATGATGGGAGCCTGTGAGTCAGAAAGACTGAATTATAATGAAATTCCTCATAATGTCAAACTTTCTAGATTTTTCCGTACTCTAAGGGAAAGATCTTTTAAAGTGAATGCGCTTTCAGATTTCTTAGTACTCCCACTGTGTACTCTGAATTCCTACACAAATCAGCTGCATTCACTTCACGTATCTGACACTGACTTTATGCTGGATCATAAAATTTACCAGATTTTGTATTTTATGTAGTCAATAAACTGTAGTAGGCACAGAAACCTAATAATATAGGGAGAAATAAATAAAGGAAATTATGTAAAGAGCCCTTTCCCCGTTTGATCTAAACCACGAAGTTGCCCACATTTAAAGCCAAGCAACAGGAAAGAGTTTATGTGCCCAGGAACTCTTATCAGAGTTCTCTTAAGACAACTGAAAGTTAAGAACTCTTTAAAAGGCAACAGCACACACAACACGTGGGCCTAAAAGATACTCTTAGGCCCTTGAAAAAGTCAAGTCTAACTCTATGGGGGAAAGGTTTCCCCACCGAGATTCAAATCTCTGTTGGACAGATTCTTCCTCCTTTCCACAACATGTGCCACATGAAAGATGCCATTTTCCTAAAAGATGTAGACGTCAAAAAAAGCTCATTAAAGGTATTAACTACTGATACTGGACATCAGCTGCATAAATAATATTTCAGAACCACAGTACCCAAAGGAAGCCCTTTCTGCAATTGGAAATCAGTATAAAAATTTTATTTAAAGTAACAGCAAGCATGGAAATGGTCTGCTTTTGTGGGGAGCTCATTTTAAACAAGATCCTGAGCAACTATATCCAGGCTCTTGTTATTTCATTTTTATGGGTAGCAGATCCTCTGCTGTTCTCAATGCATACCCCTAGCTAGTTTCAAATGTATGGTGCTGTCCTGCTGCTCTCAGCTCGGCTCAGGTCTGGCCAGGTCAGTCACTGTGTTGCTCACTTCATTCCAAACACTGTGTATCAGATCACCACAGTTTATACTAAATGCTATTTAATTATGTTAGAATTTTTTTCCCAAGCAGAAAATAGAGCTACAATTTTTAAGTTTACCGTGCAGCAGAACTTATAAAAATAAGTGCATCTAATATAAGCCCCACTTAATATACCCTATTCTATCACAAGTACGAGACATAACATTACTAGGTACTAAGGAAGATCTGTACTTTCAACTCTCTCTCTCAGACACGCACAAAACAGATCTAAAATTACTAATCAGCAGAAATGATCAAAGGACTCACATTCTTTTTGCATAGATATAACAGAAGCCAAAGCAGCACTTTGGAGCATTTTTGACTTATTTTAATCCCAAACTCTAATCACTAGACAATAACTATGGAGTTGAAAGCTGCAGTATGAAAGTACAGTTTTATATCCACCCTTTGAAGCAAAACATGGAAAATTAACACAGATAATACTTCAGTGTCAAAGAAAAAGTGAAGATTTTTTTTTAGGTTGCTTTTGCAGGTGCTGTCAACAAAACAGACAATAATATAGTATTTAGGCTTCACTAGGACTAAAAGTGACAACAAGCTCTACAGCAATTGCCTGCTATGCTCACTTTCTAACCATTTGTACTGTCCCTCCATACTCTAATTTAGAACCGCTTTAAAGCCTGTCATATTTGACGGGAAATGCCATGAAGCTGCAATATCAGCGGCTTACAACATGAAATGGGGTGCTGCTTCACTGAGGGCCACTAAAAATTCCCTACCAGCTTGGGTTTCTTTCCTCTCCTTTCTCTTTCCCCTTTGCATTTGGGAATGGTGCTTTCCTCCTATATATTTTCCTTTTTCTGAAAATGAAAGGAACTACCTGCAGTACATGGGAGATTTCCAGACATAACCTTTCCCTGTTCTGTTTATGAAAGAATATCACATATGCAATCATACACGCATTATGTTATTGACAGATCCTCTAGGGCAAAAAGACACTGTAAAAGAGAAAATGCTTCCAGGTATTAACCAATAGAAAAGTAATTATCTGGATTCCAAAGAAGTTTTTGCACCAGTAGATATGCCTATGCCATTACGCTATATAGAAATTATACATGCAAATGAGTTGTGATTATTTCCACGTACAATTATCCCGTCTGCACCTGCAAGCACAATATTTGCATATACGAATTAAGATGGTGTACTGGTTTTATTTGTTTGGTTTGGGGTTTTTTTTTAAACACATTGTCCATGTTTATTTAAATTCCAGTACAAACCCAACATTTTGATTAATTACTAGCATACTCTGACAGTAATGGCAATAAAACACTACCACGTGTAACTGGCCTGCCCACACTTCCTTCAAGAAACATAACAGAGCAGTTTTTCAGTGAAAAACTGAAAGAACAAGACACTGAGTCACAGTAGCTATACCAAAAACTTAAATGTACAAAGAAAACATGGATGAAATGGCGCATTTACACCTATTAAAAGCTAGGAAATATTCAGAAACATACCAAACCCCTCTCAGTTTCATATCATAAGGCAGCTCCGCTGGTAGGTGGGTCTGACTAGTGACCAGCAAGCGCCCTCCGCACACTCCCACTTAGCCATATTCTACAAGCAGGAAACCCGCTCAGCTCCTTTCAGGCACCTCTCATGCAACTGTTCTGCAATAAATGGTCTTTATTTTCCAGAGAGACTATTCATCTTTCTCATTTCCCCATTATTATGGTTCCATATACAATCCTAGAGAATGGATTTACTAAGATTATTTGAGAATTAATTCTATGAGCCTACATATAGTGCTAAAGGAAATAATTTCAATGCTCTTCCTTTTTACAAATAACTAACTCAGCCATTGCTTGTAACAGAAATAATGATTTGTGGAAATCAGACTCATGTAGTCACTAGTTTATTATGAAGCAGTTTACTTCATACTTCCAATGTTGCTCACGGAATTGAAGAAAACCCCCTATAGTACAATAAACAGATTATGAAACATTGCATCAGAGCCTGGATCTTCAGCTCATTAGAAATAAAAATTCAGTCCCATTAGCTCCCTCCTTGAAGATGCTCTCTCTTTTACACTAACCGTGTTTAGCAGCAGTTTGCTCCAGCTGACCTTAATTTAATCTATTTTTCACAGAAGTATTGCTTCAGGGTTAAAATGTTTTTGTTGCTAACCACTGCACATGTTCTAGTACTTGGCCCTAAAGATCTTATATCTTTCCGAGAACACCATGGGAGTTATCATTTTTTAAAACATATAACATAATTGATTTGTAATTATCAACAGGGAGAAATACCATTGCTTGTGTTTGCTAACCTAATTGTAAAATAGATTGTTCCTTTCAAGCCTTAATGTATTGCCTCAAGTGATCACCACTTAGGCACCAACAGGCTAGAGTAAACAGAGTGACAGCAGGAAGGCAAAGAGATAGCATTACCCAGTTCTCACTGTAATAAATGATGTTCTCTTTCTGACTATTGCTCAGTCCATTAATGTAATTTCCAAGGGGTTTTCCCCCAGTGGGATGTAGACCAGGTGTCAGTGCTTTGAAAGAAGATCATTCTTTGTAACATAATATACCTTGCTGGAAATTTTGTGCCATATGCTTAGTTAAATGTGGAGACTCTAATTAATGCACAAGCGTCACTTCACATGCACCTATGGGTGCACTCCCATATGCATGTGTGGGCACCCACACACACTATGGCCCTCGCTGTAGAAAATTCTGTACTTCAAACCATTTCACACAACAACACTGAGATATCTATCAGTCTGCATCTTACTTTTCTGATATTCTCTGTTGAGTGCTTTGTGATTCTTCAGGCAACACTAATCTGAGAGCAGCAATTTCCTCACAGCTAAAAATCTGTCAGCATCAGCACCACAGTTAAACTTCAATACCTGTCTTTGTCCCTAACAAAGAAAATAAAGGGATTAAAAAAATAGGAATTAGTTGGCCTGAGGGGGGCGGGGAAGGGGGAGGTTCATGGGACATACCCCAAGCTGTACTAAGTCAAAACAGTACCCATGCTTCAGTAGTCTTCGGAGCAGTTCCCTAGGGCATGGTTTATATTTATACTGTGTCCCCATTTGATCGGACAATGTCCTTAAAAAGTAGGAAAATGTCCACTTTAGTTGTAGCTTCTAGACTTATTTCTTGAATATCTCCATTCCTCACTTTTCCAGCCTTCATTTTTATATCACCTAACATGTTTAATAGACCTTTCTTCCTATTTTAGGTTCCTATGAGGTCTATGAAGAAAGGTCTCCCAAAGGATCAATTATGAGGTTTTGTTTGATTTTTATACCCTTTTAACTATTAACAAGACTTGAGCTAGAAGTCTTAGCCAACACAAATTGTTTGAGCTAGATGCTGATTCAAATTTGGTGAAAATGCAAGTTCTAGGGTTTAGTGCCCAGAACTGGGTTTTTTATGTTTGGTATGAATAATTTTGGTGCAGACTTAAAAACATCCAGGGTTTTTTTCACTTGCAAACTGAGTTCCCAATTCACCAACAGACAACACTTTCTATGGCAGATTTCAGGCCATTTTCATACAGCAGTTTTTTCAGTCCTAAGACCCACCTGGCTGGATTCCTCCCCAAAGGCAACTTCTTCATATTTGCATGGGTTATCGATATAGTATTTAATGAAGAGGCAGTTTTGTTTTAAAATCAAGTTCTCATGACATCATGAAATAAATACAGCTACATGATTTATAGGAGTTAGACCTTTATTAAACATGTATAGACTAATTTCTTGTAGAAATTAAGGAAAGCTAAATTAAATTCACAAATTATTCTCATAAGGAGATTTTCTATTAATAGTTATCTTGTTGATATGAACGGTCTCCTCATTGCTCTCAGGTTGCCATCACTCACTCACTGTATTCTTTCTTTATTACCAGTAGCTTGCTAAACTGTAAATGCAGCATAAACTCAAAGGATGGAGTGAATGTAAAAATTGTTACTACATTGCATTATTGAGCTAAGAGGAGATTCAAACTGCTCCAAGCGTAGTACTCAATAGATGTATAAGGTGACCATAGTCATCGAATCATAGAATCATAGAATCATAGAATCACTTTGGTTGGAAAAGACCTTTGAGATCATCAAGTCCAAACTTTAACCTAACCCTGCCATCCCACCACTAAACCATGTCCCTAAGCACCTCATCTATCCTTCTTTTAAATACCTCCAGGGATGAGGACTCGACCACCTCCCTGGGCAGCCCATTCCAGAGCCTGACAACCCTTTCAGTGAAGAAGTTTTTCCTCATGTCTAGCCTAAACCTGCCCTGGCGCAGCTTCAGACCATTCCCCCTCGTCCTATCATCTGTTACCAGGGAGAAGAGGCCGACCCCCACCTCACTACAGCCTCCTTTCAGGTAGTTGTAGAGGGCGATCAGGTCTCCCCTCAGCCTCCTCTTCTCCAGACTAAACAACCCCAGTTCCCTCAGCCGTTCCTCGTATGACTTGTGCTCCAGACCCCTCACCAGCTTGGTTGCTCTCCTCTGGACATGCTCCAGCAATGCAACATCCTTCTTGTAGTGAGGGGCCCAAAACTGAACACAGTATTCGAGGTGCGGCCTCACCAGCACCGAGTACAGGGGCACGATGACTTCCCTTGTCCTGCTGGTCACACTATTCCTGATACAGGCCAGGATGCCATTGGCCTTCCTGGCCACCTGGGCACACTGCTGGCTCATATTCAGCCGGCTGTCAACCAGTACCCCCAGGTC
>NW_009259237.1:2101356-2111167 GCF_000687185.1 Egretta garzetta
AAGCCAGGATGCCGTTGGCCTTCTTGGCCACCTGGGCACACTGCTGGCTCATATTCAGCCGGCTGTCAACCAGTACCCCCAGATCCTTTTCCACCAGGCAGCTTTCCAGCCACCCTTCCCCAAGCCTGTAGCGTTGCATGGGTTTGCTGTGACCAAAGTGCAGGACCCGACACTTGGCCTTGTTGAATCTCATGCAGTTGGCCTTGGCCCATCGATCCAGCCTGTCCAGGTCCCTCTGCAGAGCCCTCCTCCGCTCCAGCACATCAACACTCTCACACAATTTGATATCTGCAAATTTACTGGGGGTGCATTCAATCCCCGTATCCAGATCATTGATATAGATATTAAACAGAGCTGGCTCCAGAACTGAGCCCTGGGGGACACTGCTTGTGAATAACCACAAATTGGATTTAATTCCATTCACCACAACTCTCTGGGCTCAGTCATTTAGCCAGTTTTTTACCCAGTGAAGAGTACACCTGTCTAAGGCATGAGCCACCAGCTTCTCTAGGGCAATGCATTGGGATACAGTGTCAAAGTCAACCATTATCAATCAATTATTAATTCTCTATTGCTTATAAAGGGGTAGAGCCAAGGACTGAGTGCTACTGAATAAGCCAACTGTGAAGGGAAATTATGAGGACTCAGAAAGAAGATTTTACAAAGGACTATGATTTCAGTTCGGCATTATGCAAAATATTGTGTTACATTGTTGTGAAATATTAGTTCTGACTTAGAAGAGTGAAGCTATTTATTAATTTTCTTCTGAAAAGCATAAAGAACTTTTGTATTTTAACTACATCCAAACCCAAGAGATTTTACACTGGAAGACTAAACACTAGATCTCTTTGATTTTATGAAGAACCATAGAGTGTAAACATTCATGGGCAAACAAGGACTATGCTCTTTGATTATAGGAAGAAAAATCCATTAAAATAAAACCAGAGGGCGAGAGAAGCATTGGAGTGGGAGGTTGGCAGCTAATGGCCAGGAAAAACAACACATTGAATCACCATTCCTTATGACTAGAGACAGCATGGTGAGCAGATATACCGCCAGAAAGAAAAGGACTAGAGAGTATTCTGCATTCAGTATTTCTGATCTCAACAGATCTTCACTATGGAAAATTAAGAAAACAGTCTAAAGACACAGTTGAGCAATAAACTGGAAATATAGTAATATAATTTACAGTTGTGGATAATGGTTCCACTCAAATCATAGTAAAATGAGTTGTCCATCTAAATGACACAGCCCAAACTTGTGAGATATTTTTTACTGTGGGGAATAGAAACAATATCCTGAAATGCAAAGAGTAGGACAGCCTAAAATCTTCCCACACTGAGGCAAAAAAGGCATGAATAAAAACTTGTGGGAAATTCTGAAGTTAGCATGTAAAGTTTTAGCTGTTACTAATAGTGTATGCCTTATGGCACATCGGGACAGCCTGCTCCTGTACCTTTAGGACCTCTTCCTTGAAAAATACCCAGCCTTCTTGGACCCCTTTGCCCTTCAGGACTGTCTCCCAAGGGACTCTCCCAACCAGCGTTCTGAGCAGGTCAAAGTCTGCCCTCTGGAAATCCATGGTGGCGGTGTTGCTGACCCCCTTCCTTACCTCACCAAAGATCGAAAACTCTACCATTTCATGATCACTAAGGCCTAGATGACCTCCGACCACCACCTCTCCCACCAGTCCTTCTCTGTTAGTGAATAGGAGGTCAAGCAGGGCACGTCTCCTGGTAGGCTCACTTACCAGCTGTGTCAGGAAGTTATCTTCCACACACTGCAGGAACCTTCTGGACTGTTTCCTTTCTGCTGTATTGTATTTCCAGCAGATATCACCATCAGACTATGATTTTTTTTGTTGTTATTACTGTACAGAAAATGCTTAATGCTGAACTTACAGACATGAACTTGAAAGAGAGAGCCCGTAGACCAAGCCAAAAAGCAGTAAAACCAGCACCTGGCGGAAGTTTGTTTTTCCACAAACGTTAGAAGGTCTGGAGAGCTGCAAAGCAGCTTCCTCTATTTCAGCTCTTGGTGTTTGTAGAGCAGCTGCCTGAAAATCCACCCCCAGCTCCATGGGGCCCTCGCATATTAGACTGGTGAGTGCCCGTCGGGGCATGTGGCAGCGTGCAGCAGCACACCCCATGAGATTTGGGTACTCCGCAGAGCAAGGACAGCCTGAACAACTGTTGCTCAAGGTCAGGCAGAGCTGAGCAGCAGCACTGTTTTATGAGCAACACCAGTTGGCAAGAACATTAAAACCCCAGTGCTTTCATCAATTGCTGTGACTTTATGGGGAGAAAAGGAAAGTTAGTTACTAGTAGTTTATGTTCACACTGCGCTTCAAAGCCACCAGATGCTTTAAACACAAATGTAGAAACAAGCCAAAATGCCCTCGAACGGATTCCATCACTATATGGATCTGCTAGAGGACAGTCTTTTAAAATGCCCCCACGTAAGCATGTTCCACACTGGCAAGCTGAGCAGCACCCCCATGCTGTTGGTGGGCTCACAAGGCTTCCAGAAACACCAGGACCCAACATGCCTCGCTCTCCTCTGCTGCCCTCCTGCCTGCCCCACGGCTGAAAAAGTCACCCACTGGAGACCAGAATACCCTGGCCTTGATGAAGAACAACTAATAGCAAGGTTCAAACTGAATGGGGAATTCCACAGTGTTAATACTTACGGACAAGACTATTTTTCTTTCCCTCATTTTGAACAGTGGTTGCACAGAGAGCTACAGTGCACTGGGAGTTCAGGGAGAGCTTCCCCCAGCCCTGCCACCGCACAAAAAGAGGGTCACCCAGTCACGTGAAAAATACAGAATCAAATGGTGGGAGCTGCAATGGAAAAATGTAACACAATTTCTACATTTCAAACATCTTGGTATCTGGCAGAAATAAAGAGACCTCACATAGAGATTTACATGTTCTTAAAATACCAGTACACCTACACGTCTACTGGGAAGTGATGCCTCTTCTGTTTGCTGACCTTAGCACTTGGGCTTTTTCCTGCAATTGTGCTTTAAAGGCAGGTTCTTGGCTGAACACGCCAAGCAGATGTTGGACTTCATTTTCCCCTCCTTCTGCTTGCATTAAGGCATTTAATTTATTCACCTGTAAAGGGCAAAATACACATACAGGCTATTTTTTTTCCACACTATACCCTACTTAAGACAATGCTTATATATAACACCACAATGTAAACCAAGTTTTGTTTAGTTTTGGGTTTTGTTCCACCCACCCACCCCCGTTTGGGGAGCAACACAGTCCGATCTCTACAGGCTGCTTTGAAAATTGCATAAAAAGCATAGAAGCATTCTTTTTATGTACACATATATTTTTAAATATGATCCCACCAAGCCATTAATGTCTGCATGATAAACTAGCAACTTTAGCTTCTGCTATTAATTCAACATCTAACAGCAATTTTAGCCAACACTCAGTAACGCTTGGTGCTATAAGTAATGATACAGTTCAAAAGCAGACTCTGACGGCTTAACCTGTGCTGACCCAAACATATATAAAAACTCTGGCTTTTGTGTTAGACTGTTTGGCTGATGCATCATAGCTACACAGTAAAATACTTCAAAACGTCTCTGTCAGCCCTTAGGAGATTCAAAGAAGAATTGTTCCCACTGGTTTCTTATAGGTATACAAATGAGTATTATAATAATTTGAACACTGTTTTCAACAATAATTTCAAATATCCTCTTGATGCTTGTCAATAGGTGTATTTTAGACAGGCCCCTTTATTTGGTCTCCTCTGCCTACTGAAAACAAACCTTATGCAAATTTCACAAAAATACATTTGCTGTCCTGCAGAACCTCCAGTTTTGTCTTGCAAAAGAAAGAGTTTTTCAAGCAGAAATGCTAGGCCACTTCAAATGTAGAAGTTCCCACATTACACTGGACCAGGCCAGGCATTGTCATAATTCACAGATTGCTTCAGTACCTGGAAAACTGTGTAACTCAACTGTTAAGTTTAAGGACCATAAAGAAAGCAGACATACGTATAGCAAGAAGTCTAAATGTAAAGAGACCAACAAGAGGGAAGGTAGGATTTTAAAACTAAAACAGGTAAAGCTAACATACACTATGTAGCAAAGGCTTAAAAATGAAGAGAAGTAAATATGGCAAAGATAAAAGCTGTAGTCGCTCAAATGTATTATAAAAAGGGTTCTCGTATATTCCTTTAGTGGTGCGTTCAGCAAGGAAGAGATCTGAAACTGTGAGCACAGTCTGTGGTTGGGCCTGAGCCGATCAATACAATATTAAGTAAATAGGGAAGGAAGGACTATTACTTCTGCCCTCTAACTGTTTTGCTAACATTCACACACAAACACATTCTGGTTTGAAGTTTATGAAATGTCAGATGGTTTATCTTATTATGCAATATCACACCAGTATTTGAGAAAATGCCCGTATACAGGACCACCTACTGTGTTCCGCAAATAACATATTTAGATAGTGCAACCATGTGTAGCAAATCGTATTGCCAGGACACCACGGAAAAAGAGACTTCTGAACCTAAACTATTCCTTTGACATGCATTCATTATTTACTTTGTATGTTGATCTCATAAGGAATTTTACATTTGCACCCTCCCACAAGAAGTCAGAATGCTTCATTTCAGAAATGTGTAATTCTTTTCAGACTTCAAACATATTTTTATCCACTTTGTTACTTGTTAGGACTATTCACTTACCTGAATTAGCAAACAGTTTGTGATTGACACTTACAGTTTTCTGCAGATAAAATATTAGCCCTCCAAAAAAGAAAATGCCCAGTTGAGACAGCTAATAAATTATCAGTTAGAAAATACAGTTTGAAACACAGCTCTTCTGTTTGCTTTTCCAAGGACTTTTTGCTAGAAAGATACCCAGCCCTAGCACATGATGCAGAGAGGAACACCGCAGAAGAGTATGCCATAGAGTCCTCCTCATGGTACCAGACTGGGACAGGCAAGTTTCCTGACATGGAAAATCATATATCTTCTTATGGCCAAGAGCCACAGAACACCCACGTGACCTTAGAGAGGCGACAGCAAAGACAGCTCTGGAAATGGTGAAAATGCTTCACATAATGGAAAAATGACATTCACAGCTCTCCAGTCTCCCTCTCTGCTCCTGGAGGGATCTATATTAAGACTGCAGCTGGTCAGCACAACCCAGAGATAATTTCAGAGTCATTTTCCGGCTTGTGTGTTCCCCAGACCAGAGAGCTGAATTACTGAGCAGCCCCTCCGCTACCACCGGCCCTTCGGGGGGAGCTGCATTGGAACTATTCAAATTTACAAGTGATTCAACAGCTGGATGGTCTGCTCCTGTTGCCAGCTGTTGGTCTTCCTTGTCTTAAGAGCTGAAGGGGATGAGTCCAGATGACATCAACCCTGTGCAGTACATGCCTCTCAGAAAAGCATGCCTGTACATGCAAAATACACGTATGTTGTTTTCACATATATAATCCCCTATTCCTGACACTTTCAAGTGGTGAATGAAGTCTGGATGGTCCAGATCTGAGAACATAGTCCAGTAAAAAAGAAACTCCCTGCATTAACAGCCCTGCCACTGGCTTCCTCTCTGGATGGGACAGTGCTAGCAACAGCCCCAAAAGCCGAGAGCGTCTCTTTTACACAGACAGGAGCAGTTACTGCTCTGGATAACCCTGTTCTTCACCTGCATTGTACCTTCACACATGAATGCTCAGCTGAACAGATGTAAAAATATTTTAGAAAGGCTTTCAAGAGAAAGCTCTTATTAAAAATCCTAAACTGCACAGTGTGTGGAACAATAACACTGTCTGCCTGAAAATGTCATATCCTTGTCTGAACAGCCCAATACCTTATGTGCTCTGAATAAAGATAAAGATGTAATTGCTTTTCTTGTTACGACTCACTTGTGCATCATAGATTTTTTAATATCCTGCAGAACACATGTATTGTGGGAAGGAAGCAGGTGACAGCAGTAAACATATGTAATGTTATTTTTCTTTATGATAGATATGAGCAGGGAAGTCTAAATGATGGCTTAGGTTTTTAATAATCAGCTATGGAATCTTAGGGAGAAAGCATGCATTTTGCCAAGAGCAAAATCATTAGAACTTTAACTCCAGCCATTGTGGGAAATTTCATTCAGCTAATTGTAGCCATTAAGTGACAGGTTATGCAATGAAATTACTTCAGCGTTGTCTATGTTCGAAAACAGGATTCTACCAGCAAAGTAGCTTTTTCTGAGAATGAATGGGGTTTAAAAATGCTCAGTGTTATTAGAAGTCTAATGGACTGCCATGTAAGAGGAGCTGAGCTGATGCTATGCAGCTTTTGAAAAACCATACGAGGAGATGCAGAAGAGGTCCGAAAGAACTGCAGCTGGCAACAACTTTAAGTTTTCATATACACGGAAGGCCTGTAAGTACTGTAAGCTAAATAATTCCTAAAATTTTGGTGAAGATTTAAAGCCAGATCACCCTACCTTGGCACTTCATGGACCGACATAGTACCAAACTCCACAAATAAATAAAAATTTACATTCTTATAGAACAAAGCATGTTACTGCACAGACTTTCTGAAGATTGTTTCTAACAGTTCAATTAACCTTCCCGCTCTTTCCTGCATACTGCCTAAACCCAATAAGCCCTTACTGCAGGCATCTCCCCTCTTCCATGGCTTTCGTCCAAGCCCTATAAACTTAGGTCTGTAAGAGGGAAGGGGTTACGGGAGAAGGTCTCCAGAAGGAGATCAGAAGCCTTTTGGTTGAAACCATAGGCATGCACAGTATAGAAATGCCTGGGATTTCGCCTGGGATTTCCCCAGGTCTATTCAGATAACACTGCCCAACAGCCCTGGTCGGGCCACCAGGCATCCTGGACAAATGTGGAAATTCTTCAATTCACCTGGGAAATTTCCCAAACAGAAGCATCCCTGTCAGCAAAATACAGATCCATGGTAGACTAGTTGGGCGAAGACATATCCCTCATTCATGCAGTTCAATAGTCACAGTGCCAAAAAACAGAGGGAAAGGAGAAGCTGACGGAGGTCAAACCTGAAGCAGCCACCAGACCTCTCATAGAGCCTGACCAGTCCTCCAGCCTCACCCCAAGGATTCACATTCCTAGCTCGTGCACAAAGCACTGTCTTAAGGAAAAAAAGAAATGCCTCATGTTTCCTGAAGCAATGAAATATTCCGAGTCTTTCTACGAAAAGCATACAAAGCATATTAAGGTGTTATTAATTTAATTAAAACAGCTAATCAGTGTTTTGCATTTGTAAATTATGACCTCAAAGTTTCTCATTATTAAACTGGAAAATCAGAAGCAAAAGGCACACCTGTACTGCCAGGATTTAACAAGTTTGCCTCAAAGCTGCGCCAGGTCAGGGAGAAGGATCAACCCATTCATTTATATGATGATGCTTCGGGCTGTTGTTGGAATTTCCTTCAGCTGCGAATAAATTCTAATGAAAAAGAAAGCTGAAGCAAATTCTTCTGAAATCCCCAAAGCTCTAGGCTGTTACAAATGAAAAACAGTGCTGATGAACTGAGAGAATATGTTTCAATTCTAACCACATCCAAAGTACATCAAACAAACTGGTATTAAAATATTGTCCTGGGACAGTATGAATTCTGCTACATACATGGAAACTAAGGAGCATCCTTCTGGGATTAAAGTCTGAGCATAGGACCTCCAAAGGGTTTTCTACAGAAGGACTTAAGTGAGGGCAAACCAACTTATTTTGTTAATCCAGTGCAGATTTTCAAGTATGTTAAGTCATTTATATAGATCTTATTTGGTGGCCCTAAATTCTTGCAGTTTAATCCTTATCAAAGTATTCAGTTACAGTGATCTAAGGCAACTACAGCCCCAATGGGAGATGCATACTGGTGGTTTAACTTGCTTATACACATTGCCTTCACACCTCTGCTCAATTCCCCAGCTTTCCAAGTCAAACCAGAGGGATCCAAGGCTATATACCACGGGCGCATATTCAATTCTTTTTCAGCTGTACAGTAATACAGATAAATCCTGTTAAGTCCCTAATAAATGGTTTCTTTTTTTCTCTAGTCAGATCTTGCAGACTCTTCAGTTTCCTAAGTATGTTCTCAACCATTCAAGCCCTCCACTTCAAATGAATGCACAAAGTCTGCCTCTTCAGGATCACTAAAAAGGTCAGTCCATTACAACCTGTCTTCAGGTTTAAAATTTTCTCCTGCAAAATCAACTTCATAAAAATTTGCCTGCTTGTGAAAATGCCAGCATGCAGCCCTACAGCCACAGATGCTCAGTGTGGGCCTGAGCCGCCCTGTTGTATGTAGGAAAGGCCACACAGCTTTGGACTGCAGCTCCACCCTGTCTTGAGAAGTGAATAATTACAGCCAGTTTTCAGGCAGTGCCAAGTACAGAACAACATATCCCCAGAAAACTTCCCCTTCTCTACTAATTTTCAGCCCATGGACTTCCATAGTCACTGGTCTCCCTGTGCTTTGTAGTCTGGAAAGCAGTTTTCTTTCAAAATGTTTCTTAATCTCATGTAATTTTTTTACACTTACAATATTCTAATGCTGTACAATGAAAATGGAAATTTTAAGAATTTCATATGCAGTTCCAACTGAGAACAATAAAGAAGTGAAGATTTAATTTCATTACGGTTCTTGGAAAACTACAATTTTTAAATATTTTCCTTTCCAGAAGGAAGATTCTTCCAGTGAAAGGCTTCATATGCAGAGGACAGCTTTTCTTGGTCACAGCAAAGGTGTGCAACTGGGTGAGCCAGTTATATTACTTCTGAAAAAAATCCTGCCTTTGCAGATAAGCAGGACTTTACATCTCATGTTGTGTCACTCCACTAACTGAGCTTCACCTAAAAACCTGGCCTCTAGTCTCCCACATTCTACCTTACCAAACATAAAATTTAAAGCCACAAAAAGGAAATACAGGCAGGGGGGATAATCTTTAAATCAAGCTACCCTGGTTTAAAAAAAAAAAAAAGTCAAAAAAGCATTCCTTGTAATCAGACTGGTACAAAGCAGTAGCAGTTTACCAGCATTCTCAAAAATAAAGACAAAATGTTGAAAATCAATACGTTCTAGTTTCAAGGCTTCAAAACACCTTAAGAAAATAAAGTTTAAAAATTGAATTTGAATGCTAAGAACTTCCTTGGCAATGCTAGCGGGAACTAGAATCATCCTGATTTAATTCCCTTGAATTTCAGAAAACTAATAATGGTTCTAAATAATTAGAAACTGTTATTACATTAAAATGCATGATACATACTGATTAGATCATATTAAAATGAAAAGAATAATTTGAATTATTTACACAAAAAAACCTCAAAAGTGAGACAAATCTATGGACCATAAAGACAAAGAAAAGAATTCCTCTAACAGTAACAGCTCATTGCACAAGTAACTTGCATAAGTATTTGGTATGTCTGAATTGCACCAAATAAAGAATTTAGACAAAAAAATACCCATATGTACTTACTGCAATAAAGTCATTTAATGCCTTGGCTATCTCAGCTCAAAACTCATTTCTAAACTACTAGATGCAAGCCAATGATTTTTCATTAAATACAAAATATTCAGTATATTACAAATTATCCAAGACTATGATGTGAAATGCTTTTGTGACAGCAGTTTTATTTAATATTCATTGTCAGCTTCTCTGAGGATAGACTGAGAAATAATAAATTCAGAATGTATTAGTATTATAATACACTACACAATTTATATTTATACTCACTATAACACTTAGTACAAGGCAGGTACACTGAATACAAAAGATTAGATATACAAAATATATTAAGATATTAA
>NW_009259237.1:2111184-2138095 GCF_000687185.1 Egretta garzetta
GGGCAACATTTCTGCTTTTTTGGTGACTCTCTCCCTTCCCTGTAACAGCTGAGGCAAACTCCTGGCTCTAGCTGGCTGTGCCATGGTAACACTGAAGTAAGGGCCATTATAACCTTCAGACAATTTGGTTCACAGCCCAAGTAATGCACAAATCTGGAATGAAATTGCTGACTTTCCTCTTTAGTATCGGTGAGTAGTCTTCTGTGTGGTTTTATGTCAAGTTGAACCTGTAATTGCTTCATTTGTGCTTTGCATGATGGATGTTGTTCACAGTCAATAATTTACATAGCTGAAGAAACCATTTGGTAAAATGTGACTAAAGAACATAAAGGCTTTTTAAGAAACAGTTTCTACATTTCTCCCTGAATAAGTGTGAGCTACTGGCCAGAAGCGAGATCAGATACAGTACAATGCATTTATAGGCTGCTTTCCTAAGATGACGTATGCAGTCCCATCGCCTGCTTGCCGTCTGCCAGTCCTCTCTAAAACCGTAACATCCGCGCCTGCTGGCTGGTTTCAGATAGGGATCTCGAGTTTCTAACAACATTTGTGACTCTAAATGCTGCCGCAGAGAAGAGTGATTCTGTTAATGCCTACACGGAAGAAAGGCTGCTGTACAAATTAAAGCCTCCAAACATGAGCCAGTGAATGCTCATGGCACTCGCACAAATGCCATGCTCATTGGGAAGCTTCGGTCACCCCTTTGACCTCCGTCTCGGCACACTGGAGGCAGCAGATGCTCCAGAGGCCATGCTGGGGGTGCTTGGGAAGGGGCATGGTGGGAGGGCAGTCACTCACTGAATAGCTGTCCCCAGTCCTGGCACATGGGGAGGGTGGTTGGCACTGGCCTGGTGGTGCTTGGGCACGGTGGAGGAGACACAGCTTCTAGGACTGCAGAGCATGCTGCAGGGCATATGGTCTCCTCTTTGAAAAGCGTATTTTGGCCAAAAGTGTCAAGCACACAGTGCTGGCTGATTTCTCAGAAAAGCCAGAGAGGAGGGGGATAGTAAAAAGACAAAAGTATTCACGCGATAGAGAGAAGGAAGTCTTGCGTAAGGCCTTCTGTGCTGAACCCCACTATCCTCCAGAACCGATGGCATGCATCCTACTCTGGTCAGGGGCCATTTCTTTCTTTCCTCAATTTTCCACATAACTGACATCAAGCTGACCTACTTCCCTTGGGGTGCAGATAGCAGGGACTGCTGACAGTGAAATGTGTAGCAAAAGACTGGGAAGAAAACAGTCAAGATGGGACTTCCATCAAATACAGTAGGAAAATGAAGGTAGGTCCAATGAAGCGAGATTACATCATCTCCAAAATGAAGTAATTAACTCCTTCACTCTCCTGTTCTTCACAGTTTTCAAGATAAGGGAATGATATGATGCGATACGATACACAATGATACTGGGTTGGAATTATGAGCCTCTGTTCTGTCAAAGTGGCTTGCAAAAGTGAGAGGTTAGAAGTAGCTAGCATGCTCTGGATATACAAATAAAGAATGGCAATAGTACCAATTCTGGACATTCATGCAGCCCAAAGAAATACTGCCACCAAAGCACCAAGTTGAAAAAATAAGGCTGACCAACTCTCAGCACAAGCAGAGCCAACTTGGCATTTGGGCAGGCTATGGCTCAGTGAGATGACATTCTTTAATATTGACACATTAGCACTTTCAACAAGCAGCAGAGCAGAAGAAAGAAGAGGACATCTGCTTCTCAGAAAAGCTTGGCTCCTGCAGAACAAAGGTGGATCAAAGTCAACTTCCAAATCACTTGCTGTCCACTTGAGAAACTTGGCAAGGTCTCTCTACCACGTTTCCTCTTCTGCTGAATTGCTCACTAAACCAGTACCTTTTTTCCTTCTCTTCTCCTTAGTGCAGTACCATTCAGCAAGAGGAACAGTATCAGCCCCCAACAACAGGGGGCTTAAATCAGAATTTACTTGTAAGTATTGCATTTCAAGAAAAGTCAGGTCATTCTCCAGTGAAGACAGACTGCTATTACATGAATGCTTGGATAGTTTTCTAACTTCAGGTTGAGTTTTCATATGATGAACCTGATGCTGATAGCCTCTTTCACTGCACAAAATATATAGAATTGGCCATAAGTCTTTAAAGCCCTGATGTATTCCAGTCCATTAGTTTTTACAGTTCAATTTATGTTGTATTACGAGGAGATGTGCTGAACTGCCCAAAAGTACAGATTAGCCAAACTATCCAAAAATAATCTGGAAAGCAAGGAAGTCAGGATACCAGCCAAATCATAAGCAGTATGGCCGTTTTGCTACCAGTTCAGCTGGTAATAAATTTTTTAAAGCACTGTTCAGCGTATCTAGATAAATTTGACTGTAAATCACACTTTCTGCTGAATGTTTAAAGAACTATCGATTTAAAATGAAACATACACACAGACAACTGCTACAGGTTCACGTACCGCGTGAATAACGACAACACAGACATCTTCCTCTCTTTCAGCTTTGCACAACATACAATTAACCAAGCTATTACATTGCCATGCAGTAATCAAAAGTGATTACCTCTACCAGAAACACAGGTTCTAGGCGAACTGCGCAGTATGGAAGAGGTAGCTGGCAAAGACAGACGTCTCAAGGAAGTAGAGCTAGTGAAAGATGCAGCATCATTACCATCACAATACATCTTCCTACCATAAAGGAGTGAAACTACGGTTAAATTAAGCTTATCTTCTGCAAGTTGAACACATGTTGGGACTTTATATTTGCTTACTCTAAAATTTACATGACAATTGAAGTATCACCCAAACGCAGAGTCATCATATAAGCAGCAGAGAGCCTGTCTGATCACTTCCATATGAAACCATGGCAGGTAGCGAAGGCTTGAATTATTTCTGCTTCTCTTCTATGCAGTCTCTGATAGAGAATTCTAGGCTCCAGGGCCATCACTGTGCTGCTTTTCAATTCATACATATTCATGGCAAGACTCTCTGAGACTCACTTCCCTAACTGACATCTGACAGTTCTTCTCTGACTTCCACAGCGACCCATAATCCCTCTTGAAAATAGGGCAGATTAAAAATAACGTCAAGAACATTTAACAAACATTGGTCCGGCTAACTAGGTAAACAGTTAAGAGCATTTTGTACGTTTTTACGCTGCTAGGTTGTGATACATTGATGTTTTGCACTACCATTAAAAACAAGCTGAGAGCAAGTTTGTGCTGACTAACCACAGTAAATGAAAAAAGTGAAGAGAACCTGCATATAGAGATATGTTTGGAACTGTGCTCTGGAAGAAATCTGAACAGAAAAAGCTATACTAGTTTGTTATTTGAAGACAATTGCATATTAAATACCTCAGTATAATTTATGCTATTTTATAAGCAGCTTTAGTAATCCTGCTGCAGCGAGATGTTCAAATTCATTCAAATTTAGCCTCTTCAGGTCAAGAAAATGGACTTTTATCAAGTGGCAAATTAAAATGTCAAGAGCAATCATATAGGCACTTGTTTACAAGACTGCTATTATTTTGGTTTACAGATCCAAGAAGGTCTGTCTTTCTCAGAAATTGCTCTGCTAACGTTTCCACCATGAAGGAAAGGTACCAGATAACATCAACAGCTTTTTGACACCTCAGCTTAAATAGCAAAATTCTTAGGTGAGGACAAAGCCCCTCACAATTCTCAAATCTTTCATACTCAATCATAATAAAGCAAAATGTTGTAAGCAAAGTGACAGGTATCTGCATTTTTAAAGTGTTTCTAATTGTCTCTCACAGAGGGAAGATGGGGAGATGACCTTCAAATCATTCTGTTTATAGCTGTCATTTTTACTGGGCTCTTTAGCAGTATTCAAAGACTTTCCTTAGCATATTAATTTTCCATGCAAAAATAGGAAGTACCATAAGTACAAATCCCAATTCACAGGCACAAGATGAACACAGATTTCAGAAAATCCTGAAGAAAATTAGGGCAAAAAACATGTCCTATGTAATGTTTTATGGTAGTTCACAGACTGTCAAAAGACCATATGCTGGCCCCTACTTATGTAGAGAACAATTTGCCCATTGCTAGAATCCTCCAACATGGCATTCTTCCTCCCTTCAGATGGCATCAGCAGATGAGAGTAAGGAATTTCTCAATAAACTTAATCTGAAGTCTATTCCTATCAAAGGAAAGAATACCATTTGGGCTACACTGAGCACTGTATCAAGATCTTCATGGCCTTTTTTTCAGAGGCAGTAAATTATTGGAATAGGATGAGAAATTATAAATATCATACTTCAATGGGTAATGATTATATAAGACAAGCTTTATCTACAGAAAAAAACCCCCTACTGTTCCGTATCTGCTCATATTACAATGTCAATTAAAATGATATGTAACATCACTTTGATACAATAGCTTCCAGTAGTTAAATGGTTAACAGCTTTTACTGACAGATCTGATTTTCCATTTTTTCTACACAGAGATAAAAGCAATGGAAGGTCTTGTTTTGATAGGGACTTTGGCTTGTGTTGCTCATGTATATAAAGAAATTATTATACCCTTATTTTAGAGGAGGTAAATCAAAGAAAAGCACTTTGCAATTGGCTATGTTAGAGGTAATGTTTATGGCAGTATCTTAAAAACATACAAGTGAGTCAGAAACTTCCATTAAAGTCTCACTATACTGTAATCCATCCCTAGCAAACAATCTATTTATCTTTGAATTGACAGGTAAAAAGACCCTATGATTGCACTACTGCTGCTTGCCTTGGTAAAAATAAGGAGCTGTGCTGAAGGTGGAAAACTTCCAGTGCAGTTTCGCTCCTTCCCTGCTCTCTGAACAATGCTAAACATTCCCAAGGAGAGGGCTGGTTTGTACTGTTCTGTTTCCTTTATTTCAAACCTTTGTATCCAAATCCTACAAGGGATGAGGTAGCCACTGAGATAACATGACGGGTCAGATGAAATACTTTCATATAGCTGAAACCTATATTCTTGCCTGTATTCTACTGTTTCTTCAGGAAATAAAATACAGAAAAATGTTATTGTGGCTTTTGATGAACATATTCTATTTCTTATTATATAAACTTTTAAAAGCTTATTGTAAACTGATGTTTAGTTTGTATTTTATGGTACCCAGCCTAACCAAGCCATGATTAAGATTTCTAGGTACTACAGTAACACCTGTAACAGTGACTATGAATACACTTAAATAAGAATGTTAAGCTCTCAAATGGTAGCTTCACAGATCTCTATTTTTCACTCAGGGATTTTAAAACACTTAAAATACTAATTAAGCTTTACTACGTGTTTATTTAACTAATTCTGGAGATAGAAAAATTGAGACAGGGAGGTCAATAGCAAAGTAAAATTCAAGTCAATGATACAATCCCAAATACACTGTGTAACATTTAAATGTACTACATTTAGTTCTGTCAAAGACAATCCAGGGACTCACACAGAATAAGCCACAAAACATCCTCTGTGTCAATTCTTTCTTAAGGCCTCTTTAATTATCAGGTCAGCAACATAATAAACCACAATGGCTCCCTTAGTATCCATCAAGCCTGTGTATAGAGCAGATTGGGATTTTTTTTTTTTTTTCCTTTTAAACAAAACCGTGATTATGTTCTAATTCCAGGTACTAACATTTTTTTCAGATTTATTTGCTGAAAAGCAGGTCTAGATCTGGCATATAATTTTTCAAAGAGAAATCACAAGGTTGTATTATCGGGTTTGTAAATTGCCACTGACTTCACTTCAACAAAAGTGATGCTACGGTCCGTAATGAGAAGGGGAAATTACTGGCAGCTGTCACATTTTACCCACATACCTTTTCATCCCAGGCTCCATGAGGAGAAAACACACACCTTCCTGTGTGAGATGAACTGCTGGAACAAAAAGCCTGATTATGCAAGGGGTCCGAGTGCCTCACCTACCTCTGAAGTCGGTGGGGGCTGAGACGCTCAGCACCTTGCAAGATTGAGCCCAAAGGCATTATCAAGTCAAGTTTTCAGGGAAAAATAGTTCCAGCTCTCAGTCTTATTGAGGAATTGCATTGTCTTATTTAAATAGCGAAGAACCTTGGGGAGACTGAATTTCTGCTGTTACAATGCCTGCTGAGGAGGTCTGAATGACATCAATTAAGAAGAAACTTGGCAGGACGTAATCTGTTAATTTTATGCCATTTACATCCATTCTCTTAGCAATGCCAACTGTCAGCATTTGAACTGTTTAAGTTCTCTTTTTCTCCTTCTGTCTCTGCTGCACAGGATTGCAAAGGCTTAAGTTGTAAAAGGAAGACTCAGCAGCCATTGTCACTCCAGGCTTCAGCGGGTCTTTTCCTATGCCAAAAAACATCGCTGGCATCACTGTTATTAACTCTCAGGAGCACACTATTATTCCCAGTACGTCTGTTATTGCCCGGATTACTGCGTGCTTGTATGCTAGCTTTTTTCCCTTCTCTGTAACTCATGAACCTCCATACCTCGTGGGTGTATCTGCATCTATGTATTTGTCTCTGCCCTTGGAGAGCTCTGTTGCAGCACAGTCATTAAAATTGCTAGAAAACATGCTAAAAACCACAACATGGCAGCCCAGAAAAAAAACCCAGGAGGTAGATATAATTTCAATGAATCGATGTTCCTTAAGGAGATTGGTACATCGTTTCTTGTGCATTTTCTATCTATTCTGGCTGCTGTGAGAAAAGCTGCTTCAGGTATACTTGCAGATAGAGCTAAATAACAATCATTACAATAAAAACCTGGGAAAATTGTTATTTCTCAAGATTGTTCATTATTTATTTCTTGGGTATTTCTCATTCTTCATCTTAGTTCTTTCCTTTTTCCCCACCTTTTCCTTCCCACCTCTCCATAATTTCTCCATTTCCCCCTTTCCTCTTCCCATACAGTTCTCTTTCCTTTTTCGGCCCTGTTCTCCATTCCCAATTTTTCTTCACATGCTCCTAAACTTATTGTCTTTCATCCTTTCTGCAACCACATATACTCAGTTTTCCCTCCCTCGCCTTCATGGCCACTAATCAAAGGCACCAGAAATTCTTAAATTGCATCAGACATTCTCAAACCATTTATGCAAACATTACATTTCCTATTTTGACTCCAAGCCTCTCATTGTTTTCTTCTTTCTCAAGTAAAAAGACACTCCCTTCCCTGTTATTATCACTACCTTCTTTATACATTCACATTTCTCCATTCAGATAAACTAATTTGTAGTAGATGAAAGCGCTTAAACTATTTAGATTTTGGGATAGGTAAAATGGATTTTGAAGGGAAAGATTTACTACTGTGCCAATCATTGCCTTGAACCTACTAAGGCTTCACCCAATCTCACACACACAGGCACAAAGTACAATTTAGGAAACATGGTTTTGTTTCAGAATTTGCTATCTGTTAGGGCTATCTTTTCAGTGAGGTGGTTCTGAGAGCCTGAAGCCACTTCTTGGTGAAGAAAAGACAAACATATCACTGAGTCCTTCTGATGCCATTGAAGATACCAGGTATTTGTCCATTTATTGCTGAATGTTCATTTAAGCCACATACTTGCCCGAAATATTGGCTGGAAATAGTCTAGTTGCTTAAATATAGGCATTGCTTAAATTCTTGTACTTCTAACGTGGGAAATTAAATGGGTGCTACTCGCTACACAGAGTAGGTAGAATAAAATAGCCTCCTATTGGGCTTAGGGTATCTGGAAGACTCTGGTGGGACATCACTGCAAGCAGTTTTCATAAAGGTTGTTACAGTGAAAGAAGAGATACTGTGGTTAATGTTAGAGAAGCTTTTATATTGACCTTGTATCAGAAAATATTGTCCTGTATGATAGGAGGGTTTAATAGCTTGCACTGAAAAAAGGGGTAAAAATATCCCAGGCTCAGTTTTAAAATATTCAATATACACAGTATTTTCGCTTACACACAGGATTCTTGTTACAGTTAATTCTGAGCCAAATATAAGCACTAGGAAATTAAAAGCAGGAATATCCGGACAATGTAACATTTGGCTTTACTGCAGATTGCAATGGTTTCTGTTGACATAATTACTGCTGAAATCTACTCCTTAGCAGCAAGCACATTCAATATAATGCAAAAGCCAAGGGAAAAGAAAGAACAAGGAAGCCAGATATCTTGGGTCAGCTGGGTGGCCAAGTAAGAAACTGTTACTGAGAGCAGATCAGAGGAGGCTGTCATTGTTGTCATCTCCCATGCGTTTCCTTTGGAGAAGAATGCAGGAGACACACAGCGACGATTCGCCTGCTCCCCCCACACACACCCCCCACACACATGCCCACACGTTCTCAGATCTGGAAGCTCAGAGCTCTCACTGGGACTTTCAGTGGCTGAACTTTCCTCCTTTGTGCCAGAAGCAAGAAGTGTCTCACAGAGATAAAAGGGTGTGTTTTACTGCTCAGAAAATTGAGAAACATTCAAGTCTTGTTTTACTGTTCCTATAATGACAAATTACATGTTAACTTCTAGAAGGCTAAATTTTATACAGTTCTGTTTCACACAGAAAACGTGTTTGAAAAGCTGTCAAAATGCATCAATAACTTACCATTATCTACCCTGCAGGAAGTATCAAGGTACTCAGAGAAGCTAGCATTGTAATATAAGATCACTTTCAGGTGAGTTGGGGGGGGAATGGCTATTAGGACAACGTATTTATAGTGTAAACCCTTAATAATTCAACAGAAAGCTACAGCACAAAGCAGAATTTAACCTGCAATTTGTAGGACAGAGACCCATCACTTAAAAATTCATCTAGCTCAATTTTAGTAACTAACCATCTTCTGTCATCAATTCTGGCAAATACAGATTCATTTTCCCAAACACGAGAACTTAAATCTAGGCACATCCTGACTTATATTTAAGGGAGCATCTCAAACAAGGATTTACTTTAGAGTCAATAAAACCATACTGTTAATCCAATTTCACAGATGCAGCTGACCGATTTATTACTCCAGGGAAAAGTATTTTTTCCAACCTAATGATGAACTAAATAAGCAGCGATCTCAATTGCCCCTGATCAAAATGTTTAGCCCTAGTAGCTAATTAGTAATATTTACTTGCAATGTCACAAGAGTACATCACGAGGTTGTTAAAACTTATTAGTTTGTTGGGTTTTTTTTAAGGTAAAAGTCACCAAGTATCAGAACAGTCTCCATATTTTCATGACTTTGACTACAGAAAGATGTGCATGTGAAGTAGCAAATGGACTGTAAATACTTCATAAAGACTGTTACATATGTATTTAGACTGCTCCTGAACACACAATGCTCGCAGGCAGGGCTTGCAGGGATTAGGACTGGTAGAAGGCCTATGAACTTCAATGCTATCATGCATTAACTCACGTACTTTGCAGGAGTACCATCATCACCAACCACCACAGTTGTATTTCCCAAACACAGAATGCAATAATTTTTTGAAAGAATGTGTAAGGTAAAAATCAGTATTTTTTTCATCTTAATTAAGCCTCACAGTTTTTACGGACAGGAAGTTTTCCATCAGCCCCCTCAAACGTATTTGCACTCTTCCATCCCCAGTTTGTGTTCACTCAGTCCTCATTAACACAACAGTTCCCTCAGAAGGTGTATAAGTGACATCACTCAAGACAGTTTGTTCAGGTAATTTCTTAAGATTATCACAGAAGTTTCCTGTTACTGCAGGGAGCTAACACTGGAACAGTAAGCAAAATGGACCATCAGGGAAGGTCTCTCATATAAAGCAAACAGCTTGTAGGTTTTGTTAACCAAGAGCCTCATAAATAGGGTAACCGAAGATGTATTTACTCTAACGTGCGTCAATAAATTATCTTTTCTTTTCCCCACTAAATCAATGCTTTACAAAGTGATTTTTTTTCAATTTATCCCTATGATCTAGAACCAAAGATCTCAATTATAGTCCAAAGAAAAAGGAAAGAAAAATACAGCTGCTGTGTTTATTGCTGACATATAGAAGAATAAGACTCAAAACCTAGTGAAAATATTCCATTCTGTATTACAGATCAGAGTTCCTGCAAGGAAAAAGTGATCCAGTGTCTCTGTTCAGATTAACTGTTTAATATTCTGTTGGGCATGTATCACGCAGATATCCAGGCAGAAAGAACTGCATTTGAGCAAGCTTAAATACAAAACAATCATTTCTCTGCTTCACTACACCCATGCACGTTGTGATACAAGATTTCTACCAGTGTTTTTAGTCATTAAGTGTCGTCTTATGCAGCTTTCATAGAGCTTTCTACTGACATGAAGAATATGTTATGTAAACTACTTTTTTTTGGGATGGGAGGGGATGGTACACTAGTAACTTTGTGAAGAAGCCTGCAACATTTCCATGAAAAGGCAGAATATCTCATAGCCACAGCAATGGTTCATTTTGATTCTTTTGTAAAAGCTATCTCTCAACAGCCAGTAGAGTTTGTTAAATGTATGACTAAGATTTCATTACCACCAAAAATACCAGTCTCCTCAGCTGATGAATTATCCCTGACAATTTATAGATACATTTAGAGGAAGTTTGCTACTACCATTTTTTACGCCAAACGTATTTTGTCTCTTACCAAATAGAAGCTGAACAGCCCATCTAATATTTCTTACCAGTGAAGTCTTTCATTATGCATAGCACTCCTCTGGGACTCGATGCTTCTTATAACCCTGCAAGAAACAAATGTTGAATGGATTATATGGTGGGTCTGAGTTTTGATACTACTTCAGATGAGCTGATAATCCTGAAAGACTGTATTTGCTAGATTAATTTCCCATAAAGTTTGTGGGCTACTCTTTAATACAACAATATTCCTAGTTCTAACACACGTGGACATGACGCTTTATCAACACTAGCTGCTTGTGTGATTGTAGACCTCACTGATACTCTACGTGTGCTATTTGAATGCAGACAAACACTGGTTACATTTATTTTAATGCATCTTTTAACAAATATTTAAAATTTACAAATTCAACATTTATCTAAACATACATCATGCTGTCCTTTTCTATTTAACTGAGCAAAAGGGTACTAAGGCTTCCATTACACGGATTTAAGCCAGAAAAACATCATTCTTCCTTAAAAGTTGAAGTTCTGGGTTTTATAGTTGGTGTCTGACCTTGTAAACATACATTTTGTACTTGCCAATAGCAGCCCAAAGTTTTGTCTCTGTGATTAACTGCACAGTTGATTCATAACACTGAGCCAGCTCATTAAACTGGCCCAAAGCTAAACATTTGAAATAGCCTAATCAAACATCGATAAATTACACCTGCAGTTAATTGTGGGTGTAAATCTGGATCACCAAAATGGGAAGCCAGATCTTACACGCAGCCTTACAAACCAGAGCCACTCTCATGTCTGCATGGAAAGCAAGAGCCTCCCAGCAGAAAGGGAGGCAGCTCTGGTGTAAACAAACCTCCCAGAGTAAAGCGAGCAATTACTGTTTTCACACAAAATCTGATTCCAGTAGGAAACAGAAAAATTTTGCTCTGAATATTTAATTCACTTACTTTGTTCAGTGTGCATTTTAAGCGCTTATATTTTTAGCATCAACACATTTGTATTAAATATCTGGTTTCTGTTTTAAGCTTTTATTTGTTATTTGTTTTCACCTTTTACTTTTCAGAGACACGGGTGCATAGTTTTAGAAAACTGAGCTGGTTGGTCGCAATAATTATCCCCACCACTCTTCCCCACTTATTTTCTCTCTCAGCAAAATTCAAAAACATTTTCTTTTTTTAATGTAAATTTAAAAGCAAGCTACTATATGCAGTAAGTAAAAACAAATACATTACTGTTTTTTTTAAATAAGGATTTATGAAATTCCTCCAAAAGATATTATCTGTATCTCCCAAGGGATATATTTTTAATTGTCAGTATGTGTAGTGACACAGAGTTTAACTGATATCTGAAGTTATAAAAATTAATACATTTTAGGACTCAAAGAAGAAAAAAGAATGGAGTGGATGTATTGGCTTGTAGAAAGTTACAGCCCTATGACACAGCAATATGCTCTGAAAATGAATATGTATCAAGAAGCAAAGAAACATTTCTTTGATTCACACTCAATTCACCTCAGCTTTGTGAAACCACATCGGGATTGATTTCCAACCCTGGATTAATGACTCTGCCAAATCTCCCCATAGGCACTAGCACACCAGGTGAGGAGCGGGAACTGCTTAAAGAGCTGCAAGAGCATCTTCGCTGCAGAACTTCAGGAATTAAACATTGTGGTCACAGAGATGAGAAATGCACATTCCCTGTGGGAGGGACAGTACTTAACTGCCCTGCTGCACAAATATCATCTGGCACTATGTCCTGACTCCAGGTTACTCGACCGACCAGCCTTTCTTTAGCTACCTTTGATGAGTTACCAAAGAACAGCCAAGGCACTGCTGTTCTTAATCCGTACTTTCCCCAAAAATTGTGCAGAAAAACATTGACCCAGCAGTCAAAAGCTACAAGTCACACCTTACCTGTAACATAGTTTAAAGAAGATTTTGAGTATTGAAAGAGTAATGGAAAAAAACATGTATCAAGAAGAAAGCAAATTACGTTAGAAATAAATACCATTAAAGCGATAACCAAAAGAAAAACCCAGCAACTCCACTGTTGTTATTAATAGGATGGAGTAGTGTTCTCAAAAGATGAGAGAATCTGTAAATAATAGTAGCACTTCCTAGGTATTTAGCAATGCTGAACTTCCCAGTGCTATGGAAAAATACAGCAACAGCAGCGTTTACTTTAAATTCTGAAATAAAGCTTTTAAGATATCATATTTCCTGATACATATCTTCTGGTGGGGAAAAAAACACGACCACAAAATAAAAAGAGCTAAAAGGTACACATAGTTGATAGCAAGAAGAAACTAAAGCTGAACAAACAAACTCTTATTCACAGCACTCTGATGTTCTTGCAGCAAAAGGATGAGTCCTATTAAAACGAAACATCAGCATCAAAGAGAACGAGTAGAGGTTATAAGAGGAACATAGAAAAAAAGCGATGCATCTCAAAAGGATTCCTGCCAAGGAGATGCCAGCTGTCTCCACTGCATTTACTGTCCCACAGTTTAATAAAATACATGGAAATTATTATTTTGCAAAGAATGATGTTGTAATTAGATGATTCTATCATATGATGCTTTTTCTTACAACATTGCAAATTAGAAACGTCGCATTCCTACAGCTAAGGAGACAGGGAGAAAGAGAGAATTACAGATTCATGGAAAGATGGAGTACTGCTATTTTCATTCAGAGCTCATAAAACCTTATTTCTTCCTTCTTCAGTAACTGTTTTCACTCTTAGATAAACAAGGTAAACTGTGTGGAGTATCTGCCTCATCCTGTATTCCTTATACAACCAAGACTCCCATCAGCTTCTGTAAATCCTTGACCCTTGAGGGGCAAATACACAACCACAGTGTCAAGTGCAGAACTGTAGCTATCTGACAGTCATACCAGGATCATCAAATTGTTATTAACCAAGGAGTGGAAAGAAAAACAAAACAAAAAAAATCACAACTTAGGCTCATCATCAAAATGAGCAATAAAAATGATAGGTTAAAAGAAATGAAACCAAAATTTAAATAGTTCCCCCCTCCCAGTTGCTTCTTTAACATGTTATTTTCCATACAGTACACACACCAGCATGAAGAACTCCCTTTCTAATTAAGATGTTGTATTTCCTCTGTCTGACTAACGAGTATCTGATCTGCACATATTACAGAGGTCTGCATTGGAGTGAAACACCAGATTGCTCCCGTGCCTGCAAATCAGACTGTGCTGGCTAGGGAGTGTTACAGCAGTGTTCAGGGAAAATTTCTGTGTTCAGCCGTCAGAGTCAGGACATTATGCAGAGGCAGACAGGAGTCTTTGTCACTTTCTACTTTTACAAAGCAATGTAATTTTGAGAAGCAAGAATATTCTCTAAAATAGAGTCGCACAGCAAGAAGAATGAGACACTGCTTTAAAATGTCAATCCCAGAATAATTGCAGTAGCTAAAACGCCACACAGATTCAAACAACAACAACAACAAAGAAAACCCACCACATTTTCCCTTGTCCACCTAGTACGAAGAACAAGTAAATGAAGAAATGAGAAAATGACTGGTTTAAGCACAGAGAATGTCACCAGGTTAAACAGCTCAGTCATTGCTCGATGCTCAGCTGTGCCGTAAGTGTCACACTGTCCTTGGAGCAGAAGGCTGAGTGGGAAGTTTGCCTTCCAGGGGACAGAAATATCCCAACTCATTGTTATACTTCCCCCCCCGCGCAGCCTCACAAAAGGTCCTCTTTGCCCTGATGCTTGGCTCCCTGACCACCTCCTTGCCTATACAAGGAAATTTACAGTTGCAACCCCCCAGTGATTAATATCTTTCCTTTCGCTCTGATTTTAGCACCCTTAAGCATGCCTTTTGCTAGCTGGCTGACCATATCACTACCCAACAGAAGTTGTATATCCAAGTAAAAGCACCATAAAATATACTGCTGCTTAGACATCACAGTTGTATGTAGGGATCCCCAACAATTTTTTTGTGTGTGCAATGTACTAAGGTTTTCCAGATTACATTGTAGTATGGACCAAACTCTAAGAGAGGGCAAGTATTCACAAGCTCACCATTTTCACAGCTGCAACAGCTAGCCAGATTATAAAAAATAACTGGGAAACTAGTGATACAAAATGGTCTGGCCTCTGTACACTGTGAAAGTAAGCCATAGTCTTTCCAAGGAATTTTCGTTCACCTTACTCCCAAGCAGAGGTTCCAGCATCACTGCCCAGGGCCTGGATACCAGTCCCCATTTTTGCATAGGATGTTTTCTTTCTTATCTTAAAAAGGCTGAAGCTACGCTTCCTCATTGACTGTGAGGAGTAAGACGGTTTCAAAGGGCATACGTGTTTCTCTCTGCCTGCACAGGATGCTGTACTGGACTCTCCTGCACATGTGCATACTGTTCAGCCCTCCGCTAATTGCCACAAATAACAAGCACTCAAGCGTGACCATCTAGTGCATTCAGCTGCTCATCAGAAAAAGCCTAAGAAACGGGAGCGGATCCAGAGAACAAAGAATGGGCTCCAGGCCACAGGCAGTGTTATGGACTCCGGATACTGCCAGGCAGAAGTTGGCCTCCCTTCTTCTGGAAATACCATTTTCCCCTCACACATGCTGCCTTTGAGATTTCAAAAGCTATAGAGAGCACAGAATAGGGACAGTCCGTGGGGCAACGGGGAGGGGGGAAGGGATCGGGGACATCTAGGAAGGGGAGGAAAGCAAGAGCAGTTACTTTCTTCTGAGCATAAACTCTGCTTTTTATATCCCGTCCACCGGGCAGAGTGATGAATTGCACTTAAAACACAAAGCCATTTTCCTTTCTGATGCATAGCCATTCTGCACCACCTCTTTTTTTAGAAATGCAACCCTGTCCCAGCAGTTTGGAGGTCTCAATACAAGTTTGTGCTTGTCTGTGCTCAACCCATTGCACTGACAATTCCACACCAGGCTACAGTTCCAGCCAGCACAGTCTTGCACACCACAATGAACACATAACAGCCTCCTAACACAGCTTTTAAATCCAACTTCCAGGTTTTTTACTCCAGTGTAACAATTTGGGAAAACTGCCTACACAGAAGTTGATGTCCTTACTGCACTGTCTCTGAAAACCATGGAAGAGTTGAACAGGTCACATACATCCAAGGACAGGGACAATGGAAGGTCACTACGTATTGATGACTCCTATTCAAATAGATGATCACATAAGGCAGCGCCCTTAAATTAGAGAGCAATGTGTTTCTGTGGAAGCCTAGGTCTCTTAGCCACATTAAAATATATTCCATAACAAGTGAACAGTAAATCTCAGGGATCTGGAGACAGGTAATATGAATGACTGCTCATAAGGTGTTTGGGGTGTCTGAACAGGTACTTCAGCATTGAGTTGCAATATGAATTATGCCTGGATGCTTCAGCTCTCATGTACATGGACTGCTGCCATAGCCAGAAGATGTCATATTTATTGAGCACATGCAGTCAGTCCAAAACGCCCTAGACAAGTCAAAGTTAATTCATCTACATATTTGCTATACATAAGCCCAGGCTCTGAGACACCTAGACTTGCTCCAGACAGATACAATTTGCTGCCCAAAAGTCCCAGTCATATGTGATGGATCTCAAATCTCTTCAGACCAGGACTCCAGGCAGAGAAAAAGGAGCAGGTCAAGAAAGTCAGGCAGAGGGCAGCCCTGGCCTCTGCAACTGGGGTCAAGTCCAACAGAACCACCACAAAGAAAGCCTTTACCGCAGTCAACTCGGGCCATGGGATGATTAAAAGCACATGAGATTGGGGCTTGGGGATCTGGATGCAGCACAGGAAGCATAATTCAACTGAGAAAGGGTTGTGTAACAAATCTGCCAACCACAAGACTGAGTACCTGCACATGAAGACGTGCTCCAGAGAGCGACCACAAGGCTTCACCTCTGCTAACTTGCTTGACTGTGTTATATTGGTGCCTGATTCAGCTCTTCCTCCTTTCTGAAGCCACAAAAATCCTCCCTTTCTCTCCTTTTATTCTCCTTTGTTTCTCCCCACAAACATCTGCCATGGGTTCTTTCCAGATGTTACCAATTTCTTTGTGGAAAGATCAGGAGGTCTATCCACACACTTGTCTTCAGAAAAGAGAAACTTACTTTTCCATTTTCTTGTATTAAACATATTTTTTCCACTTTGTCTGGGGACTTCCAGGCAGGCATTAGTCATACAAGTACAAAGTATTCCCAAATGCAACTGAAATCAATGGGGTAGCAACAAGGTCTCCCTCAGTAGATTTCTATGCCAGTGGTATCACACATAAAACATACCTGCCTGGCCTATTAACAAACTTTTAACTCCATACCCTCTTCAGTTTATTCTGAAGTTTGCTGTTGCTTTCCCCGCTGTTCAGCTGACTCTCCCTGATGTATTCTGAGGCGTTCACTGAGCTGCAGCAGCACCCGCCTTCCAGACCCAGGCCCCCCAAGGGTCGCCTGCACAGCTGCTCCAGCTCCTCCGCACCAACACAGGAGCTGCACCATGGGTTTGAGTATCTTGAACACAAGCCCCAGCGGCATCTGGAGCTCCAGATCAATGGGCAAGAGCAGCTTTGTGTCTAAAAGGAATATGGATTCTTTTTTGCAATGGATTTTCTCATCACGTTTGTGTTAGGCTACTAAGTAAAACAGAGCAAGCTAGTTTCTTCGCTCTGCCACAGCCTCCAGATTGATCAGTCCTAGAAAACTGTAGCAGAGGCAGGCATTTTTAATCTGGTGAATAAGAAGTAGCAGCGATTATATCCATGAAAAGTTAACATGGTACAGACAAACCCAGTCTCCCAAGCAAAAAGGTGTAAGGTGGTGCCATGGCTTGTACAATTTTTTCCTCTCATATCAAGTTTTTAAGTGTTTGGGGTTTTTTTAGATCTGTCTTAAAAGATATCAAGATATTTGGCTACACCCTTAGTGGATATGAAAAAAGGAATAGGTAAAAGAACAGAACAACTTCAGAAGGGACATGCAGGAAGAGTGTAGATATGACCACAGACCTGACAAAGCCCAGAGAAGTCATCTCAGCCCTATCATTGCTTAAAATAGCAAATACACCATTTAAAAAATGCTGAATTTAATTTCTTGTTTTCTCCTCCTCCACGGGAAGAAAAAAAAAAAGTGTCAGCAAAGAAAACCCGGCGTGTAGAATCCAGTTGTACACACAGCTACTCTACTTTTAAACTTTTTAATCGACACTTTCTCCATAACATTCCTCCAGTTAGATGAAAAGACTGGTCCAAAAGGGCAGAATGCAGTTTAATTGCCTGACCCAGGGCCAGCTGACCTTTCATCAGCCAATTGCTTGGCCAGTGGTTTTTTTGGCATCAAAAAAGAGTGATAGTACTGAATTATATTTAGTCACGTTACATTCTCTCACCTATACATTGTGTTTGGCCATTAAAGGGCAGAATAATATGCTGGAGGATTTTGTGGCATCAGGACTGTATATTTTCTCCCTTGGGATGGAGAATTGCAGTGAATAGCAACGAGGTCCTTACACAGAAGATACTCCCTTTCTGTAAAGTACACAGAATCTGAAAAGACCGTATTTTTTTTTTCTTCTTCTCTGAAAATGATTTATAAGAATAGATTTACAAGAGCAAACCCAAGTTTCCTCTAGAATGGAATATTTCAACCCATGTTCAAGGTACTATTCACTATGACTTAATAATTTAAGTGCATTCAACACTCTGCTTGAAATCAAAATAAAGAAAAAGCGTGTGAAATATGCTTAGAACTACTTGTATTTCCCTTATTAACAGCATATTTTCCATGCCTTATTTATCCTTTCTGCTGGCATATCTGCTGCAGACTTTGAATCAAAGTAAAGCTATGTTCTTTTTATTGCCAATTTTGACTGGATCCCTGATAATAAACCATTAAAATGACAAGCAAATATATAAAACAAATGGAATCATTGATGCTTATGTATCACAGTTCTTGAATATAATAAGCACATCTCTCCCCTTTCTCTCTTGTCTTACATCTGAAGAGGATTTTTTATTTTTTAACATAAGTCATAATTCAAAATAAACCTACTTAGGCATCAAATCACGTCTACAGCCAACTCTTTTTGGAGTTTCATACTACATTTCATACAAGATTAAGTGAAGGCAAAACCGGTGCTCATTTGTATAATGTTCATACTATTTCTCTGTTTATAGACTACTTTAAATTACTCTAAGCTTAATGAAATTTAACACAGAAAATATTTCCTGTAAGAAATCAGATGTCCAGCAAAATTGTCAATTATCAGTATGATTTATTGGTCAATTCTAGGGGATGTTTCTACATGGATCTGCAGTCCCTTGGGTCTGTGGTAGGCTTTATCTTAGCCTTGCAACCTCTACAGCTTCCACACCCAGGGCTCCGCTCCCAGGTTTTCTTCTTCCAAATGTTGACCACATTATTGATGTTGCCACCTCAAATCTCTTGTGTCAAGCCAAGAGAAACATTCAGTACATTTTATTGGAAGTTACCTTACTGCAGATAGAGAAGCGAGATAGCTTGTGCTGATCTCACAACCGAGCTGACAGCATCAGCCTCGCTGGAGCAATACATTATGTCTACACCTACCCTTTGAGAGCACTAATATGGCAGGTCACTTCAATCGCATGGGAAATGAGGAGTTTCCACAGAATTATGGACATTAATGCTGATATCAAGTGATTACATTGGTCTGTAGTCCAGAGCAGTGCACTAGAGACATCTTACCAAGCCAAGCCTTTGTTTGTTGTTCTTAGAAACACACCCTACAAGATGACTTCCAGCTATGGGAGAAAGAGGCTTATTTTAATTAAAAAAAAAAACAAAAAACAAAAACCAAAAAAAAACCCTACCCCTTAAACGAGATCTCGTGAATTACACAAGAACCTAAATATATTTGCTTTGAAAGTTCATGAAGTGTCTACCCTTGTACTGGTCAAGAAATCTGGGCCAAATTCTCAGCACCATAAATAAATTCATCCCAATTCATTAGATGGGAGGTTTCAAATGTAGGACCTAAACATGGAGTAGCAAAGCATAGGGGATATGCACACGCATTTTAAAATTTGCACACCTTGTATACATGTAATGCGTTTGTTTCTCTCACAGCAAAATCACAGTTAAACAACATTCCTGATTTCTGAAATTTCACTGCGGAGAGATCATATTTCTAGAACCTTCTAGTAATAATCTACAGCTTGTAATTTTGTTTTAAATTCGCTACAGCTTCCAATCTCCAATCCATTCCACTTAAAGTCCTGGAAACATTTGTTCCTCATTTCTGTTTGGTCATTTGGCAACCATTAGAGTTCTTTTTCTTGACAAAATAAACAAAGCCACTCAACTAGATTCAACTCAAGCTGTCTTCAGTCCAATGCACAACAGCAGCATAACCTTGGAAATGCTTTCTACTCAGCAGTAACAGCTCCTATTACACCTCTAGCAAAAAGGCACACAAAACTTTGTGACTATTGTACCAAACCTGCTTCAGCAGACCCATCCTATACTCCTGAACTGAACATCAGGACTCAGTGGTCAGCATTAGCTCAAAGTCTGGCACTGGCTGGAGGCTTCCAAATGTTCATTTTGCTTTTCAATCATAAGCTATTGTTTTTAACTATGTGAATCCCCAAACCCCAGCAGATTGTATAATTATACAAACGCAGAATTAGAAAACATTTCAACAGTCCAAAGGATACCTAGAAATGGCTCTGTCTTTACCAGATCACATTCCAGTGTGTACTGGACAAGTCAAAAAGCCCTGCTGGGTGAAAGCCCAATGACCCGAACTGTGGACCTCTGGAATAGACTGACCAGTCTGAAAACAAGACCAAGAAATCTCAACTACCTGCTGCTTTAAATAAAAATTATAAAAACAAGCTGGAATGTTTGAAGCAAAAAAGTTACCACATATAAAAAGTGAATTAAAATATCCTGGTCAGAGTTCTAGAAGACGCGTATATTCGTTACTTCTATTAATTAAAATCTGTTTGGGCCTACTCCTACTGTCACTAAAACCAATAGAAAGACACCCTCCAACCCAACTTCTGTTAGGCAGCATTGGCTTGTATGTTACAGAGAAATTAGGTTTAACGTGTTCTTGCCCCTTGAAAACATACACTATCTTCTGCTTAACAAGCTTTGAGTTGAAGTCTACCTTCCTGTTATACATCATCCATCTGTAGGCAAGTCTTGTCAGCATTACCAAAACTTATTTCAAAAAGCAACTGTTCTATATAATCCAAAATAACTCATCATCTTAAAAATTCAGTGTCACACATCCACCTTCCAGCAGCCAACAAGGCAGGGACATCATATTTAGGGTTAAATGAAGATCTTGGAAGATAGTGGAGACAACAGCCTGACAACTTCATTTTAAGTTCTCAGGATTTTTTAACTAACTATATTTTTAACAACAATTTCTGTAATCCCTTAAATTGGGATGCCCTTTGCCTCATTTGCTTTTTTGCTTCTGAAGTTTCAGAGCTCTCCAGCTCTTCTCCACAGCCACAGAAACAAACAAACAAAAAAAAAAAATCTTAAATGTTACACAAGCTCAGAGTGCACAGCACTGCAGCAGATGGTTACAAAGAGACAGTAAAGCTTACATGAAAAGGAATTTAAAAACAGAGGAAAAAGGTTCACTACTGCTCCCGTTCGGGCTGAAATCATGGTTCCCACCCTCCCCCCCTACCCGAACATGCTGAGATCAATGTTCAGTTTGGTTGGGACTTACAGAAGCACTCAAAGGTGACCTCACTTCCTCCTTCATGAAACAAATTTACCATGAACATGAATAGCATTCAGAGCCGTTTCCAAGTTTTGTCGTTTCATAATTCAAGATAAAATTTAAAGGGAGTCCCAAAATTAATGTAACCAAGATCCTTAAGTCAGTCTCATGGTTTCCAAAGAACTGCCTTATAGTTTATGAAACGGGGGGTGGGGGGTAAGCAGTGCCATTAATCTAGCTTATTGTGTCAGAATAATGCAAAATACAGCTGTAATTAAATTACTGAAATCTACATGTGCATAATACAACCATCAGCCTGAGAATTCTCTCCACAAAGACCATTTTGTTTTCTTGTATATTTTATCACTTTCTAAGACTTCAGACTACTTCTGTGTGGTTCTTTTCCCCATCAGTAAGAAAGCCTCTCTCTCTAAGCTGTAGGGGAGCCTTTGAAATTCACACATTGGAATTTATTCCCATTACAAACCTGCTGATCCAAACAAGCTTACAAACCACAACACCCGTGTCCTGTATTTGCTAACCTCCTCTCTATATACTTGCAGCTTCTTCCTACGTCCTCCGTTTGCCTGGCTGGTAACACGTGCTATCTGGTTTGGTCTGGCTGCTGCCACTCAAAGCAAACATGGATTGAGTTCTGCTTGACTTTTCCTCTTGAAGGAGCTTTGATGTAGGTCTTTTTCCTCTAGCTGAGGATTTTCACCAAACTTGGGGGAGCTCAGTATCTCTGAAGCCTCTACATTACTGTCAGCTTCAGTGGAAACCAGCCACTGGATTCAGAAGTTATCAGCAGGGAACTGATGAAGATGACAGGTCTACTGTATAAAAGCATGTCAGTACTAGAAGTATGAAACTAATTAGTTAAAATTTAAAAAAAAAAAAAAACCCAACAAACAAAACCACCATACCAAAAAAACCCAACACCAAAACCCTATAGTCTTTTGACTCTTAATCTGAATATGAAGGACGTTAGGGCATCTCTGATTCCATAACATGTGGGATTCTAAACCCACACAAGTGATTTAGGAGCCTTCTGTAAATGGCACTGAGTGTGGCAGAGGACTGCAGTCACAGGCTGTCCCTGCGCAAGAGCAAGCCCAGTCGTCCCCGCTGAGGAAGCTCAGGAGACATTTGAATCTGTAGGGCAAGGCATCATTGGTACGAATAGGAGGAGGATGAGAGAAACTGAAAGTTATACACACATTGTTAGATAAAATGGATTTGTCCTACTAAAATTTTGAATATTTGAGCTCTTTCTTTTCACTTATTTCAACATTCTACTTCATGAATACTATAATATAAAAAGCAATTCAGCCTTAATTATAGTGGTTTAGCTGGGTTGCTATAATTTTCCTGTCCCTTAATTCTCCCCATGTTTATAACTATCTAAGAGCTTCAGCTCTGGTAAATTTTTTATTCTTCATAATTTGTAAGCCTGAGCAGAGCAGTAAGAGCTCCATACTTAGAATTTCCTTCTGTAATCTAAAGGCATACTGTGCCAAATATAAGCCACTTGAAATAAGTCACTGTGGGTAGCAACGTATATGCTTTAACTCATGGTGCTCAAAGTATCTGATGTCATTTTTCAAGTCACCCACATACCTATTCATCTCAAAGCCTACCCCATAGCCAGACACGGTTGTTACACTACTTCTACAGCAGAAACATTCTTCTATTTTTATCCTGTTGTTATTCCTTTGTTAAGTAGTTATAACTTACTTTTTCTACATTTTGGTTTTACTGGAGCAATTCACACTTGGAACCCAAATAAAAAGAATTCCTGCATGCCACCATGTCCCTGGGATGCGGCTCACCAGACCTGTGAAAGCAAAGGATGGTGGCACCACAGAGTGTGAAAGTATATACCCAGTGGCTTTCTCCTTGCAGAAAGAGGGTGACCTTCCACTATGCTCTCCCCAGAGTCTATAGAGGAAAACAAACAACCCTTTTAGCAACAACAAATAAAATAACCTATTTTTGGTCACACCAATGTGCAGATTTTACTTCAAATAGGCAAAGAATTGAAAAGATACAATTTTTACAAGTGGGGAGAACCTTAGGCAACATACAGAAATATGGGAGAGATTCGGGAAATTCTTTCAGGTGTTGCAAGATCCCAAATTAAAGAAAAAAGAAAAAGTCCCTAACCCCACTCAGAAGACAGACATTTCCTCAGAATTCCCATTTGACCGTGTATAAGGAGGCCATTAGCAAAGCAAAAATAATATTCCTGCTAAACCAACTCAGATGTTTTGTGAACAGACCAGCTTTTACAGAGACAAGAGAGAAGTTAGGTGCTATGTGCAGGCCTATGCAACCCTCTGAGCCTCTCCACAGAACCTGCCATCCGAATGGCTATATCCCACAGGAAGGACCTTTCTTGTACTTGCTGACCATTTTCATTTCCCCCCTTTCACGGATAACCTTAATTTTCAGAAGTTTTGCCCAGGGCCCTTTGCTGGGTTCCACTGCTTTCCATGATCAGAGCTGCCCTCCCTTAGAGCACCTCACTGTCTGCTCCGACCCTGCCCGAGCTGCTTTTTCCTGAAAGATCCTCATCTAAGGGTGTGCATGTCAATGTCTCACAAAACAAATGCACGCTTGATACACAGGCTGGCTAGAAAACACAGATTTCAAGGCCAGTTTACAAAGGCTTCCTCACCAGGGCCCGAATCTCTGACAAACAGCTTGCCGCAGCTTCAGTTTACAGAGTTTATAATTGTTCTGGGAGGTGCATTACAGAGTAATCAAAATGATAACAATTCTCAAAAATTGCAGTGGGTTGTGTGGAAAGATTAAACAGCTTGGTCTTATTCTCATTGGGAAACAGGAGACTTAGCAAACACTGAATTAACATTTTTAATATTATGAAGGGGAATTAATAACATGATAAATATGGGGGGTGGAAATCAAGTAATAACCTATCGACAGCAGGTATTCTGCTGCTATCTGGAGGCTAACGAAGGAAGAAAGAATTTTTCTTGTGAAATCTCAGTAGGGAGCAGAGCATGCATGCAAGATTCATGCAAGCAAGACAGTAAATGTGTGGGGTAGAAGTGGTGGAATATGCGGCCTTGCAAAGTCTTCACAACCAGCCACACACCAGAAACTCTGTGACCCATTTTAGGGGGTTTTGTACAAGTGACATTGTGCAACAGGGGCAGACAGCAGCGATTCCCACTTGCATACATCTAGTCACTCACAAACACACACCAGAGGCGTGCGAATGCTTTCAGCGATCTCAAATCCATCCATCCATCCACCCAAAATGGTAATTCCCCTCCGGAGTACAACACATACGGTACACTCTTCATTTCTTTTCACTTGTAAGCAAAATAATTTCCAGGCAGTGTTGCCATCATGCTTAATTTAGATTTTAAAACATTCTGGAAACCTTGACGTGACGTGAATGATGGCCTTAAAACATACTCCAAAGCTGCCTCCTAGTCTTTACACTAAATACAAGAAATTGAGAGGAGGAAAAGGAAAACAGGCAGGGCATCATTCGCTTTCTTGCCCACTATTTAATCATAAATGCTTTTTTTTTTTTTTTTTAAAAAAAAAAAAGGCTAAAAAAATAGCCTTGCATCACAACTAAATATTTGGAGTTAACACAGACAGACCTGGGTAAAATTTTTGTGCCACCCATAAACAAGCAGCATGACTTCCAGAAACTTGCATCCGTTCCTGAAAAAAATCTTCTAAGCACTGGGCCATGTATGATTAATGTGACCTACAGCCAAGGCTGAATCTATCAGCAAGTTTTAAGTCACAAAGCTTAGGTGTTGCTGGTGTAATAGCTGTAGCCACCAATATGGCTTGCCTGCTGGAATATCCATCCAGCTTCTTAAGTAGCTTTTGTAGCTCTCTCCAAGCTCCTAAAGGTCCTGTGCTACCAAGATCTGCATTAGTAAGCTAGAGCTAGCTCAGGAGAGAGAGGCAGAGGACAAGAAGACAGAAGCTACAGGAATGTGTATACAACCCTTTGCTCGATGTCCAAGTCTGAAAACACTGACTTTACTAATGCAAAATAACAGAAATTCTGATTTTAGAGTATATTAAACTATAGCTGTATATGGAGCATCTGTACACATGGGCCAAGTCTTGTTATCAAATACAGTTACTGTTTCGCTCTGAAGCAAAGTTGGCACACAAGGAAGCCAGAAAGTGCTGTGCTCTGTTCAAGTCACCTACAAACACACCATTCATACAACACTGCTGTAAACTGACAAATCCTGCTCCCCGCACACTGGTATTTTATTAACCTTTTAAATTACTTAAATGTTTGCAAAAATTGTTCTCATTTTACCACTTACTTCCTTTTTTAAGGTGATTCACTTGAGCTTTGTAATGCAGAAGTGACGAGACGTGGGAAGAAAGGTTAAAAAAGCCAACTGATCCCGTTCTGGAGTACAATTAACACAGTACTTTACTTTCACAGGGCAGTTCTGGCATAGTAAACATAATGATAGCTTTTCTCCAAGGTTAAAATGAGAGGGCATTCGTTTTTATTACTAACATACCTTGACAAAGGTTCCGAGATCAAAGACAGACTGTCAGCATAATTGTAAAATAATACTTTCTTCCCCACTTTTAATTACATGAAATAGCTTTTACATATTATTAATAGCATTCCCCACCATTACAGTAAAACTTGATTAAAGGCATCGCTTTATGCACAAACACAGAGGAGGTCTGTATAACACAAGGATGAGTTAGATTTTTGGATTGCAAACAGACAACAAAACTAAGAAAATGTGCTCACTTCAAATCCAGCCATGTCCAGGCAGTTTGAAGCAAGACTCCGTTCCCTCTTTGAGAAGTCCACATCCCCAAGAAGCAGTTGCCACAAATTTAGTTTGAAAGGCCTGCCACGCAAATGAAAAGACACGTTTCATCCTCACCAAACTTCACTTCTGAGAGCAGATCAGCCTTCTCATAGGAGAAACTCTGTTCCCGAGTCTGATCCAGAGCCCTCTGAGCCTCCCTCCATTAATCGCAGTGGATTCTCAGGGAGTCGTTACATATGGCTGCTTTAGCCACAGCTGATGGTTGGAATCCCCCAGATACCCCATGGCTAGTTTCCCATCACACAGTATTACACTTCTCACCCAGCAGACAGACACTGTATTAATGCAAAACACTGATTGTTAGGGGGTTCTACAACCCTGGCTGTACAAAAGCAAGTGACATCCTGCTGTTACTCTTCCCCAATATTGTTAATAGATCAGTAAAACAAAATAAACACCAAAAAACGTACTCATTGCTGTAATAGCTCTTCTCAGTTTGACATGTCCTTCTCTCCAAGAAAATGTCTTGCATCTGGAGGTTTGAAGGATTAAGTGATCTAATCAGTTTTTGCATCCCTATCTTCCATGACTTACATTTGATAGCTTTGGTCCAGCCTTAACATTCACTGAGCCATTTCTGCAGATCACAGAATCACGGAATCGCAAGGGTTGGAAGGGACCTCGGGAGATCATCTAGTCCAACCCCCCTGCTAAAGCAGGCTCTCCTAGAGCACGCTACGCAGGACTTCATCCAGGCGGGCTTTGAATATCTCCAGAGAAGGAGACTCCACAACCTCCCTGGGCAGCCTGTTCCAGTGCTCTGTCACCCTCAAAGTAAAGAAGTTTTTCCTCATA
>NW_009259237.1:2138252-2170207 GCF_000687185.1 Egretta garzetta
TCTAGGAGTTCCTCATCTTTCTTGAACTGGGGAGCCCAGAGCTGGATACAGTACTCCAGGTGGGGTCTCACCAGGGCAGAGTAGAGGGGGAGGAGAACCTCCCTCGACCTGCTGGCCACACTCCTCTTAATACACCCCAGGATGTCATTGGCCTTCTTGGCAACAAGGGCACATTGCTGGCTCATGGTCAGCTTGTCGTCTACCAATGATGATTATTGCTGGGCTCAAAAATATTTTTCATTGTTCTGATTGCATTTAATAGAGGAATTCTGTAGTACAAGACTAGGGAAAAAATTAATTTACAATAGATAAATTTTTATAATTGCATTAAAAAAATTTAAACAAAAAGTCAATTTGCTTTCTACCTGAATGATTTAGATGTTTTTCCAAGAGATGAACAAACTGCAGTCACTTCATAATCCCCAAAGCAATGAACACAACAGCTCACGGATGTTACAATCGCCATTTGTTCCAGAGCAGATGCAAGCAAGTTGCAAACTCTCATTATATTCAATGTGGTGATGACACTTATTTTTTCCAAGTCATCTTGCCCTGTAGTTGAAAGGGCTGGCACAATGCATCTTCTCTGTAGAGTAACATCGTTACTCCATGAGCAGCAGATCAGGGAGGAAGCTCAGAGCAGTTGTGTACAGTTTCCTCCCAAGCAGGTAATCCCATGATTTCAGTTGGAACTACTCAGATATTTATAATTAAGCACTGAACCTGCATTGTTAAACTACACATAAAATAGTAAGCGTCCCACAGCAACTTTCTTGGTAGTATCTAAACCACCATTTCTACTAGCATGGAAATGGGAGCAGATGAATCTGTCTGAAAGGAAAAGTCACCTAGAAATCATGGCACAACTTGTTTTAACGATGACTTGCCTCTGTGTGTAACAGCCATCCCTCGTGATGTCTGCAGACCTGTAATTTTCAGAAGTGAACAGTGCATCTTGCCTCTTATTCATCAAGTCAGTGGCCTTAGTTCTCAGTTCTGTGCCTGCCTTACACCACTCTGGCACCAGCGTGGAAAAGCTGCTTGAAGAGACCTGAACCCAGAGCCCAGAAGGAAGAGCTGTGCAGTGGCCAGCGCATGGCCAGCAGCAAGTCAGGGGCCGCAGCTCCACCTCCTCAATTGGCAAAATCACCCTTCAATCAGATCAGGGCCAGACAAGCTCTGGCCTTTCCAGACCTGTGAGAGAGCTGAGACCTGAGGTGCCTGTGTATTTTGACCATGCAATTTCCAGTATTTGATTTATATTTAATGGAAAAACATGTATCATTTCAGCAGTACACTCAGCCTCTTAAAACACAGCCCCTACACTACAGGCCAGTTACACCGCTGGACACCCTTGCTATATCCCAGTTTGCTGCGGAAGTCCACTCTGATTTAACAGACCCAGCTGCACTGTCACACATATGCTTTCCACAATAGCTCCTAATATGGGTGCAAAAGAAGCAAGACAATCCCCAAAAGTAATATATCCCTTCTCTAGGAGGTTAAGATGCCTCTTATGGGAGGAAAATTGAGTATCTGGCAATTTTAGAATGATGTAGGAAGCTGTGATTGTATTTATTTCCCATCTACGTGAGGGAAGGAAAAGGGCTCTTCAAAAAATAGTTTGATGCTCAGTATGGTCTTTTGCAGGACTTTAACTTCCTTTGTTATTCATTGAAATTTATAAGTGAAAGCTGATAGTTGCAAACAGAAAAGAGATTTGACGGGCAGCTACAACTTCAATTTGTTTGAGAAATCTCTCTGGAAAACTTCCTTATTTTGTCTCAGCCTCACCTCCCAGTAACAAAACCAGGACTGTTACTCTTGCTGTCCTCTTGTGTACACATCCTCACACTGGAAATTACAACTAAATTACAAAATAGCTTGTCCAATACTCGTGAAAATAAAATTCATAGTCCACTCCACTACAACTAATTAATTTTCTTAAAACTGCGTCCCAGAGTGATCAAATGAGACATGAGCTCTTTCATGAGAAGAAAATCCCACTGGAGTTCCTTAACATCAAATGTAACAAACACCAGTGTTTCAACATTTGCATCACCATGTTTGAACCCCCATGTTTGCATATGTAAGCACACATTTGCATGTAAGCATTATGTATTATTAATATTGATTAATATTATTATTCAGAGGTAGTAGTCTGCCTACGCTCTGTGTGAGGTTTGTATATATGCATGCAAAACCAGCTCATGAAATGAAACAAAAATAGATTGCTTACGGTTAAGTTCATTAAGAGAAGAGAATATATGACCATAATAAAAACAAAGCAAAAAACTGCGTTCCACCTCTCAGCACTTACTGTTCACAATGGCTCCACTGTGAAGTTTTACAGCATAGCACTCCTTTTGCCTACCCGGTCCTGGGAACCCTTTTGCACAATTTCATATAGTTCATATTAAATATGGGAACTTTAGATTCTCTCATGAGACACAGTTCTACAGCTATTTTCCCTAAATAATAGCCATCTGTTCTGAATGACCTCCCCAAACAACTCGCTTTGTTAATGGCAACTTTGCTACAGTTAATACACCAGTTGGGATTACTCCAGCCAACTTTCCATGGGCCTCTATTGTTATGAAAACCTATTATCAAGCAATTATATGACAGCAAGAATGTAATAAAGTACAACAGTTTTACTTGTATCATTATCCTGGGTGCTGATGTTAATGAAAGGCTATCGCACCCTAGACTGTAATTCCTAGACACTGTCATACAGGAGAATAACTCCCGTCAGCAGCTATTTTCAACCTTAATGGTTTGAGCAATTACAATCCTTGCCTAAGCCCTTCCCCAGTATTTCGCCCCAAATTAAATTAAGGACAGCTCTGAGATTATCTTCAGGGCTTGCTGCTGAAGGCCAGGTGTAAAGGACGCGAGGCTAGTCTTACCCAAAGCTCGGACAGTTTTTGAAGGTATTTGTTAGCTTTCTTGTCAGACAGGCAAGCCTCACGGAGGTGCATTCGCAATCACTTGTCCTCTGTGTAAATGAAACAATAAACCAGCTTTCTGAATTCTCTATTCTGTACTTGTCTCAGTAGAAAATAATGAAGTTGAATTGCCCTCACAGTCCTTTTAGTATCCCCCTCTGGCAGGCTGAATTTCTGGCATGATACCTTTCCTTTTCTTTTCTCATTTCTAGAGCTAAACATAAACTTAAATAAACCTCTCTGAGAAACAAGATGCACATAATTGCCACAGATACCACAAGATGTCTAGAACATTTCATCTTTCTAAATTGTCCTGGGTTTGAAATTTATACAATCAGCATTTTGTATTTCTGATATATAACATAGCAGTAGGTCTAAAACAAGTTCTTTTTTTCCCACCGTGAAAATAATCTAAAAATTTATGTTGACATGAAGTAGTACTTCCTCTATCACTGAGACGATCCAACCACAGTCATACTGTTTGGCATAGATTCAGTTAATATGCATTTATAGTTCTCCTTCCTTGACAGAAGGCAGTATATTTACCAGCCTATATGTGCAGTTAGGCTAAAGTGTTGTTTTTCACTGGGACTCATAACCTCTACTCTTCGGAATATTTATTTTCTTCCTAAGATGCAATAGGGAAACTTTATGCAACTTACTATATCAATTCTACATACAGGCTTCTTCCAGATAGCTGATCAAAACAACTAGACAAAAAAGCTCCCCAGTATAAATCACTGGATGAGAGCGAGAACTCTTTGTTCATAAGCATTTTTAGATTGTTTTATAATTCAGGTGATCTTATAGCAACTACATTAATTTTATAAGACAGAAGTGCTTGACTGAGTCTACTTACATAGGCGACAGGGAAGTACGCTATCCCAAGAAAGGCCCTTCAGAGGGAGTTATTTGCTAAATCAAATGAGAAACATGGGGTTCAGTTACATCACCTCTTAGAGGAGATAAAATTTACTTTGTTCCACTTCTCAGGAGAAACCACAGCAGCTGCTAAGCAGGACGGATAGACTTGATCATCCCTTCAAACCCACTCCCTTTGCCATCCCATTACACAGGGACAGAGTCAGAATCCTTTTTTTTTTTCCTTTGAGCCCACAATGCAAGCCAGAATTGGAAAGAACTAACGTGATACTTTACTCCTCCTCACTAGCCTTCACATAAAATGATGTTAAACTAAAATTATGCAACAGAAACGTTATCTTTATAAACTGTAATAAAGCAAAAGGGAACCTTATAATATATAGAAACATTCCCTGTATACTTCTGTCTACTGGGAAAAAGAAACAGGAAAGTAATATATTAATATAAAAACACAGATAGGATTGTTTCTCGGAAGAACACTGATAATAAAGCAGAAGAGTGGAGTTTGGTTCTGTAAAATTACTTGTGCTCGCATGAGGAAGACCTGAACATCACTCATGCTGCTGAGAGAAAACATGCGTTTCCCAGCTCCCTTATGAATGCCGATTTCATCTCTCCCAAATCTATTGTCAGGCAAAAGAAACAACTGACATTTGGGTTTGGTAGTCCCTCCAAAGTTACGCACCTTCAAAACCAATATTTTTGACTAATATCCTCTCTGTTCCTCATCATAACGATTCTTTGGATCTCTTTTTGAGACCTGGCTTATTGAAAATACCTTGCTAGAATGATTGTGTCCTTCATACCTACAGCATAATATGATGCGATTCTCCTATTGACACTAGTGATATTTCTAAGCACACGGGAGAGCAATGTAACATAGCTGAGTATTTCCCAGAAACTTCCAAGAGAGAATTTTGCCCTTACAAGAGTTATCTCAATAAGCTTTGTCTGCGTATGTTATAATGGACAACTGCTAAAAAGGTCCGCAAAGTCAAACAGATACAGTAAAGGATGTTTCTGAAGCTGCACAAAGGGTTTTTTTTTTTCCCCTTTGTGATATGGATGAGACAGAGTAAGCAACAACCTGTAGTAGATCTGGATACTGCTGTTATTTAAAAAAACCAAACAACCAACCAAACAAACAACAACAAACAAAAAAAACCAAAACCAAAAAAACACACAACCAACCACAAGGAGACTAGAGCTTTTACTCTCACCCTCCTCAGTGCTATCTTTGTTCATCAGGTCTCCACTTCACTGTCCAGCAGGGAGGTTAGGCACAAAGTTGTCTCACTCCAGCTGTGCAGCTGCACACAGTTATCCCTCTCAAGTCTTCCTGGCTAAGGTCCCTGAGTGTCCCCCAACTCATATCCAATATCCAGGATTCTCTCCTCCAGCCAGGTTCATCACCACCTCTCTTCTGGCCCCTCTTTTTAATTAGGGAACCCTTCTTTCTCAACACCAGCTCTGCTTTCCAGAACCCCAAGGCCTTCATTCTCCCTATCTAGTCTATGGACAGAAGCCCAACATGTGCCTCCTAATCAGTGGTTCTGGTTTGTGTCTCCTTACTAACTGGAGGATTTGGGATGTGCCAGTTGTTTAATTCAGGCATTTTTGGAATTTACAGCCATCCCATATCAGGCTTCTGCCCGAGTTCAGAAGTTCAGTTTTGGACATTCACACACAGAGTTCCGGGCTACCTGGTAGCACTTGCAATTTTTTCCACCTACAACATTTTGGTACGAGTTTATTAACATACAGCTTTATGACAAATAGTCAGCACAAATTCCTGATTAGACCTTAATTACAGAATTCCAGACTAAGTACATGCACAGGTACCATAGCCTCGATGAAACCTGAAGACTAAACAAAATCTGCAGGACCACTGATAGCAAGGGCTTTCCTCAGTATGCTTGTGTTCATTGTAGGTGGAACTGCAAGCACATGTATTGATAGAGATACAGTGCCCAACCCACGGTAATCAAGACATTTGTATTTTGGGGCACTATACACCTTCGATATGAGTTGCACTAAGGGTGAAGTGCAACTTCTGGGCTTTATTTTTGACACTGAGCTCCCATTGAAAAAGACGGCCCTTACCAAGGTGGGGAGGATGGGGAGAGCAGCACAGACAAATGCATAAACTAGATGCTTAAAAAAGTGGAGATGTATGCTGGGAATATACAAATAACAGGACTAGCTTCTGCTCTCACTTGCACCAGCATAAAACCTGAATGGCCCAAGGGAACTCAGTACAGCTGAACTCATAAATAATGAGTTGTGAAATCAAGCCTTGAATAGCAAATAATACGCTTCATGATAGCATTCATTTCATAACACTGCCGCATTACCTGCCTTTCTACATTAACTTGCCTTAGAATAAGAGTGGTAAGATTAGTATACAGCTGATAACCATCTAATCATTGGTTACATAAAAACATACAATGCCTTAAAATTAGGCTCTGAAATGAAGGGAGAAAAGAGTAAATAAGAAAGAAATAAATTGGGTTTTTTAGAAAATTCTAATGAATTTTGGAAAATAGCATCTGAGACATCGACTTGCTTGCTTCACCTATAAAGACAGAGAAGAGGCACTATTAGTTTTTTCTTTCCCCCTACTGAGTGCTAGTGAGGCAAGCTTATTGCCTGCACACATCATTTGACATCCTGAAAACAGAATGAGTGCTCCACTGGCAGCGAAGGAAGATAGAAACGTTCTCAACATTTGTCACATTCCCTGATTGGCTCTCACTGAGCTGTTTGGCATGGAAATGCGAGGAGGAATGGAGCTCTGTAAAACAGAACGTGGGGAAAAGCGCTTGCAACAAAGCTTCATCTTTTTAGAAGTGAATGTTGAGCTACGAGTCTGAGACAGGAAAATGCATCACGATGATACATTTGATAATGCCTTTTACGCAAATAAAGAGGAAGTTAATTCTTAAGTCCCAATTAAGTATGTGTTCACTACTTTGCTAAAATCCATTTATTTTCACGAAAGCATACAAGCTTAGCTTCAAAATGGATGCAGCTTCAGGATGTACCTCGAGTTTAGCCTATACCAGAGCACTCTGCCAAACAGGGATAGACACAAAGAGTCAACATACCCTCAACTTCCAGAAACTGCTTATCATAAACCAGCACATAGTCAGGTAGCTAGCTGGACTGGAATTTTCTATCCAAAAATTATTGGGAAACATCTAAAATTTAAGTAGCAAAAAATTCAGACAAAAAGAAAATTGAATTACCCAAGGAAGCTCAAAAGAAGGCCATGCTTAATTTGATTCAGATTTGATTAAAATTCACCCTCACTCATTGAAAAGTTTGAAACTTCTCAGGCACCCAAAAATTAACTCTCTGGTTGCAGAGCAGGGTACATAGGAGTCATTTTTCACAGGCTGGATTTCCTATACAACCTTTCTCACAAGCCTGTCAACTGAACTAATATAGTTACACCAGCACTTGTAATCCATACATTAGCAAACTCCTATGTTTGTTTTAAAAAAATAATACCTAGCGATGCCTACCCACAGCCAGCTAACATAAAACCTCCAAAACATCTTACATGTATGCACATGTGTCTCCATTTCTGCAGCCACTCGTAAGACTAACATACATTCAGCTACGTTTAACTAACATACCTGCAACTATTTAATTAAATAGATTATCAGGTTAGTATAAAATTAGTATAAAATCATACAGCCTATTTTGCCTTGACTTCAGTAGGGCTGGCACTTATGATTAAATTAAGTGCTGCACTTTGTGTCCTATAACTCATGTGAAGTGGACAAGTAGTATTATCTCTGTCCACTTCACAAATGGGAAACTGAGGCAGAAGAAGGTTAAGTGACTTGCTGAAGGACACCTGAAAGGTTAGAAATGATGCTGTTGTGAATGATGAATAGGAGAGTGGCTGAATAACCCCTTGTTTAAAGCCTGTAAGTATGTATACTCAAATGGATTAAAAATAGGCTCTTTACTTTTAAAATGGCTTGTTGGAATTTTCCAGCATTTTATGTTTCTTTTCTATTACCCTCCACCGACAGCAAAGAAGTTCACACACATAAAAGCAATATTTAACATTAAAACATTTGAAAGTTATTCTGATGTCAGTGATGTTGAACTAAATAATTTAAAACAAATTCAAAGGTAAGCTTTATCACCTAACCTCCACATGTCCTGTTATACCGTGTGCTAGAGCTCACAGCATTACCTTTCAGGCAGACGGCACCTCCACTGCGTGCAGTCAGACCTAAAGAACATCAGCAACTCACCCAACCGAGGGAATGCCCTACCCCAGCTATTCCAATTCTCGACACAAGCAAGTCAGAAGTGTAAATCTGCCTTTAAAGTTCAAATTCCTTATGTTTGCACCCAGATGTTTCCTTAGAACATCAATTCAGACTTTTTAGGTATACATCCATGCAAATCAATGCACAACAGATAGCCCAAAAGCAATCATATTTGAGCAGTCTCAGTACATAGGACTCTTCAGGTATTGAAAAGACCAAATACATATGCAGCAGAAAAACTGTAATTAAAATTGGAACCCAAGAAAACTCCAGGCATTTCCTATTGCCTGAGATGCACAAAAGGGAGTGACTCGAAGAACTTGCAGCTTCTTTTTGAGCACAAACAGGCACTCCTGAACTAGAGCAACCAGGGTCACAGGGAGATACATCACAGCTATAAATAATTCTGATTTTAAGGCTCCAGTTAAATGAAAACAGAAAATACAACTGACAGCACCTATGCTTCTTGTCTTTCTCTATATTCTCTTGTAATTGACCTTGAGAATACTTAATATTAGCCTAAGGGTATAAAGAAATGTTCTTCTTCACCACAATCATTTAATAATAGCTTGTCCTCCTTCTGCTCAATATGCAAGTAGACACTGCTTTTGTAATACCTTCAGAAGGTGCTTTGTTCATACCGTTAGCTACTGCATAAAGCATGGGGACTGCATATGCCAAAGATGTAAAACTATTATACCAGTGCTGGCCATCAAGTATTCAGATATAGTAAATCACAGTAGTGCGGCATAGTACGTTACCATGAAACAATTCATCTGTCATTCAACACAGCTGTTTAGGAAGCCACTTCTAGGGTGGGGGCTCCTGCCCCTCAACTGCAGGGAAAAACCAAACAAACATACTGTTAAATCAAACCACAAAGTGAATTTTGATTCAACAGGCATTTTGTCAAGAAAAAATGTCTGCAAGCAGTTTGGAGATGGGGTGAAATCAGATTGTTAAACTGTATTTTGTTCACATTTATGAAATGCTACAGTTTGACATTGTCATGCGTTTGCTGATAGATGGAGGAAAGGAGGCACAAGCTTTCCACCACCACCACCACCACCAAGCAGCCCCTGAACCCTGGAGCCGCACTGCCCTCTCCCGAGCTCTCAGCACACTCGGCAGGCAGAGGAAAACACAACCTGCTTTTTCAGAGTGCACCCGTAAAGCAGGCAAAATATCTACGAATGCAGTTCAGGCATGTTGGATAAACTTTGCCGTTTTGCAGCCATGCTGAGAAATGGCAGAGAAGCCTAACGCATGAATACCACTGCCTGCTGCAGTCCTCTGTCTTTCTGTGCTAGAGATTAAAAAGCACAGATTTTCAGCAACAGTCGGAAGCCAGGGATCCTTCCAATAGGACGGAACATGAGCAACAGTGCTGTCTCAGGTTACCTTCTCAGAAATACGATTAGAACAACTTGAAACCCGCAATCTGCAGGAAAACCCTCCCTCTCAAGAGCAGGACCTTATGCTGCGTGCTGCAGGGTAACAAAACAAGGGCTGTGAAGGGAACTGGGAGCTTTGCTCTCCTGGATCACAGCAAGCAGTGCAAGAATTATTCAACCAAAACACATCAGGGCCAATTTTGAAGATACGCTCTTACAGCGATGCGTAGCTGCTTCGTAATTCCAGAAGGGGTAAATGCGTGTGCATTCACATCTATAATTACTGTGATTTATGGAATAGTCCTAATAAGTATATAGACCAGCTGCCAGGGAGAAAGCCATTTGTGACTGGAACTAATGCAACCGCATACATCATTCCACCACGAAACAAACTTCAATGGTAGAAATCTGGATCCAAATTGTATATAGTATATTTCCCTTAAAAGCCATTTCAGCCATTTAGTAGGCTAAATATAGGCTTAATTCTCAATAAAGCCAGTTAAATACTGCTTATCTTCATTTTGTGTCTCATAAAATAGTCTCTTGAAATATTTTTTTCCTCATTTTCCCTATTCACACATTTTCCCAGCCCTCTCATTTGACTTCCTGATTTCGGCTCCAGCGCTGCTTTACAAGCTCATTCCTATTGAAATGGTTACAAGTTCTTTCCCATCTTTCTTCCAGGGGTTCATGAGGACACATGGGCACCACGCAATTCAGTTTTGGAGGACAGTGAGTTTAAGGGATGATTAAAAACACAGTTTCATTTATTTCTCTTTATGCTCAGCACCGCATTTTTCCTTTGCTGACACACTATAATTTAGTGATACACACCATAACTTTATTTAAACAGATCACATGGGTCATGGAGAACAAGATGACAATAAGCCAACCTTTGGCCAACAAGTCTTTGCTGCAGCTCTAACATACAAGAAGTTCAAGAGCTTTTGAATTAAAAGGATTTCTGCGGTGGAAAAAGCTAATAGACAGAAAAGGGCACAAGCTCATAGTCTGTCTTGAGGATCCACCTATTCCACCGAGTTCCCAGGAGATCCCACAGCCGCAGGACTGGTCACACCATAACAGAGAGCTACTCCCACACCAGAATTCTGCACATCTATGTCTCACATTAACAGACCACTACTCCTTGCTTATAGTAATTTAATACTTGCTGTTACCAAAGCAACATCCAAATATTTTAACCTTTATGCTCACAGTTGTTCCTTCCTTGCAAGCACCTTTCTCCAAGATGCTTTGCTCTCTTCCATTTATAAACATCAGTCCTTTCCTTATGTTTTAAGCCAAGCTTAAACTAATGCTGCTGTTCTGTTTAGCAACAGCAAGAACTTCAACTACCAAAGCACCTTTTCATGCCAAAACATCTTTGTTTGTGCACAAGCAACAACGATTAATGTCAACACAGCTCTGGGAATTGTGTTTGTTAATTAACTGCTGCTGTAGAGCTAGCAGGCAGAGTACAAAACATGGCGTTCCTACAGGGTGTACACAAATACTTATTATTTTTCTTATGCAAAAAAATCCCAGTGGAAGACTTTTTGTTTGGGTTTGTTTCATTTAACAGATGAAATAGTTACACTTCCTGTTAGGTATTTTGGGGTAGGGTCTCCTCACCTGAGCTCCGCCAGGCAGAAAACTAGAGCAGATGAACAGAAAAGTAGGTTGGGTTTCTGTATTTCTGAGCCCTCTGAGCTAGGTCACCCCTGGAGTAAGGCAATGTCTGCTCTAAAATGAAGTGTGATAAATTTCTGAAGGGGATTATATGATATGGTTTTCTGTGATAGCAAGAGACTGAACTCAACGACCCAGAAAGCCCCTTTCCGGTCCTATGTTGCTAAAATGCTGCTTCCCAGGCACTAGTTATTAACAGCTGTAAGACACCAGCTGTAAGAGAACAGTCTGAACCAACCTGTGTAGCAGGTGATGCTGACAGGAGACATGCAACATCCTTTTGGAGGACCTCTTAAATCAGCTGGTCCTGCCAGAGCTCTCTGTTGCTCTGGAGACCACAGCAATTCGGGGCATCCAGATAATGGGAGAGCAGAAACAGCTCAATGTAACTAGAATCTATAGCCTGAAACCTTCTGGCTGAGGTCTGCACACCAAACAAACTCACTGAAATATTCCCCAACTAGGAACTGATCCATAACAATAACCTCTCCCGTGGCTCACTGCAGAACCCTTTTTGCTATCCTGGATCCTGGGATGCTGCTGTAATTGACTCCATCCATTACCTTAAAATGTTCTCCAGTTTATCCTGCCTTTATCACATCTAGCCATTGTAAAAATCTCTTCTGTTTTACATCTTCCCTGTGCTTTCAGCAATGCTATTACTCCTATAATAAGCTTAATGAGGACACTGAGTGGAAGAGTCTTCACATAAATCATCACAACAGAAAATGCTCTGGAGATGCATACAGCAATGTCACACTGCCCTCTGTTGAAATTTGAGGCACTAAAGTAATTTTTAAACTTCTTATTTCTAAGGACTAAAGGTTAATTATTTAATATTTTTTAACTGCAACAGCTCTTTCCAGCCATTAGAGAAGATGATTATTTTTTCACGGATTACAACATACATATTGAACTAAGTTTAATTAGCTGTCAGAGAGAGAAATCCTTACATCTCTAAAGTCAGGGGGGCAGTAGGGAGGGGCTTCAAATTCTGAACCTGAATATGCCTTTCAAACTTGAAGACTTGCCCCAGCACTAATCATAATAGACTGAGCCCTTTTAGCAAGCAGAGTCATCAATCCATCTGCCAGCCAAGCGAGCTCTCACCAAACTCTCATCCACTGTCACACCGGCCACTTCCTTCCACAACCTCTGGCAACCATGGCAAACAACCTCTCCTTAAGAAAAATTACTACAAGTAATATTTCTTCCTCAGCAAAGCCAGTTAAGCTGAATGACACCCTGGGAGGAGGTGCTGAGTGGTTTGCAGGTATCACTAACATTTACCTCCACGCTGTAAAGGACTCTCCTGCTGCAGAGCTCATCCCATCTCTGCAGCATATTAAAAGCATAAAACGCAAATCATTCTTCTTCGGTACATATCAGATTGTGCCACATCTCATATTTTAAAACCCCCAGATGACATTCCATGATTACACCACAAAGAGTTTTTGACGCACACAGTCCCATACTTTAATTAGCCCACTTCGCTTTGAACACATTGCCCCAGAGATGAGTCAGGAACAATGTTCAATAGAAGTGTCGTACTCTGCATTCAGCAAGTCTATTCTTAGGTATAGGAGGAAAATTAGACTGCGTGACAAACAAGTATATACCCTGACCCCGTTCAGCCTGAGTTTAGCAGTAGAACATTGTCAAGAGAGGGAAGGTGCTGGAATGAGCAGTGTTACCAGTGGAGGGGCAATGCTATAGAGAGGAGAGCTGCACAGCACGGCATATCCTGCTCCGGCTGTTTGTCCTCATGCGGCCAAGCAAAACCTCAGCAAGGGCTATGAGTGAGAGACAACGAGAGCAGCTTTAAATTGGCATCTAGTTCAGAAAGAACAAAAAAAGAGATTGGCCTGTATAATTCAATTATATGCTTTCACTGTTTGACAACAGCACAGTGGCCTCTTCAGAGACATTCACCCCATAAAGCTGACAGTATGGAGTCTGATGACTTACAAGTAAAGCCCATTTATCTGATTGTTGGAATACATATTTTTTTCATGTGTGTGACACTGACAAAAGCAAAGGCAAGCAAAACTCTTCAAAATGTATTTTCTAGTAAAGATAATGTTTTCTACCTCAATGACAGCTACAATACCAAATCCAACTCATCAGCATTCTTCTCTGATCTAAAAAGTAATTCATCAGCTATATCACCGGATTTAATAAGAATATGCTATAAGGTCTCAACTTTGAAAATGCGAGTCAAAAGCACTTTTAAGACCCCATGAAGCTTGTTTCATTATCTAGCGTTTGCTGCAGACATGAGAGCATCAGCCTTTATTCATTTAAATTACAGTAAAGAATGGGGGGTTTTGGTGACTCTGAAGATTTCTTAATTTCAATACTAAAAATCATATCCTCTGTAGCATGGCCCAAGAGGATAGGACATGGGGCTAGGAGCCAGGTAAGTCTGACCCAAGTCAACTATTAGATATACAAAATCAGATAATCAGTTATTTCAATTTCACCACTGCTAAAACAGGAATATACTAGCTGGCTGTGTTTACAAAACTCTTTCAGGCCTGTGAAAGAGTGAATTATCATCATTTTGACATCCCTAGCAAGCTGAGGCAGGTATTTGAGGCCATGTGAGGATCACGCGATGATGGAACCTGAGCATCCTCCAAGCAACATTAGCTTTAATTATGTATACACTTCTCTCTGGAACAAAGGTAGTCATAAAAAGCACACTGAGCACCTCCCCTTCTGTTAGGAATTTCAACACCAACAGTGATTTGCAGATTACTGGTGTCACTTAAGAACAAACTTTATATCAGAACTGAGGTAGAATTCAAACTTCTCTGAAATATATACATTTTTTTATTATCAGAACAATGTGTAATAGAAAACAGAAAACATGCCTTCTGAAGGCTAAACATTTAGACACACACTTCAATAAAACACACCTTGAAGCCTATAGGTAACATCATCTGTCAATAACAGATGGAGATCACAAAACAACCCTCCCCCACAGTTGCCAAATGTAGATCCAAAGAAGAAAGGATGCATCATTTTATGCTTGGAGGCAAGTTCTATTAAAAAAAAAAAAAAAAAAAAACAAACAAAAAACAACAACAAAAAACCAAAAACCAACCACAAAGAAAAAAAACCACAACATAACACACTGGGCTCCCAAGAATCCTGAGTTAAAACTCACAGCCAAGCTCACATCAGTCTGCAGGAAAAAAAGGACATTTTCAACACTTCAGTTGAGTAACACTTCTGCTAAGTCTGCACAACTGTTTTACAACACTCTTTGGTTTAATTTTTCAATATTGATCATAAAATATTAAACTTGAGTTTGGTCTTTAAGATCTGAGATCATTCAAACCCAGAGTGAAATTTCAGAGAGATTGGAGATAAAGGAGTTGAAATACTGAGGGCAGGAGGAGGTAATGTTTTAACCAGACAATTCTATATAGTCCTGTACTGGTTACTGTACAAAAGAGAAGTACGTCCTTTTTTGCTAACAGTTCAATGCTAGAAACTCTTATGCCAAGCTAAATGGAGAAAAAGCCTAAAAAACCCCAAAAAAGTTCACATATCTACTTGTGCTTATAACAACATATATAAACCTAGTAAACCTACATGAGTTTTAGCACTGACATCTGCATTATGTGTTAATGCTCTTTAATTTTCAAAAAATGGTATCTGAGTACATAGCAAAGCCATATATGAACCCAAAAAGGACTTCTGGTTTGTCTGCTCTTTTCTCTTTTTGCTGCCACAATCATAACTTCCCCAGTTTCTTTCAAATTTGATTATTCAGTAGGCCAATACTGCTGTAAAAGTCCAGAAAAGCAATATATATTCAATACATTCATTTCCCTTTGCATAAAATAAGTATGTCTAATACCATTTGATCCCCATGTTTAGCTTGCTCTGCTTTCTATCGAATCAGCTTAACTGGTTTGTTTGTTTGTTTGTTTTGATTTTAATATGTCAGTTAGTGTAAGGAAGGCCATTTGATGAGCATGATCCCCTTCCTCTCCAGCAGCAGGCAGGCTCAGCTTTTTCCTGGTTAAGAGTACAGGCTTCAGAAACGTCGTCTGAACATATTCTGCTCTTCACAACCTCAGGAAAAACAACAAATCAACCAAAACTCCCAAATAATTCTTTTACCTTACAGGCTGAAGAGACATTATGGACCTGATTCTCTGCTCTCATTACTTCATTTTCATCTCACTGCAAGCAGCTGAAGGCAGTGGCTTGCTGCAATGCTGAATCCAGCCCCTACCTGGCCTCCCCAGCCCCACGTGTGCCCTCAGCCCATGCACACACAGAGCCCTACGTGCACCCAAAGGCAGAGCACAGCCCTTTCTATCAAAACTCAGACTACCGCCATCTCTGCAGGACGGCAGTGTCAACAGGCTCAGAACAAGAATGTTTCAGGGTTGAGGCATTAAGAATTTGCAATGCAGTTTCTACCTCTGCTTCGGTCTCAAAAAAAAAAAAATCTGAACCATTAGAAGTATTTTTCTTACTAAAAACAAGAGATTTACATGATTCATGTACTACTTTACAACATCAAACAAAACCTCTAGATCTTATATTGCCTTTGGTTCAGGGCAGAGTCTGATGAGCCCAGGACACCAACTTTCATTGCCTGCTTGGCTGTACAGCTCCAGACTGCTCCTTTCTCTCAGCTGTTTTCATGTAGGCTTAAACGAATAACGGACACTAGAATTCTCTCTCGCATACAGTATGATTTTTATCTACATTCTTAAGATATTTCTGCTAATGCAATGAGAAAATATATCCCAGCAGGCTGGGATCTACCTGGATGGGGAGCAGCTCTGTGGAAAGGGTCCTGGGGGTCCTGGTGGACAGCAAGCTCAATACGAGTGATCAGTGTGCTGCTGCAGCAAAGCAAGCCAGCAGGATATTGGGTTGCATCAACAAGGGCATCACCAGAAGAGAGAAAAAAATAATTATCCCACTCTACACATCACTTGTCAGGCCACACTGGGGTTACTGTGTTCAGTTTTGGTCCCTCATGTGGACAGGCTGGAGTGTCCAGAGAAGGGCCACAAAGATGATCAAAGGGCTGGGAGTCTTGCCATATGAGAAAAGGCTGGCAGAACTGGGTTTGTCCAGCCTTGAGAAATAGAAAAAAGGCATAGGAGAGACCTTATCATCATGCTCTAGTATTTAAAGGGTGGCTACAAAGAAGATGGAGACTCCCTCCTTAAAAGAAGTCACATCGTAAAGATGAGGGGAAAGTTACTCCTGGGGAGATTCCCATTAGACACAAGAGGAAAATTTTTCACAGTGAGAACAATCAGTCATTGGAATAGTCTCCCCAGGGAAGTGGTGGATTCCCCAACACTGGACACTTTTAAGATTCAGCTGGACAGGGTGCTGGGCCATCTTGTCTGGACTGTGCTTTTACCAAGAAAGTTTGGACCAGATGATCCTTGAGGTCCCTTCCAACCTGGTATTCTATGATATTTCAAAAAAGTCATATCACTCTCTCTCCATGTATAGTTTTTCAAAAGTTCTATAGAACAGCTTTTCCATGAACAGCTAACACTTCCTCTAGTTTCTTCTTCTCTTTGAAGATGGAGAGGGGAATTTAATACCTCTTCAAGCAACTTTAACTTCCAGAGCTAGCATCATCTCAGCAGTGCACAGTGTCTCAGTAGCCTCGGGATGTACAGCAGTCAGATGTTCGGTTGCATGAACTAACTTTTCATAGTATTTTGCATTATCTTTCATTCTGAGTTAAATTATTTTTCCTACACGCTCTACCAGTTGCAACCAGAAGATAAAAAAAAAAAAGGAACAATAAGCAAATTTCCATTCATTACTTTGCATCTTAATTAAGAATAAACCACAAAGTTCTATTGCACTTTTTAAGGGCACCACCTAGTGTTGAGCATAATCAAGTAAGAGCACAAATTTACGATTACAGTCACATTTCTGGGAGGAACTTGCTTGTCTGTGTTCACTGGAGACAGCAGGGTCAGACCAACCCAGTGGCTGCTGAAGCCATAGCCCAAAGCTGTTCCTGGAAGTGGAACAGCTAGACCCGAGTGCTCTGGCACGGCCAGGGCAGGCTCAGCCCCAGTTTTTTCCCCAGAGGTTTATCTCAGGCATCCACAAAACCCAACAGACAAGACACTTTTGCTGTCTGCATCAGGGGAAGCAAAGGTATCATGTTTTGTTCATGTTTTCCCAAGCAGTTCCCTGGGAACATTTATAATGTAGGTTTAACATCAATACAGTTTCAAACAAACCCAGAGAGCACGAGACAATCTGAGAAGGCACACATTAAATGCCGAGATACTAAGTGAGATCTCGAGAGAAATAAGCTGCAGAATTAATTTATAATGCTATTGTATTTTTCTGAAGAATATGGCCTGTTGTATATAAGGTACCTATTTAAGTATTTTCCCTTTTCTTCAACCTCCAGAAAATAAAGTTTGAAAAGCATTCTTCTCCTTAAAAGCTCTCTTTGGTGTTTTATATTACACATGAAATCTGAATTTCTTCTACAATTATTCAGATAATTTATCTACCAAAAGTGTAAAACGGATAATTTCCCAGCTATGAAAATACCAGTATTCTGCTTCAATACATGCTGTTATTTCCTTACCTACAAAAAAAGCAACTGAAATCATTATCTACCCGTTATAAAGAGATTTCAACTTTCTAAAAAGCTGAGATAAGTAAAATTGCTGTTCTCAAAGGTCTACTTTAAAGCGAGTAAGGTACATTTTATATTTAAAGGTAAAGTTTCTTCTTTCACCCTAAGGGCTTTACATTCTCATCTTGATGTATTAATTAAAGCACATTTATGGTGAATTTTTAATTATCTTCCTAATAAATGGCATCACAAGGAATAAAGTGGTCTCTTCACAAGCCTCTCTAGACTCCCCCATGTCTTGAAAACAGCACTAATTCCACAGCAAAATAAGAATGCAAATTGCTGGGAGGACCATGAACGCTGATGGGCAGGGACCAGATGGCTGTCTTGCACTCTTTCTTGATCAAGGAGTGCTGCAAAATACTGCAGCCAGAGTTGGCCACACAAAAAGATGAGACTCTGCTATATTTCCTTCTGAAATGTATATTTCCTTCCACTGAAAATCAGAGTGAAAGGAGGATTTTTTTGTTCTTGTTGAGGTTAGTTCCTATACTCTCTTCCCTGGGGCAGTTTATGCTCCTCTGTACTCCTAGGCAGAGAGGGAAAGGACAAGACATTTGCGGTATTTCCACTCACCAGTACTGTCACCATTTATTTAGAGTGCAAAGTAAATCTTTGCCCAGTGGAGGACCAGTCTGGGAGCACGTGACAGCAGCTGCATGACCTAGCACGGACAGTCCCGGACTAGCAGTTCAGCACCTCCCAAGCTAAAACAACCCCATGTCACCAGCGGTCACACAGGGGCTTTCATCTACTAAAATAGGCAGCTAACAGGAAGTATCTAAGGTCACTCAGTTTCAAGGAAAAGGAAGAGTGACCATACAAAAACCACTCATATTGTCAAATGAGAAAAAGTGCAAATTATTGTAGAATATAACCTAGGCCTTCAAATGGTGAAGGTACGTGACTCTACCTTTTAGACGTCAAGCAATGACAGCACACAGCAGGGGGGAAATAGGACATTTACTATCCAAATGGTAGACGGTGTTGCCTTTTTACCCATATTTACGTACACACATGCACAAAGTATTTAAGACTGCCTCTAATCTCACAGGAAGATTTGATTCTTGGGTCACTTTCCAAGAGCTGCTTTACAGAAGACACCCCAGACCCTGAGAGACAAAGTTTACAGACCCATATTTATCAAAGAGTAAACCACAAGTAAAAGCAGCCTCACCGTGGTGAAATATGGCTTCCCCCTTTAAGAAAGGGCTAATAAACACCTCTAGGGGAGGTGACTTCTGACTGCTTTGCTTTTTATCACCCACCTATCCCTCCTGCAGAATGCCAATGATCAAATCAAGCCAACAGTTCTAAATAGCTTTTAATTTATTAAATGAGTGGAGGTAAGTATTAGTAATTCACTCATAGCTGCAGCTACAGATCCATTTTTTTTTGTAAAAGCTAGAAGCCGATTGGTATCATGCAGCTAAAATCCTGTTTGCTGTTTTCAAAACAGACTGCACCCCATAGCCTCAGTACCTTTGGCCTGTTGCCAGTCACTTTAAATACAGAAAAAATAAATATCGGAATACATTACAGCTATGTGGAATACTTCATTGATTAACAGGGAACTTAGGACTATTTCTTTTAACCACAGTCTAGCTGTTCTAATCCATTTTCTCCACTTTTAGTTAAGAAAGCTACTTAAACTGTGCAGAATAGCAATAAGTAGTAGCATTTTTTAAATACACTTGCAAGACAAGACCCTAAGGTATCATGCCACAGCATTACACAGAAGAGCCTTAATGGACTACAACACCAAGACTGCAGCATTAATTGACAATTGCACATTTAGTTATTTGTGAAATGGAGCTTCTTGTGTTTATTGTGCAATGTTTAAAGGTCTAACAAGCTGTGGATAATTGAGAACTGATTTCTCCCAACTTGTACCAAGAGGTATCTACATACCTGCTGACCAAGTTGATGCGTAGGTATGTAAATAACACTGTCAACATGTTTAATGATTAGCATCCCTGTGGTATTCTCCTATTCAGCTAAAATTTGTTATTAATGATGCTTTAGCAATTACACATTTTCCAAACCGCCTCCTCTTAGCTGCAAAGACTTCAGGAGTTTTGCAAGACTTCTCCACTTCAGTTCAGAAGCTATTCTTTCACAGTGCTAAACAGCAAAAAGTCAATAGGAATTGTATACATTATGTATTGTCATTACATGCTGGCATGATTCCCCTGCATAACAGATTAGGCTACATCTCCAACATGTTGATTCCCTAATAAAGCATATTAATTTCTCTATGACAGTTATTGCCTTAAACTACCACAAATTAAGGATGAAATACAGTATTTTATTTTTAACATTTTCATTTATATGCTCATCGGTTGAAGTACAGGCATCATTTTTGTGCAAGTTATGATGTGCATGAATCAGATTCACTAGCTTGTAAACTCTTAGTAGCTTGTAATTAAATAGCTTATTTTATATGCAATGCAGGGCAGAGATGTACTATGTGTGCACTGTCCTGGCATGTGTGCAACTTCCCTTGAAGACCTGCACAGCATAGGCACTACAAACCTCTATTTTATACTTAATATTGGAAATTACGCATGGTTAGCATTACCCTATAGAAGGAGAACAGACACAAAATCAGGGGATGACTGATCTAGGTCTGCTGAGGCCATCCAGTTCTGAGTGCCCTGAACTCACATACAAATGCATTAGAAGGCAGAAATTCCTGGGGTTTTTTTTCGATCTTGGCTGGCCATGGTTAACTCACAGCTGTTCACAGGGGCTGTGTGTGCCAAAAGCACAAGTAACCAGCCTGGGTAAGAGTGCAGGAGGCCACTGGCTCAGTCAGTAACACCACAATAAAACATTCAGATCATATATCATCGCCTTAAATTGCAAAACTCCCCCATGGCAGGAAAGGAAGAACAGAGCCCTTCAGTTTGAGCACTCAGCAGTCAGAATTTTCATCAGCTTTAATGTGTGCTTTATTACCCCCCACAGAGCAGGCAGCACGCGGGCTGCTTCAGAGACAGGGACAAATCCTCTGAGCTGTATTCTGGTCACAGCTCCTGCTCACAGCTTCTACAGTAATTCAGTGTCAGAGCATGGTTCCTCATTTTCATATTCCTATCTCATTTGTGTCACGGGGCCAAACAGGAACAGGAGCATTATTATGCCAGATATTGGAGGGAGGTCACAGATGCATACTGCTAACTACAGCAATTACTGCCAACAGAAAACCAGCCCTCGCTGCAGACCAACAACGTGAGGCATTGCAGCGTACCTTTCAACGGGGGGACACTGAGGACCACAAGAAAGCGAAGTGTGGGTGACTTTATAAAGATGATTGTGCTTCCATTTACAAAGCAGTATGTAGTAATCAGGACACAGTTAAAATTAAAAAAAAAAAAATCTATGGCACTTACAGTAAAATAGCAGACAGCTGGATCCAAAGTCATGGAGCATCGTTCGGGAAGTTACTCAAGTATTCTGCAGAAAGGTCACTCCTTTCTCAATTGTGCTGCAAGCAGAAATGTCTGCAGCCTTCTAAAGGCAGAGAAGCCTCCAGATCACAGACCTTTCCCCTTCCAGCTAAGACCAAGTCACAGCTATAAACCCCTATGACGTACCAGGGAAACCTCCAGCTTTCGCACAGAAAACCCTTTTCTTCTCCAAAGAAATCCCACACTGGGTGAGCCCTTCTCTCACTTGACAGTCAAGCAGGTACATTAAGCACCTGTGGTCAACCTATGGTCTCTGGTTTCCTTCTGGTCCATTCAGACGTTCTCAGAGCAGCCAACATTTAGCTCTTAAGCAATTCCACTCTGACATGAAACACATCAGAAATTACACTATTAATAATCTTGTGCACTTGTCACCCACTGAAGCATCAACTTTTTGACAGCTGAATTGTTGAGGTTGTGTCAATAAGTGACGTTAACAAGTTTTGCCATAATAGTTAGTGCATCTGTTGGTTGCTAGGCAAACTTTTTATTATAGCATTGCATTAGATGAAGAGGTGCAAAAAGATTCATGAAAAAAATGGCAAATAAGTCCCCCTTCCCAAAGCAGTTTAACAAAAAGCCATTTACAAAATCAAGATGAAAGAGAGTACAAATTACTGAGGAATTTGAAGAGGGGGAAATGTGTTGAATTATGCATCATTTGGCTGAGTTTTACACAGCAAAATATTTATCAGAAACTTTGAAACAGTAGTTTCTTCCTGAAAATTCAACAAAGCAAAACATGGATATCTGCCAGTTTCCATCTAAATTCTTCTAAATCACTAAGTATCAGCGCAGCTGCATTAGCATCAAAGGGAGTACTTGGGAAGTAAGGCGCTATTCACGGGAATCTATCCCCTGGTTCTGACTAATATTTACTCTGGGATATGTACTTAATTTCTAAATAATTCACTCTCAGTCATGTCTTTATTTTCTGCGTAGACCTAAACTCACCTGGATAGCTGCACCATATTAATGACAACAAAGGAGTATTTGACCCAGAATTCAGATTTTTACAGGATATGTATATAGCTAAAGCTTTATGCCCTTAATGGAGACTCTGTCAAGTGGCAGAATATAAAACAAAGACCCACAATTAAGCCTCATTTACCCTCACCACCCTCCTCTCCGGCAGCCCCAGAGAACAGCCCCTTCTTCCTTCCTTTGCCAGGCTTTAAATAAGACACGCAGCCTGCCCCGATCTCTCTCTCGTTCCTGCACCACCTCAGCGTCTGCTGATAACCCCTCCTAGACTCAGAGGAAGAAACCTACCCTCTTTTCTTCAAAAAGGAGATTAAAAGATCAAAAACCTCTTACCACCTCTCACCAGGAGGTTTGGCTAATGCCCTGAAATATTCCCTTTCTTGCAACTGTATGAAGATTATTAATGCTTTCCCATCAAGTCCGTGCCACCCAGGAGCTTTCAACTCCAGGGTGCAGTGGCAGGGAGGCCCCTGCAGCCCCCATCACCAGACAGCGTGCAACCAGCCCGGCTGCACGTTGAACGGATTTTCTGTCTGCTCTGTGCTATGAAAAGCCCTTGGTCTTCGCTTCCAACCTATCTAAAATATTTAGTGAATATTTGAAATGGGCACCAACGTTTAGTTTGCCTCCTGAAAAACAAGGGGGAAAACATATGGGTAATATGCAGCTTGTTTTGCAAAACAATAATGAAGCATCTGGTAACTTCTCCAGGAAAAGAAATGAAAGCTGAGGGGATATTTTACAGAACTTGGAAGCATACACGGGATGGTGTACTGTTATCCAGCATGTGTCTAAACACACACAGTCTCCTAGCACAGCTTGAGGAAAGATATTTGGTATATTCATTGTAAATCTCTGGCAAGCACACCATACGGCTACTCTGTTCCCGCCAGCAGGCATGGGAGCCAACCCCGCTCCCACACAGTCAGCCTAGACACAAGATACGCCTGAAAATGCAGAGAGTAAGGCTTGTGGCAGACCTGCAGGCAGAATCACACCTTCGTTGTGGCATCAGCCAGCAGAGCAAACCTCGCACGTGCCAGTGGATTATATCCTGCTGGGGTAATGCACCTATCCTAAAATTCAGATTTTCCCTGTGTTCAAAGTTTATCATCAAGCCTAATTCTATTCCCTGCTATGACAAATAAGCAAATTCAGTTTGTATGATTGAGATCTAAGCCATCAAAAATATTCTTTCCAGATATCACTTCTATTATATTACTATACTACCTACAGCCATGTATAAAACACCAAATCTGATATCATTTCTATTATATTACTATACTACCTATAGCCATGTATAAAACACCAAATTTATAAAACACCAAATTTAACAAGCAATACATATTATGCACTATGTATTGCTCATGCACATGTATTAAGTTGTATATGTTGAGCCACGCTATCAGCTGGTGTAACAGACCCAGGATTTGCCTTAGTAGCATAAGAAAGGAATACTAATTAGAGAACTGTAAGACCATTCATACCCAAGTTGTTATAAAACATTATTAAAAGTATCGATGCTGATAGAGGGAAGGGCACACAACTAGAACACAGTCAGCAAGGACGTGATCAAAGCTAGGACAAATAGACTGCAAATACCGTATAATGTGCGAACACCTCTAAGGTATGCATAAAGATCTGTGAAGCATCCTCACAGCAGAAGGCTGCAAGCACATTTGGTGTGGCCTAATTTGCCAACATATCACAGCCAACTAATAAAAGCATTTCTCAAAGACAGGCAAGTTCTGCTGGGCTGGCCTAGCACCGTGTAGTAAAATTAAAAAGCTGTTCTCCATACAGCACGCAGCATCCATCCAAATCTTTGTTACACTTTCAGCAGTGCATGTAATACATTGTTAGAGCATGTTGCTTTTTTCAGAAATTAGCAGGGGGAGGGCATTCATCAGCAGGCAGCCTGGTGTTAGCAAGGAGGACCATTCAGCAGCAGGCTGCAGTTCGGGGTCCTGTTTGCACCTAGGGCAGGACCAGGGCTCGCTGGCCCCCCTCGCACCTCGGAGGGGGCAGTTTGCACACACAGCATGCACTCCCTGCTGCCCTGGGGCAAGCAGGCTGCAAGGCCAGGGCACTGAGCCCCTGCATCCCACTGGCACCCGCAAGCATCTCAGATGCCTCGAGTTAGCCTCCATCTGAGCTAAAGAAATATTTTCCTTTTAGATGTACTTTGTTCCCCAGAGCAATCCTCAGAAACACCGTGCCTCGGATGTTCCAACAACTCTACCCCACTTTCCCGTTGTTCAGGAAATCCCACGGGGGAACGGCGCAAGGGCCACACTATGGAGCACCCGGGGGTTAAAAGCAACCTCCAGCCACACAGTATGAGTCCCAGCTGTTGGGCAATAACTGCTGCCACATCAACCGCACCAAGCTGCTTTACCTATTCCCTGCATGTCCCAATGCAAGAGCAAAAAAGCCCACACTGAATAAGGAGGATTTCATACCTGTTCCCCAGGTGTAGCTAAACTTACAGTCTATCCCTGACCTTGTTTTAGTTCTCTGCACCCACCACTGTAGACAGACCCTTGGGCTCCTGAATACCTGTGTCCTTTCAAAATTAGAAGGAGGAAGGGGGCACTTCTGAAAATTTCAGCTTTAACCCAAACCAGTCTTCTGTACAAGCATGTGCAACACCTAAGCTTGCAGATTTCCAAGGAAGAATTAATTATTAATAACTTAATGCAATGATAGCTGCTGTTTTCATTCTCCTCACAGCTGTCAGGGAGGCACAGATGCAGCACCACCTTCTGTAATTGGAATCTTTATTTTACAAACAGTGCAATAGACTGTGTTTTATCTCCTTTGATCCCTGTGTAATACAAACAAGGCTCACTAATCAAGGCTCCTTCCCCTTTGTTTGCCCTTCAAATGCTGCAGAGAGCCTCTTCCTCCTGGATATTGTCGTTACGTACACAGCACAGTGAAAATGTGTGTGATACAGAAGGCATTACAGGGAGTTTTTGTCCTGACTTTAAGGTATCTCCATAGTGCCAACTGGCAGCACATACCGGCCTGGCCAGGTGCTGTTCTCCTAAAGATACCATTATGTACCAACAATTAACAAATCTATCAACAGATTTCCCTTATGATTCTTGGTGCTACTGAATTTAAATACACTGCAGAAGAATAACGGTGCCTGGATGGTATACAAAAACACATCGAGCTGGCAGACCTGAAGCATGAACAGAGCAAAGCAGCTCCACCAAACCACAGAAGGGATGGAAGCACAAGCAAATCATAACCCTGCAGAAAGTCCTTCAGTCACAGCCAGAGCACAGGCTACTGCTGCAGTTGCCTGACACTTATAACTGCCAAACACCATCTGCAGTTGGAAACTTTGTCAAATCTTAACCAGTTAGGGCATTTCCAAACAAAGGGAGACATTTCCTGTGAGCATTTCAACCACAATGCTTCTGACATTTCCGAGAAGGGCCCTGAAGGAAGAACAAGCTAATTTTGCCCAGGTTAACTACAAATTTTTACAAGTTTGTTTTTTTTTTTTCCTTTAAGAGCAGGAGCATCCCAGTGCTATGGAAGGGGTTAAAATATAAACAACTTTCTTTTTCATGATAACGTACCTGATTTTGACATAACTTCATAAGTAAAGTTAATGCCCATTGAGTATGTTTCCTTAGAATATGGTAGAGCCAAGACACTTAATAAAAAAGTTTTTCCCCTGTGCTCTTTTCACCTGCTTACTCTAGCTTGTTCTAGGGGGCATGAAGGATAACAGTTTAAAATTAGAAAAGATATGTGACAAATAATCATGGACAGCGGGATGGATCAAGAGTTGGAGATATTTGGGACTGGCTAGGAAAAAAAAAAAAAAAAAAGAAATCAACAGGGAAAGGAATGAAAAGCCAAAAAAGAAGCTTTGGTTACAAACAGTACAAAAATAAACACAGATTAATTATGAGGAAGCAAAAACCGGGGAAACAAGCACTGACGACACACAGCAGTGTCAATGGAAAGCCAGAAAGATGGTAAAATAAGGGCAGATTGGTTGAAGAGCCAGGGAAACAGTGTGGATGATGTGAGGAGTGGAGACTGTTACTGAACAGTCGGAGACTGTACCAGGCTTTGCAGGTGAGCTGAGTACCTGCAGTAAGAAAATCAGGACTACCTGAGCAGTCATTTGGCTCTAGGTAGGTGAGGAGCAAAGGTTATGTTCGGACACAAACCACCTAGAGAATGGGCTTGTTTTAAAGGGAAGCTGCCTCTGTCCTGGTTCTGTGCCCCTGAGCTGCCTTCCTGGCCATCTTCCCTCTCTCCTCTCAGAGGCAGAGAGAAATCCAGCAGCAAGGAGATGAGAAGGCTTTGGATCAGTCTGCATTCCCTACCTAAGTCCCAAGAGCTCAAAAGCTTTCAGCTGCATCCTATTCACATCTTTTCCTTGTCAGACATCCCTTGACGAGAACAGAGCCTGACAGAAGGGGAGGAAGAAGGAAATTACATAAGCAAAACAAAAGTGTAATTAAATTCCCTCTGCAGATGAGCAGATCAGGTCTCGGCTGTTACTTTACTTCATTCTGTCACTTTCTGGACTGTTCTTTAAGGAACTCTCTGCTAAATGAAACTAAGAGGGCAGCTTAAGGTTTCCTTTTTGCAAGGAGTGCCATATGTCTGGTCTCTTTTTTCACTCCTGCTGTCTTACGCCATTCTTACTAACGTGAGCATTGACTGGGTGAAGCACAAAGCATATATTTTCAAGGTTCCAAAATGAAACCACCAAATCCATGGTTGAATTATGCAGGAAGAAAGCATCCTTCCACCAAGTGTCAGCCTCCCTGGGGTATAGTCCTGAGCTGTCTTAGCAATTGCTTGGAGCGGTAACAAAATGCCAGCTGACTGACACTGTTAGCATTTCTAAGGCATCTCATCAATCACAGCTTAAGTCTTTCCTAGTAACTTAGGAAAACAAGGCCATTCCTCCCGCTCATCCTGCTCTGATGATTTTCAGTGGCTCCATTATTCTGAGTTACTGACAGATGCTTTGTTTCTCCCATTGCACAACTTCTAGGTGCAAACTACTTTTGATTTAGCACACAGATTAAGTCCTTACCCCATCTCACTTTTCTAATCAGAAAAAGGCCCGAGGCAAATTCGAGGAAAATTGTCCAGGCTGCCTTCTTTCAAAATAAAGCTGTGATTTTTTTAAAAGCACACAGAGGATGTTGGTGGTACACTTAAGTTTTCAACACTGCCTGGAAAATAAAGAATAAGAGGTTAGAATAAGAGAACGCTAAGTAGTATAATACTAAATTGCTACACTTCTGTTCAAGGTGATTAGGTAGAACAACCTGAAGATATTCCTTACGGTGGGGAAACAAGATCAACTCCAGATACTTTATGTGCAGGCAGAATATCATCCTGACATTTCTGGAGTGCTTAAAGAGACCAAGAAAAACTTAAGAGGCCAAGTTCACTTAAACCAGACTACATCTTTTAAGAATTAAAATGCAAACTTCTGAACTACAACAGGCTTCCACATCCCACTGAGAAGGTTTCTACACAACAATGTTTTTGGTCAATTTTTGATAACTTGCTTGCAATACGTGAAACCTGAGACATTATAAGGCTGCCAAGAAAGGTGCTGAAATAATAGTTCAAATTTGTAACCTAATTGCTTACATGGAAATGTCACCTTCTTTTTTTCAGATACTTTTAGCAGCTAGCTATGAAATTCTGGCAGACAATTTGTCCAAAAACTCTTCAAGACTCATAAATTTAATAAGCATAAGTCCAATTTCTTATGAAATAATTATGTCTCATTTTCTCTCAGTAATCTGACCAGCTGAAAACTATGCCTTATTTTGGGGGGCTGTGAAAAAGGAAACCGCAAAGTTTTAAAGTTAGGAATAGAAATTACAAACTTTCAAGAAAGTTGGCAGGAAAAGGAAGGAAGTGACTCTTTCAACTCAAAAATGCAAGGTAGACAGCAAATCCTCTGCATTTAAATCAGCAAAGACCACATAATGGTACAATCAGGTTTATTGCATTGACAGTTTTATGTCTCAACTTTTAACTTGATAACATTTAACAGAGGTTTCAGAAAGCAATTATTTTATATAGACTTTTAGTTTACTTTTAGGGTACTTTATTTTCTTTTTAGCTAATAGGAGAATGACAATGATAGTTTAAAAAAAAAAAAATCATAAGTTATAGCTACAGTAGAGGAAAACTGTCTCTGAATACCATTTCATTTCCATGACAGATATATTTCTGAAATTCAGACTCCAAAAATGATCAATTTAACGCATTAGATGGATTTGCATGCATTTAAATTCATGATTTAAAATACCAGCAACAGTACTCATACAAAATTAACATGCACACACACTTGCCTACATTTCACTCATTACGATTTAACTGACCCTTATTAAGGGCTACCAGTGTTTTCCCAGGTTGAGGAAGTGTTTTACAGAAACGATCCCTAAGAGGAAGAACTAGGGGTCCAAGTTCTGCTGTCCTCAACCTACTTTAAAATCTCACCAAAACTTCTAGGGGGAACAGTTCCTCATCTTTGAAGCAGCGTTTCAGGCCATGAGCAGCTACTCTGGAACAGACTAACAGCGGCCTGTATGGGAACACGTTTCTGCTCAGTTCAAGAAACAGTAGGTTTGGTTCAGTTTGACTATCACAGAATGATTTCTCATTATATTAGCCACAGAGTTAATTGGTCTTATTTAGGAAGGCATTGAATATGAAATGGAATGGCTTTACAAACATTGCAGTATCCTTAATGACACAGATTTTGAGAGTATTGTATCATATACTTTGGGGAGGACTTGGTACATGCAGTCAGACAGATGGCTGGATGACTGCATATCTATATAGTTTATTAACTGTACAAGTTACTAATGATCATAATTCCAGCCAGCTTTACCCACAGCTTCTAGCTTTTATGTTCAAAACTGCACATGCAATTGCTTAATCCCTGCACTCATCTGCTCACCCCTCAACCTCGCATAACCCAAATCCCTGCATGCAGTCAGTCAATGCGGTTCCAGTAAATAGGGTAGTGCGAGGGAGCAGACAAAGATGTCACGCCGGCACACGCTCAGCGGGTGCAGAAGCCAGCTATGCACTTCGTCTTTTGTGCCCGCAAATCCCCAGTCACAGAGGACAGATTTCCAAAGCCTGTCTTCTGGTCTAAGGTATAATTTAAACAACAATCATTCCAGGAAAAAAGATGAGCCATTAAAGCATTTCTACACTATTTAAGATGGTCTAAGTAATGACATGAATTAAAATTGCTAAATGAGTTGAGGCTTACAGTCAAACACGTCACTCCAAGGAACCACACTGCTCTACAGACCCTGAACGTTTGGCCTTCGGGCTCACACAACTGCGCTACGTAATAAGCACATACTCACCATCATACAGAAACAAGAGTCTGACCTTGTTAGCATGTGCTCAGACATCCCTCCCAACCGTAGGGAAGCACAGAAATGTCAGAGTCTGTGGAAACAGCACTTAGGAAACAGCAGAATTTGTACTAGTTGAAAATTTGAATGGAGAAGTTGTCAGGATGGAGTTGGTTTTGGAGAAAGATCTGGGGACACATACGCTCAGTTTAAACAACCCTTTATATGTCTTTCTCTAAAGCCAAGATTATACTTGATCTCCTATGTAAAAAAACCCGTATTTTCTCAGAGTCAAACAGCCGCCTATTTCTTTAGAAAAAAAAAAAAAAAAGAATCAGAGAATGATGACCGAGTCGTGGCACAATGTTATCCCTCCATCAAATCCTGACAATAATTTCATTGCAAATAGGAGCAATAACTGTTTGCCTATTTCAGCTGCAAAGGACATACTTATATGATCCAAACAATTGCCGGTAATATGCACAGAAGTAAGGGAAAAACATCATCCAGATTACTAATGTGGCAACCTGCTGTAATACGTTTATGTAGCATAACATGCAGAAACACTCATTTATCTATTTGCTTAATGCAATGTCCAGCACACAAAAATTATACTTTGCACCATCTTATTTACTACGGGGAAGAAGGTTAATGCAGGAGAACATATTAAAGGTCATTTTCATTCTTTGGAATAATTAAGTGTAGCACTTGCAGAATCCTTTTAAGGAGATCTGTAACAGAAAGTGCTTTTAAACAACTCCACAGGTAACTGTGTTAAAATAAATCCTCAGACAGTGAAGATTTAACAAAGAACTTGGAACAAAACAGGAGCCTCCTTTTGAGAGAGCAGTATTTTCTTGTCCCAGGTTTTTTAAGCTTTCAAACCAGCTATGTCCACTGTATGCAGTTTTGTTCAACGGCTCTTGTAAGCACAATAAGAAAATTTCCTTGTACTTATAACTAGATTAATTCCAGATTTTCATATTGGAACAAACCTTTAATGAACTGGAAATACAGTAGTCTGCACTGTCATTTCACACAGATCTCTCAATGTTACCAAAACCACTGAAGCCATCACAAAACTATAAAGGGAAGCTGATTAAAGAGCAGGAAGTGACCTGAAAACACCACGTTCCTGGGGACAACTGTGGTGCTGGACCCAGAAGCTCATCTTGTCAGCACGCAGAAAAGGTTGCGCTCATCTGGGGCAGAAAGAACTGTCAGAACTCATAAGCCAGCATGGGGGAAATTGGGTCTGTAACCATGGTGAGGAAGAGCCCAGGAAAGCCCATCACCACTGGCATCGATGAGCACATAGCATTTCCTGCCTCCGTTTGGGGTGTGATATTTTTGTTAGATGGGGCACTCTTAAGAAATTATTTTTAATAGCTATTAGTTTGGTGTTGTATTCTCTCAAGGTAAAATAGCTAAAATAGACAAAGCTGATGATAATGAGATATATACACCAAAAAAGAGGGGGAAAGGAAAAAGAAGTAACCTGTATTTTAATCAGCAGTTGTAACACAAATGGCAGGAATCGCTGTGGTCATACCGTGTGTAGGAAGCACAGGAAGAGCAAGCATAAAAAAAAAAAAGCAGCAATAGGATGTGTCAAAATTATTAGGTACAGAAACTCCAGCTTCATAACGTTTTGGTAGTCTTTGTTAGTGCTGACAGCTACAGGGACACCACCTTGTTTGAACTACACCGGGTGACATTTTTCAAAACAGTGGCAAGCTTATAAACACTGCATATCTGGTCTCCAGCAGCCTTGAGCTGACCACAGGACAGCATGAGCCCTAACAAACTCCTATTTAGTGCTTAGTGGGCATCAGCACCCAGCAAAGAGATTAACTACAAACCAGACTTTCAATAGCAGTCGTGGACTTGGTTCAACTTTGTAGATTTTTTCATTTTGACGATTTATCACTTTTCAGACTGAACAATAATCACTTGTTTCTACATAAGAGTCATGAAAACCTGAATGGAAAAGCCAAAGGGATGGGAGCTTTCACCGTGTTCTTTAAACATCCTTAAGCTGAGAGCTGGATGCAGCAGGGCCAGTAAATCAATGACTGCTGCCTGCTCATTAATCTTCACGCCTACAGTTCTACCTGTGAGGAGCAGGAAGTGTTCCTAACCATGCCCACAGTCCCTCTCAGGTCAGGGTAACCTCCAAAGAGGGCAGCAAGATGCTATTGAAAGGCTTCTCCTTCTGGCACAAATGACAGTGTCACAAACAGC